>NC_083612.1:25372083-25972083 GCF_963584025.1 Labrus mixtus | reverse complement strand
CTAGTCAAGAAAATACTTCCAATGCTTCAAACGTGTACTGCTGTATGTAATGTGCTGCTGATTAGAAAACAAACAACTGAAGTATTTCAACAACAATCGTCACTTTTTTTTCCCTTCGTAACAGCCTTTACAGGCACCAGCTTTCAAAGTAGGGGGATGGGTGACTCATCTTCTTCTCCCTCAAACACACAAACACACACACAGCCACACATATACACAAACACATACAAGCACACACACATGAAATAATAGAAATACAGCAGAAGCCGCAGCACTTATGACCTTGTCAGTGGTCAGTGTACCAGGCCTCCTCAGCAGCATCAGCATCATATTCTCTACTGTGATGCTGCTTCACTGAGGCTGCAGGGCCTCTGTTCAAACATCATCCTGCATGCTAAAGGATGCAGCAACGCAGCATCCCAGCGGTACCCAGACTACAGCTAGAGCTAGGACATATGAGAGACGAGGTCATGAGATTAAGACACGCCCGAATATTGACATAAAGCAATTGAACAAGGCTATATTTATGCTATGACTCGAGCTAACTCATGATTTACGGGTTTTAAAAGCGTAAAACCAGAGCCTCCATGATGGCTGGCACCGCCTTTGCATCATCCCAGCCCATTAGCTTTCTTGAGGGGAGGATTGAAATATATATATATAAAAGAACCGGGAGATGATGATATCTTCATATTGGAAAATTAAATTAGACATAAAAAAATATAAGGAATAAAAGGCAGATTTTTAGTGATGTTAGTGTAAGAAAATGAAGACAGATTAGAGAGTATATTTGTCTTTTGTCAGCCAACACTTATTCATATTTAAACACCACGACCACACTATTCACACCAGCGTTTTTAAAGGCTTTCAACATCGTTTTCATTCATTTCAAGCAAGCACGAAAAATGCTACTGAAAAGAAACACTTGACAAAAACACGAAACTGTCAGATTATTTCCTGGAAGAAAATGAAGGACATTAACGTCGACCCGGCGACGAGGACAGTTTCTGTAGCCGACAAGCTAGCAGCAGTTATCATATAAATATACACAGTTACCTTTGTGTACAGCTCCGACGCTGCCATGACGGTCACTCGCTGTGTCCTTACTCCAGTCTGAGCTAAACCTCCGGCGGCTCTCCACCCTGCATGAACTCAGCGTGTGTTTTCCTGCAGCGGTGCAGGAGAGGGTTTTTTTTTTACGCTGCAGAAGCTCAAGCAGAAGATGCGTCTCTTATCGCCATGATAACCTGAAAACAAGCTCCGGGCTGCTGAGGTTTCTGTGTCTCACTTTGCATTCTGGGTATGATGGATGAAGTGATTCAGCCAAACTGGAGGGGGTCTGCTGCCGCGTGGAAAACTGCGCCCCCTGATGGTCAATGGTTGAAAATACATCAACAACAAAACATTTTTTCCCCCCACGCAACCAAGTAGCACCTGAAACATCTAAATAGACTGAAAAGGATATATCTGTATCAAGTTTGTTGATATTCCAACCTGGCATTCATGATGCCTTCTTTTCCACTACTATCTTCCGTGGTTTTCTCCCTCGGAAACCCCACCTTCTTGATATAAATCATACACTACATACATATAAATACAGTCTTTTATCAGTAATTTGTCAGGATGGTCATTATCAGGCAGTTTTATAAATGTTTTAATGGTAATATCTAGTTTGAGTAAGAAAATCAACATCGTAAAAAAAAACAAAAATTTTTTTATTTTACTTTGCATTTATTTTATATTTACATGTTTTATATGCACACAATTTTTCCTACATTTTCTCCTGTTTTTTTTCTCCAACAAAACATATAATTAAGGAAACATTATTCCCAATTTATAAAGAAAAAGACAATACAATTTTGCATTCTCAACTGAATGAATTTGCAATATTTTTGACCATTTTGCAAGATCATTTATCAACTCGGTTAGCATTATATGCTATGGGATTTGAAAAGAATATTCCCTTTTCTCTGATACTTCCGATTTAAATTTATAGAACGACATGAGAACGTTTTTAATGATTATTTTTAACACATTTATAAAGATGCAACACAGCGCTGGAGTCACAAAAAATGAAATACTGTTTTGTTTAATCTGATGCAGATCTCGGCATATTGCTGTCCATCATGAGCCTGGTGTTATCCAAGATTTCTGCCTCTTAATAGGAAGGTTTTCTTGCAGCTGTAACTTTGCTAAATGTTGCTAAGTGCTGTGCTCATGATGGATAAACATTGGGTCTCTGTAAAATATGAGTAAGGTCTTTTACCTGCTTTTTTTAGTCTCAAGAGAGTGAGACTAGAGTGAGAGAGGCGCTACACAAATAGAGATTGATGACCTCAGCACAAGGCAACTGCTTTGTGGCTGCAAGAGGTCCTTCTGTTAAGCTATTTTTTCCTTCCACTTTAAAGTTGTTTTTTTACAAGTACATTTAACTTTGTCAAAATGTCTGGTTTAAGGTATAAATTGAAATTGTGAAATTAAAATGTACAAGTAATCAAAGTAACTTGTTAGGTCCATTAATACGAGTTAGTGTGAAATGTACTCATGGAGCACTTTTGACACAAATTCAAAGTTAAAAACACAACATTTCAACATTTGTGCAAAACTATTTTATTTACAAAACAAAATGGCACAAAGTGACAGCAGGGCAGCCATATACATGCACAGCTCAGACTGATGTAGTGTTAGCTTAGATTTACCACATCACTTTTTTTAAATCAATCACACTTTTTTGTTCCCAGTGCCAAGTGTGTTCCCAGTAAAGTTTTACCATGAAATAAATCTAATCGCACAGATTACAGGAAAACAAAGCCTGGTCTCTACTCACAGGTCCCATATAGTACTCTTTTTGAGCATGATGATTCATTCATGATAACTTGGAACCAGACTTTGGCCCGAGAAGAGACTGCGTCATCATCTGAGGCTAAAATGCTCAACACACCACAAATACAGTGTTAAATGTCAACAATGCAGTTCAAATTGAGACAACACCCTCCCTTCCTCTATCTTTTATTTCAAAAGTAGAACACTTCCAAGTTTTAAGATGTCTTGAACGCACCTGGTACATGACGACACCCAGTGCACCTGAGTTTACATGCTCAGTGCACTTTGAGGAATTAAAATGGAGCTCATTGAGAATCATTTGCATCACACATGCAGATCCATATGAAGCAGTTTTCTCCTTTATTGTGTGGTCATCCAGCACGCCTTTCTTCCCCGATTCACAATCAAAGCGTTTTCAAAACTGAGCTTGGCCTCTGGATTACTATATTTAGTCAATAACTCAAGCATATTGACAGCATAATTTAGAGTAAGGACATACAGTGAATGATACAAGTCTGATGTCTGATTAAACATTCTAAAAGGCTGATGTCTGCCCTTGTGCCAAACAAAAGGAATTATATATATTTACACAAACTTCCAAACGGAGGGATCCTGATGGCCTTACTAAAGCCCTCCAACCGTACAAGACACAGCTTCTTCTGCTCGCTCCTCTCTTCAGCCAGTAATCAAGGTGGTTGTAAAAGAGGTGTCTAGTCTGCTAATCACACTCACACACGGATGTCCTGTCTTTATGAGTATCTTACATGGAAGTACAGAGGAAAATGAATAAAGGAACATGGGAAAGTAAGCGGACAATGACAAAGGGGCTGTAAGTCTGGGGGAGGTAGTAGAGACATGGCCAGATGAGGTGGAAACAAAAATAAAAGGTCTGCTGGGTGCTTCTAGGTGTGGGGTGGGATCATGTAAGGTTGGGTCCAGGCTTGTGAGGAAGGGACGGGTAGTAGTGTGAGGGGCAGGAGAGGTATATTACAGCTTTGAGACTTGAGTGGAAGGGTTAGAACTGGGGAAAAGGGTGGGGGTGGGGGGGTTCTAGTGGGGCTGTGTGGACATCAGCCTGCCAGTTTGCTGGCTACCAGAGAAGGTTTCCTCTGGGGCAGGTCCTGGGGGGTGGGGATGTGGTCCCCTGTGATCTCGGTCTTCTCTGGTGCAGCTGTCGGCAACTGCTTGTTCTTTATTTTCGCTTTAGCCATGTTGTAATCCCCAGAGTCAAAGTACTTTTGCTGTAGAGAGGCAGAAATAAAAAAACATTTAGAATTGTGTCGGATCAAAAAATAAATGAATAATGTTAAACAGTTAACATTCAGACTAACAGAAATCTTTAGTATGCAAAGAAAAGAACAACAGCAATCATAATAAGCCTATTTTTTGAGGATGATTTTGATCAAATGATGACAGAAAAATATGCATACTCTACAAATTGGGATCTTACTTTGAAGATACTCTGTAAACCCCTTTTTGTCATATGTCAAAAGCACAGCATGTCATTTTAATCTGGACTGAGAACCTAGCCTAAAAAATCCTGCGATTTTTCACTTACTTTTTATTATTGTCAACCTTGTTTCTTTTTTTTTCTTAAGGGGTACGGGTGGGGGTGAGGGGTCTAATTGTTTGTTTGTATATATGTGTTTATCTTGTTTTTTTATTGGAAAAAAATACACATTCTGTACGGACATTACTAAATGGAAATATTGTTAATATGTAAAAGCAATAAAGAAAGTTTAAAAAAAAAGAAAAAAGAAGATACTCTGTAGAGTTTTTGACAAACAGTAGTCCATTGAGCTCCCGCCTCTCTCTCTCTGGATGTATTCATGTTCCAATGTCTCATTGCATGTATGTAATTATAATGTTAGGAGAAGAGGCAGTAAACTTTTTATCAGACACTACTGGCAGAGCTTTAGGAGCAGTCCTTAAACATGTTAAACTAGGTTAGGCTTTTTATAATAGGTTTCTGTAAAGAATATAAAAAAGAGTAACCATAAATCTGTATGCTCTTGTTTTTGCTCTCTTTGTTTGTCTCTATCCAGCTCTTTCTCTCTCTATCTCATTGCCTTTGCTCATTCTCTCACAGTAGATTTAACATGAGTTATGGTTCTGCTCAAGGTTTTCTCCTGTTTAAAGAAACTTGTGGTTTTGCCAATGTTGCCAAATACTGACAAGTGCTTGCTCTTGGTGGATTTATGTTGCATCTCTCTTAAGAATATAAAAAAAAGAGAACAGTATACCTGCTTTTTGGTAAGTATCCTGAAATATCTTTTGTTATGATTTGCTGCTATACAAATCAAATATAATTGATTGATTGATATTAACCAGTTCAGGATCTGCATGCATCAGGGGGAGCTGGAGAAGTAATACACAATTTTTCTGATGTTGTGGAAGTATTCTGCTGATAAGCTAACTCAGAGAAAAATGCTGAGATGCACCAACAAAGGAAAAAATTATCAAACCTACATTTAGTTTTACTGTATAAATGACTTAAGTTACATCTTGTGAATCAAGAAAGCAATAAATAAAATGAAATCAAAACAGTTTTTCAATGCTTAGCCAGTCAGACAAAACGTCCACTTTTTAAAATAATATATTTATAAATAAACACAGGCTTTTATCAATTACAAATTACAACAAAACCTAAAGTGGTTCAACCATTTTTCTATTTTTATTGATCAACAGTCTTATTATTCCCAGTAAAGGCAGCTAGTAGTTTTCTGGTATGTTTACTTGGTAATAACTGAACTGTCATTCAAATAGTTTGTCAACATATTTTATGTGTAAGAACTAATCGTTTCCAGCACTGTGATGATGTAAATCATGTCAAAGTATATGGACACAGTGTTATTAAACACTTGGTTGTCAAATCATGTGAGGTACACCACACCTTGCTCAAACAAACAGTGCTGACAAACATCCTTCTAATAAATCCTACATTCACAAAGTACAAAATGTTCTGTTTTAAATGAAACTGTAAACATTACTTGGTGTTACTATATAGTAATTTGATCTGTGGATTTGTACAGTGTTGTAATGACATGTAGTCTGTCCTCATTGATAGAAGTGCATGCTCCTTAAAAATCTAGAAGGTGACCATGAATTAACATTCACTTGCTTAACTGCATTAGTTCAAGTATTTTAAAAAAATCCCTCTAAAGAAGGACAGTGGATCTAATCACTGCCCTTTAGTGAACTCTGAATGTTTTGTAGAAAAACACAAAAGATAACTCACCCCCTTCGTGAGGCGTTTGCGAAGCAGATCAGAGCCTCCATGTTTGCTTCCTAAATTTGGGTATCTGGCCTTTAGTTTGGCCTCCTCTGATTTCTCAGGGCTGATCACCTTGTCCTGAATCTCCTAAAAACAAGCAGATACACGATTCATGGAGAGGGGGAAAAAACAATATACTGCACATCAAGAGATTACATTCATCAAGTGCCTTCAGGCCCCCGCTGAAATATCTGTCAGCTGATTGCACTGCGGTAATCTGTCCATGTTAGATCTATGGCTATGAATGCAATGGTTAACAAAGACCCAGATATATTAGAATAATGCTTATTAACAAGTGCTGAACTATCAATTTATGATAACCAGATAACCTATTCACGCTTTTATTCAAGTTCAGACTAAATACTATGGTTTTATACAGATTTTCCCTCCTTAAAAACTTCTTACCAAAAGGCTGGTGTTTGCTCGACAACCCACGCACAGTATCCCCTGAAGAGCTGATCTACACCGGGGTGAGCGTGCGTGCGTGCGTGCGTGTGGGCTGTGCAACCTTAACCAAACAGCCCACAGGTTGCTTGTAACATTGCGATGTAGCTATAATGGTGTTAGCTGGGTAATGAACAGCACGCAAAACTGCAATGGCTTATGTGGAAATAAAGATAAAACCCTACCAACTCCAACACAAGGCTTCAGGTCACGGTGAAGCAATCGTTTGGTTTAGCTAAAGTGAGCAGGTGAGCTAACAGTGTGTGTGTGAATGTCATGACAGCTAGCTTAGCGGCAGGGAAGCTGCTAACATCTCAGTATGTGTGACATTCACACTCAACCAGCTGACAACATTTATATATTCAATACCACAACAACAGGCCAGCCTGACGGGAATGCAATGCCGCCACATGAAGTTTGACCAAAAGCAGTCTTTATTGTCGCCACAGCTCTTGAGCTTGATATGTCAACAATGACGAGCGCGGGGCTAAAGAGGCTAAGCTACATAATGTAGCTTCAACAAAGTCCACGGTGCTGACTGCTGATGTCAGATTGTTAATGCGCATCACCTTTACCTTTTCGTCCATTGAGGTCTCTTCTGTCGTTTGCGTTTCTTCGTTATCCCCCGACATGTCTATGGTACCGTAAAAATCAGAGCGGAGATTTCCCACTAGTTGACAAGTGATCCACAAATCCCCTGCTCTGACTGTCCGTAACCATACGAGTCCTGCGCGCACTCCCGCTCAAGAACTACTACGTCACATGCGGAGACACCAGGCGCGCTCCCGTTCGTGCGCGCACACACAGTGCCGGGATCGGATTTACATTACGTAACATGCTGATCAGCTGTTAGCTCCATGTGCTGCAACACAAATCCAGGTTTTAGTCAAATAATCCTTAAATCTGGATCAAGATGAATGCACTGCAGTTCATTTTATGTTTCCTCATATTAACAGTGTTTCATAATGGAGATTGCTTTGTGGGAGACTGAAACATGCCGTTGCCATGCGGTGTAATAGACAGCAAAGCATTAATATGTAAAACACTCTTATAGGGCAACAGTATCAATATAGCGTATTGAGGCTTTGCAGATTAATTTAATTTTCATGACCATTACCCATTTGCAGCTCTGTGTGCATTCTGACTGCAAGAGCCCACACTTGTGAGCTGTTGTAAATAGCTGGGCTGTTACAGGTGTCACAGCCTGTTTGAACAGGACACCTGCTGATTGCAGCTGCACGGAGTTGTGCAATAGTAATTATTGCTATAAATATACCTCATAATATTGAAATACTATGGAAGTGCTTTCCTTTCAAGGGACAATCATATAATTTACTGCTCTTCTTCTTTTGATTTCAGTTTTTACCAACTACAAGAATCTTCTGTTACTGAATTAATACATTTATATTCTTCACCTCCCAGGTGTTAAGTAAGGATCTATAAGTTGCTCCCAAGTAATAGATCCTTACTATTAACTTGTTTAGTCTGCTGCCACTGTTACCTGGCCGATGTATGGATGGATTAGTGCAAATATTGGTGGGTGACCTTTGGCTGTGTTGATCCTAATTATATAGACAGTGAAACAAGTTTTGACTTAATCTTAATCTCAACTGCTAATACAGGTCAGACCAAACTTATATATTACACAGTACAGCTTGTATCAATAGAACCGTCCCTCTATAATTGAATTCAATAATTTGATTAATTGATTAATTCTCTTGCATGGTCCATTTCCTTTGTAATGTATTCAAGTAGGTTGCTTGTAATGATCAAGTTCTAGTATATTTGATGAGCACTGCTATTTGCACAGATGAGCTCACTCTTACATGTGTATAAAAACTATGTAGCAAGAAAAAAACAGAACTTAATGTAGGTTTTGAGCCAGAAAGTGCATTTATAGTGTTTCATATGAAGGTCATTAGCAGTATATCAGCTGTCACACCAAGCTCATTATTACAGTTATATGAGAGCAATGAGGAATGTTCTGACTTTTATATAACAATTCCTCATTCCTCATTTACTTTTTTTGTCAGTGGAGAAACCTTTATTATATTTTTTTCATGAACAATTCCCTCCAGTATGACTCTAAGCAGATGTAGTGAAAAGGAAACATGATGAGGAAAATCAGAACACAGAGAGACAGAGAAGCTTTAGAAGATATATTTATATATTTTTTTTCAGATTTGAATATTAATGTCAAAAATACATACTATGATATACAGTTTGCACTACATCATCTTAGCATGACAGACGTCACAAGTAGTAACTGAAATATTAATTTAAATATTAAATAAACTGATGGTTAAGTAAACTGAAAGTGAATGTGTAAACACTGTACTAAGGTTACTCTTCCTATTGCAACACTTCCAATAAAGTGGTTCTGTAACAGTACAAAAGTATTAGAATATGACTATTTTCTGTTTCATTTCCAGTTATAATGAGAAAAATAGATCCACAGTGTACTTCTGATGATCTGCTATGATGCTTTCAGTTGAATCTAGCTTGATTGCTTGTTTGACTTCTTTAGTGGTCCATGGTACATGTTGTTTTTTGGACGAGGGCATGGCGCTGCACCAGTCTTCCTCTTCCATATGCACTCCCTCTGCTCCGAGCTCAGGAATCACAGGGACAAAGCCGACTGCACTTTCAGTTCAATCAATTTGATCTTCAAAGATTTGAAACTAAACAAGTCACAATTAAAAGGGCCTGGTATTGCATTTATAAAGACACTTGGATTGATCATTTATTCATTATGTCAATAGAACATCCAATCAATAATTTGATTTTGAGCAAACAGATTAACCTGGACTCTTGCTTTTGTAGAGACAGTTCTCTACTCTCTTGCCAGATGCTGGAGGATACACACTCACAGCTATCATATCTGCCCTTCTTCAACAGGAGAATACAATCTTAAACATTACTTTTTTGACTTTTGAACCAAACTCTCGTATTTTAGCAGAGAACAACGTTCATTTCTGACGAGTCTCCTAGCCTCTTAGCACCTTCTTTGTCAGTCCTGGGTGACAGAAGGGATAAAACTTAACATTTTGGGCACAGGTCAGGTGAGTCTTGTTGATAACTGTCCAGAAGTTGCTGCTTTTTTTTAGCCTTTTCATCTAGCCATTGGCTGAGTCAAAGTCTATCGCTGGCATTTAGGTGTGATTGATGATACGCTCGCAGCCTGCAGGGCGGAGGGAGCGAGGAAGTCGGGTCTCAGCAGCGGGGAGAGAATGGTGGGTCAATAGGAGACTCTGTGAAGGACTGGAGCTCGTAGGCAGCACCGCTGTCCACCTCCATGGACTTCCTGGAAAACAGCAAACGGATGTCCCTGTGGAGGTAGATCTTCCCAGACTTCGAACTCTGGAACCTGGTTGTGATTGGAGAGGGAAAGAAAAAAAACAGGGACGATGAATAATGAATAACGGAGGGCAAACAGGATTTCTAAAGAATACATTCCAGTCTCATTGGTGTCCTGAAGACAAATGATAGCCTACTGACCTCAGATTAACGAGGTAGCGTAAAGTGCGTCCGTGGCTAAGGGCAAGTGCCTTCCTGCTGGTCTGACTGTTTGTGTCACGACGGACGGGAACAGAGAAGGTCCTCTGGCGAAGGAAGGTCTGGTGTCCAGCTGGCATGGCTCTTAGATCATACATCACAACAAACATCTTCACCACTGTCTTGTTGGGGTTGAATAAGGTCTGGATGGAAAACAAGACAGCAGGACTGAGACAGATTTCTAAAGTCTATGCAGACACAGCAGAGCAGTAGAGGCTGTTTTAAATAAATAAAGTGAACATCCCACTTAACATCCTAAAAATGTTATTAAGTATAAAGAGGAAATGCTCTGCTTATTAAGAAGTAAAAATCAGCATAAATGAATAAAAACATTCCCTTTAGTCTGCATGTAAAGCAATACAGCCTAATTATAACCACTAGGGGTCTCCCTTTCCTTCTTTTTTATTTATTCTTTGTTCTCAACTTTGTGTACACAGTGATAAAAAAATACAACTTGTTTTTAGGACATTTCTTCGTTGTTTATATTTCCTTACCACTTGAATGGTTCCTGATGGAGGTACACGGTAGCCTCTTTTCCCCAGGGACTCCAGGTTTATCACACCCTGTGAAAAAACACACACAACAACCACTGTGTCACAAACAGGTTCAATAGTACTCCAATCCAGGACTTGGATTTGAGTCTGACTTGAGCCCTGATTTTCAGGACTAGTGACTCACTGACTCATGCACCGTGCCATCTTATTCAGCCACAGTCTGTGTTGTGATGATGAGGAGATTGCAGTCAAACAACTATGAATTTTTGGCAAACAGTGTCATATAATTTAAAATTCAGATTAATAACAGGTAGGTTGCAGGTATTTTTAAGTTTATTAGACACCTGCAGTGATCCAACCGCAGCAGAAACGATCAGTGCGTCTCCCCAAGACCTTAATGCACAGCGACAGTGGTGTAACTTCATTCATAATTTAAATCTCCAGACATGCTGACAGAAGTCTTTGCTATGCAGGTTGTGGATTTCTTTCAGTTCCTCAAATGTTCCAAAAATAATATTTTCATGAAGACATTCAATGTTCTCAATCCCCTTAGAGTGCCACCCTTACGGAAGAAAATCTTCCCCTCCTATTTTCAGTTTTGGGTTATTTCAAATTGAAGCTGATCCTATAAAGAAGGGAGATGATCCTTCTTTCTTGTGAATATGAAGCCAGATATTCCTAATGTGAGGGATTATTGGGTTTTGGGTATTAGTCCTAGGACATTGGTTTAAATAATCTACAGCCTTAAACAGTGCATTCAGTTCATCTTCCTTCTTACCAAACAGGCCTATTTTCTCTATTTACAAGAAGTGATACTATCTGTGTACCCTGGAAGTCTTCCTGATAGAGTCTCATGTTAGGAAGTCTCAGTCCTCTTTTATCTATTTCAGCCTGGAGTCTTTGAAGTTTCATGCTAGCCCTTTTCCCTGAATTGACTTATAATTGTATCTATAATGCTGAAAATAGATGTTGGGATACTAAGTGGCAGCATGCTACGAGTTCAGTTTAGAAGCAATAACCATTTTTATTGGGCTCTCCAAAAAGAGAAAACTAGTGTGTGTACTTCCAGGGAAAATGCATACAGGTGCAGGAAAAGAAATGTACAAACTGCAGAATAAAGGAAAAAGGTCTGCACACTGTTCAGCTCCCATAGGGCAATTTTATTTATACTGAGCAACTTACAAGATCTTCCTCAGGCATGGTTAAGAAGCTAAACAGTGTGCAGACCATTTTTCTGTTTTCTATTGTTTGGACTCTCCTCCATTACAAAATCTGTAGTTCATCCCGTCCCTTTAGAGGTAGTTGTATCTGTTCAGTGCTTGGTCAAAATGAACAGATATAATGCCTTCAAGTCCTGGGTTCAAAAGTTTCAAACCTGAGGTTTTTTGGGACCCACTGGAATTTTCAAATACTTTTGTATTAAGACTTTTGTAGCAGAACTTAGAGAAAGGCGTCACCTAACATTTGGTCCAGTTTATTTTATACCACTATAAAGAGAAGTGGTGATAGTACTGTCACCCTGTTTTGTTCCACAACCTACCAGGAAAGCAGATGATCTCAAACCGTAAGTCATTCCTATAGATTTTTGCTGTTTAAATAAGATTTAATTACATCCTGAAACACCAAATCCAAACTGGGTAGGAGTGCAATTTAAATAGCTCCAGCTAACGTGATGGAAAGCCTTTTCATCATCTAGAGAAGAGCAGCTATTTGGGTCTTTAGGTCTTTAGTCTGAGGCTATCTGAAGAGGTCCTGCACTTGGTCAGGGTGAATAATACGACATTGTTAACTATCATTGCAAAAATCTTTGCAGACAGTTCACCATCACAGTACAAGAGACTAACTGATTGATAACTTCCACATCCTAGGGGGTCTTTCCCTTTATTTAATCCTCTGATTCTTATCATTTTTGTTTCTCCCTACAGAGGGAGAATTCTGCTTCTTTTTTTTTTTTTTAAACATAAAGTTATTAAGCTCATATTTTACCTTCGCTAATCTGGTTTAACAAGGGCTTTGCCAGTATCCCGTGTCCTGGTTCATAATTAAAGACTTTGAGTTGATCTTGTTTGTTAATGCTGATTGATATAGTCAGACTCTCCTGATGTAGGCTTTAAACCCATTTGTTTAAAGATTGATGTGTTTTCTTTTACATTTAGACAGAAGGCCTCATTCTGTAGAACACTGGTGTTCATTGGTTAGCCTTTAGATCTCTCTTTTTGGCGTCCCACATGAAATAACCAAGTCTACAGGTCAATCAGAGAGTGTGAGATCCAAAAATAATTTATGCGAGAATAGAAAAAAAATTCAGTGTAATCTTGAGCAGTTGGGTTTAGTGCTCTCCATCCATCATGTAGTGTAGTGTCTTTACATATGGCCTTTATAGAATCCTGAGTCTTAAATGGCTTAAAATATGATTCTCTGATCTAACTTACAACACATCAAGCACTTGGTTATAGTCACCCCCCTTGACAGTAGGGAAATATCCAAATTCCAAGATCATTTCCTTTAAGTTGGAGATAGAAGTGTGGGTCCTCTATAGTAGGTGCGTATATATAGTACAAGATTATTTTTTGTTCTGATATATTTACCACCAAGTATTATTATTCACCTCTCTTGATCTTGGTATTCTTTCTCTACTCAGCACTTTTTTGGTTAAAAGTATTGTGGTCTTATCAATCCATCTTTCATAGATTATAATTGTATTATTTTCCCAGAGGTGTGTGTGTTTCCTGAAGCATCACAACATCTAAATTTTCCTCTGCCCTGTCAAATTATAATAGTAAAAAATGTTTTTTCTGTTTTGCTGCTTAAATATCTCGTATTTACTGCAGTGACATCACTGCACACATGGAAACATTCACAGGGTAATGGACATGGGAGCTCACATGTATATGGGCAGCTTTCAGCTTAAGGTTCAATCATACAGACTGTGAAGAAAAATAATGTATGGAGGCTGTCGTCTCAAGCGGGCGGCCCGGGTTTGCCTCCCACCTGTAGCCTCCTTCAGGTCATGTCATTCCCCACTCTCTCTCCCTGATTTCCGACTCTATCCACTGTCCTATCTATCCATTAAGGGCACAAAAAGCCCAAAAATAAATCTTTAAAAAAAATAAAGGACTGATCAACTAATTGGAAAAAAAATGATCTCACCATATATGGTGATGGAGCATTGTCATCGGAGACACTGTAGAATGACACGTCAACAGGTAAGGTCAGGTGACTGGGACAGAAGGAGCCGCTGGCCCCGACCTCAGCTGTAAAACCATCGACCATCCCTAAAGGCTCCAGGCGATTGTTCAGTACACACTCCTAGAAGAAACAACAGTTATGTTTTTAAATGGTAAATATCACTGAATTCCAGGATTTATATTTAGAAGTGTTGTCACTACTGTGTGAGCACTTTGTTCAGTTTAAATGATCAAAGTATGGAAATTGGCCTGAGTAAAAGAAAAAGAAGTACTGAAAAAAATCTGAAGAAAAGACACGATTGCAAGTTTTTATCTAAGTTTACCTCAAAGTTTCCCAGCAGACTGAGACTGGCAGGTGGAGCGCTGGCACTGAACAGCTGCTGTGACTCATCTGTGCAGCCCTCTCTTTTTGGACACACCCTAAAGGGTGAAAACATGCACACTTATTAAACAATAAACAATCAGACAACCTCAAAAATGTTCATTATCACACATTAATTACTAAAAGAAAACACAGATTGTGTCACAATAGAGAGACATAAAATAATTGATTATATGTTTTTTTATGATCCGAATCTTCAAGAATAAAACGTACCAATAAAAAATGAAATTGCCTACAGATCATAAAGTGAATTTCCACCTCAAATGCTCAAATCTTGTAACATCTGCTTTATCTGAAGCAACACTGAGTTACCACCTACGCCTGCTGTGTGTAGGCAGTGCCATGAAGCTCAGTGTATTTGTAGCCAATTCAGCACTGTCTGCCATTTTGAGCAGAATGTGTGTGATTGTGGAAGCAGTCACAGTACAGCAGAGCTTCAGCAGGTGGCAGCGTGAGAGGAAGAGTCTGCAGAACAGGGCTGACCTCACCTCACCATTAAGAACAATACGTTTATTGTGTGATCTCTCAACATGCACAAAATACTTCGAAAACCTGGTGTTGATCAAATATTTTTTCTTGTTTTTTAAGTGTTTTAGAGTGAAAATAGGGTAGCTGTGGTAAATCTTCCTTAAATAAAGGTGTAATGACTTTAGATAGCTAGAAAAATACTGGTGGTGAACTAGAAAAAAGGACATCAAAAAGCCATCACAACAAAGTTTGCATGGTTGGCAGATAAGGCATAATAACAGCTGAAATGTAACAAAGTGAGAAAAACAAAGAGGTTCCTAAATTATGATGCAAAATATGAGTAACTTGATCCAGATGGCACCACAATAAACAGATGATGTGGGAGGCAAATGAAAACAAATAATCCTTTGTCCTTTTAACAGTTAGTAAGACTGCATTAAAGCTGTGAATATATCCTTACAGTTTCCTTGTTAACAAACTCTGTTGCAGTCTGGTTAACTACAGTAACACACACCACAGATGAGGAGAAGCGTACCTTTTCCCAGAGGCCCAAGGCAAACCCTTACAACCAGCCAGAGAGGTGTCAAGGTCAAAATAGCCTGTTTGATTTTTCCTCTGAGGAACCTGCAGCACACACACCGGACATGAGTATCACATGTTAGAGCTCGGATGACAACATTTACATTTGAAGAAAAAAAAACATTACAAAAAAAGAGAGAAGTAAAGACAGAGTAAGCCAAGTAAAAGCTACTTATTCAAATGTAAAGCATTTAAATTTCACTATAAATGAATATATTTTTAATAAATAAATAATGGTTTGATCTAGTGTAAAAGCCTTAGATGGAAAAACATAACATACTGTGTGTATTATGAAGTGAAATGTTGTGAGCTTGTATATTGGTGAGGCTGAGTGTGTTTAGGACTGTGAGTGAGAATGTACAGAAGACAGGAAGCAGCAATGATCAAGTGTGACTGACTAACTTTGTAAAACAACTTACCAATGAGGCACAGTTGACTCACATGCCTTACTCACTTACTGCCTGTTTGTGTGTGTGTTCTTGTGTGTACACTAACCCTAGCAACAATTCAGCCGCCAGGCGGCAATAAAAACACCTGCCAGATATTTCAGAGTCTCTTTACGGCAAACATTCACAGATCCTCCTCTTACGCTGGTGAAAGTACCGTGAGTAATGCTTCAGATGGCGTTAAAGAAAAGGGGAGCGAGTGTTGTGTTATGATAAACACAGCTGCACTGACACCAGCATGGACTGACTCAGTAAGTGTTTGAGTGTGCCTGTTAGCCTGCATGTGAAATCTTAACAAATGCACAAAGCAGAAACTGACAATGGCTGCCAGTTACACAATGTGGATGAGTGGATGTGAGAGTGTGTGTGTGTGTGTGTCTACTCCTTACAGGGCTGGAGAGCAGAGGCAGGCCTGTACAGGGGTGGAAGGCCTTGGTTGCTGTGGCGTCTAATGAGTGGCGATTGTGTTTCTTCCAGCTGTTGCAGGGACGTAGGGGGGAGGGGCTGTGAGCTCGCTGGAGCACAAAGACGGAGAGATTTAAACTCTGCAGGTAAACTGAAAAATCTTTTACTAATTGTATGATGTTATTAAAAAATCATTTCATTTCATTCACTGTTTTCCTTGACTTTTCAGTTTCACCTGCTCCAAAGAAGACTCCAATTAAAACAATGTGAATTAATGAGGAAGTTCTTTCCAGTTTGAGATGTCTGTTCTTACCTATGCAGATGCAGTTATCCTGTTTATTCAGAGTAATATAAAACATGTTACTCTAAATGTAACACAAGTGTGAGAACAGCTGGGTGTTAGCTTAGTTAAGCTATTGACTAAGGCTGTTAACAGTAGTGATTGAGTGACATAACTCCCCCTGGACTAAAACCAGTACATTTAATAAGCTTATTGAAATCTAGATTGTTTTTAAACCTCAGTATTATTAAAGACATCTGAAGCTGGTTTAATAATTCAGCTTAAGAGGTAACAAGAAGTGGGAGGATTTATAATGTTTGAACAGAGCAAAACTGGCTATCTTTACTTAGCTAAAGTCTTCCCATCTAAACTATGCTAACTGGCTGTAGGCTGTAGCTTCATATTTCAAGTACAGACATGAAAGTGGCATCTTCTTATCTGACCCTCACAATTAAAACAATAAAGATGATTTCCACAATGTTAAACATTTCCCTTTTAGAGCTGCATTGAAACCAAGAATGATTTAATCATGGATGGATCATGGCAACTTGAATAATTGTAGAATACTAAATGGGATATCAATCCTTAACAAAAGAGATATGAGGAGTCCCTTACCAGGACAGTAGAAGGAGGGGTCATGTCTGGACTTGAGGTGCCGGAGCATCCAGAGTCAGAGGGTGCCTGGTTCTCATCCTGCAGGGCAGAGGCTTGGGCTGGTGCACATGTCTGCATCTGCATCTGATACTGAGGCTGAGGCTGGCTGTGGTTGTGGTGGCTTGTGTTACAGTTCACAGCTGGGCTGGCATCATTGCAAGTCCAACTAAAGATGTGGGTATTCCGTAGGCTGTTCTCAAGGACAGGGGTGCTAGGGGGGGTTTCATGGCTGCTGGGTGTCCTGACTCTGAGTTTTTCCTGTGGGCGAGTTCGTAAACACTGACCAGTCTGGATTTGAGGCTGGCCTTTAAATGAGGGTTCTTCAAGTGTAAAGTGAGCACCGTTTCGGGCCCGGGGTGAATGGCATTCTGCCCCCGGATCAACTTGGGGCTTGTCTGTGCAAATGGGCGCGTGTGTGGCAGCAGTGTGCGTGCTGCCTCTGTGAGGTTCATGGCTTGGCATGTTACCATTAGAGTAGCCATTGGTGGCAGTGTGTGAGGCTTGTGGGCTATGCGCTGTGTTTGAGTATGTGCGGACCGTGTGGGTGATTGTTGTTGTGTGCGTGTGGTGCAGTGGGCTGCCGCTCCTGCTGTGCCTGGGGGACAGAGAGGGTACAGACAGTCTCTCCTGAATGAGTCTGGTAATGTCTTGAACCGCCTGGGCGATCAGAGAGCTGTCTCTACCACTCTCCTTCTCTTTTGCTCTCTCCGTCTCTCTGTTTCTCTCTTCCTCTATGTCTCTCATCTCTGTCATTTTCAGCTTCCTGCAGGCTGCAGGTTTAGGGGAGGAGCTCTCCCGTTTGCAGTACGAAGTGTCAGTCACAGGTGTGTTGAAGGGACTAGGCCACACACGTCCCACAGATTCATGGGGCGGTACCTCCGCCTCTTTGGTCTTACTGGCAGTTATATCGTCATGGTTACTGCCCCACATGGCTTTGGGAGGGTTGTCAGAGGCAAAAAGGCCAGGAGGGAGGGGCGGTGCTGTGGGGTCGCAGAAGTTGAGCCTCTGTGCAATGCGGGCGATGACTTCCTGTCTTTCCTGGAGCAGGGAACCAATCAGAGGGTTTGTCTCAGATCCAGAGGGCCTTGGAGAGGGGCAGCGGGGCGGTTCAGCCAAGGAGAAATTCTTAAATGCTCTCAATGGCTCAGGGATGGGTGCCTTTGACTTGTCAAGGCTGTTGATGCCAGGCCCATGGTCCTCCACTAGTGTGGGGTCAGATGAACCATTGAGAGCCGTGTACAGCCACTTCCCCGCTTTGCCTGTGCGGAGCGGAGAGGGCGAGTGGGAGCGGGAGGGCTTGGGGGAGTGAGAGGATCTGTGGAAGAGAGGGGAGCCCTGATGTTGGGGGATGCTGACCTGCGGAAGCTCTCCGTTCTGATACGAGTGATCTTCAGCAGGCTCCTGGCTCTTCTTGCTGTAAGGATGTGGCACTACAGTTTGTGGAAGGCTGTTAATAGGGATGTTGTTGATGGGAAGATTAGGAATGGGTAATCCATTGAGGACAAGGCCAGGAGTATTGGAGCTTTTGCTGAACATGTTAGAGTTGTGAAGGAGGTTGTCTTTGCTGAGGTCCTGGCTCTTTTTGAAGGTTGGCAGACAACTGTGGGTGTTGAAGTTTGGACTGAGGCTGGAGGTCTTGCTGTAAAGCGGTGGGAGGCCCGTATGGATGCTGCAAGCCAGGGTAGGGTAGGTGGGTTGGCGGGGGAGCGACTGGACATGAACCTGGAGTGCGACACTCTGGGATACATTGGGGATGGGGAAAATGTGCTCTGAAGGCGGCTGGGAAAACTGCCACACCAGCTCCTCATCAGCAGCACTGATCCTGTTTGACAGAGAGAGTAAAAGTGAGATTAAATAGAAGCATAGTTTGTAAAATATGGAAGAATTGTCAGAACCTCCAAATATTTAGATTAAACTACTCTAATGGAATTTTCAAGCCAACACAGTACACAAGATTTGAAAACATTTAAATTTGAAAACAAAATAACTTCAGATCAGGTTTCTTGGATTTTTAATAATCCTCAGTGAAAAGCATTCAGCCCACAGGTGTCAAAGTCTTGAGTGAGTGTTATGTCTGACCTGTACAGGATGTTTCTGGGGACGATGCCATGGGAGGCACTAAGCCAGGCGCTGAGCTGGGAGAAGAAGACGTAGGAGCGAACAGCCAACAGTAGGGTCTTCTCCTCAATGAAGCGATCACCGCTTCTATTAAAACACAGTCACAGAGAGGTGGAAATGTGCCAGTATGTCAGGTTAATGAGGAAACATTTCCAGGATGTGTGTGTGTGTATGTTTTAAACAGTGTCCCCTGTTGCTATGTATGCCAGTAGGAAAGTGGGCCAACTTGTGAGGCTACTTAACCCTCTAAGTGCCAAACCTTTTTTTTTAAATTCTTTTACTTTTTTCTTTTAATTTTGTTAATATATTTATATATATATATATATATATATATATATAAAGAGATTTAAAATGCAATATATATATATTGCATTTTAAATCTCTTTATAGCTCTAAGTTCTTAGTTTTAAATGGCTCTAGATCCGTCCACCATAAAGGTAAAGCATCTGTTTGTGTGTAACCTACTGTCTTGGAACTGGCTGCAGGGTCCACCTCTCTAGCAGCAGAGCATCTTGTTTGATGACCGGGTCACTGATGGGGTCACTAGGGGGGCACTCATCACCATAGCAACAGTCAGGCAGGAGCATGACCTCAATCATGATGGGGATGCTGTTCCTCCAAAGCAGGATCACCTCAGAACGGGTTCGCCTCGCCTGCCGACACTGGACGCACAAGCAGAGGCAAACAGAGGTGGAGGGTTAGTGCTCGTTAGTGAATGTCAACACCAGGGTAGTGACACTTCGGGGCAAAGCAGAAGGGACCCAGAAAGAGCCGCACATTCAGTAAAAATTTTCAGTGTTTTATTTTGGTGGTATCTTATTTTACAACTTTTAAAGCTTGCGGTGGTTAAATTAAGTTTGTGGTTTCAGTGAATGTTACAGCCCTAAAATAAAGAATTCATTAGGGAATAAAATGTCAAAATGCTGTGTAATGAACTTCTATCATTTTTACTCAGTTTAATTCCAACTATGTGTCAAATTTCTGAAAAAGTACAAGTATCAATAGTATCCCTATTAAATAAAAATTTATGTTGCATCCCAGTCGATAGGTAGGCTTAATTTAATGCTTGTTACTTGAATGATGCAAATCAAGCACCAACCTCCCCTAGAAACAGAACAGACAATCTTCTGTTTACACACTAGAAGAGACGTTTACACAGATGTGTGTTTGTGCACGTGTGCTACCTGGGGCAGTTTGTCACTGCATTCATGCTTGTGAAGAGGGGGCATGGCCGACTGAGCTGGTGGACAGTGCAGCCCCTCAGTCCTGCCCTTCACCGAGTATTCTGGAGTCCTTCCCTCTGTGATGAGCAAGGTCAGGAACACCAGAAGTTCCTCTGCATCATACTCGAAAAACTCCTCAGTTGCATCTAGCAAGGCAGAGAAAGAGAGGGTCAGCAGACCTTCTCAAAACACTGTACATCTAAACAAAAATACTAAGACTAAAATTGAAGATAAACTACTATTTTCTTCATCCTGTGACAGATGCATGGGGAACATGTCACCTGAGCTGACATGAAATGCACATGAATGCTTTGTTTACGTTTGTTCTCAGGGCAAAACGTCTATTTAACTTTGTCTGGAAAGACTTGTTTAGAGAAGGGGTGTGGGGGAAGGCGACTGATGACACAACTTTTCCAGCTTGGCCACTTTAAAGAATTACATTCAGAACTGTCATGTCAGCTGAGCTTCATACACATAAACACACACAAATTAGAATAGGAAATAATAACTGTGACGTCATTCAGTCATTATCAAACAAAAACTCAACCAGAACATGAGGACAGTAAGGAGCAGAAACCAATTTAGCAAGGGTGGGGTTGGGTGGGGCTGGTATGGTGACCAGGACTTGGCAGGACAGAGAACAGAAGTATGTTTTCACCATTCAGGGAAAAAACTTTTCCCTTCTGAATCAACACCGTTCAAATTTATTACTCTGAAGAAGCAGAAAGACCATTGGAAAAAAAATCTTAACTAAATGTATAGCTAATGTGTAATGTGGGGACTCTTCATGTAAAAGACCACTTTTCAAATGCCACTAAATGGAAGCTGTGTCTCGTGGTTTGTCAGTCTCATGCCAAAACAAAATTAACAAAGTCCTGCTCTGTTTTTCTTGTAATTGAAGCTTAGATGTAAAGCAGGGGTATTTTTAGCAGAAGGTTGAAGAGCCTGCTTTAGCTCTCTAGCTCTTTTACCCCTCCAGAGAAAACTCCTAGAATCCCGCAGGAGGTCTGCTGATACACAGCAGCTCAGAGAATCACAGCTTTCTTTCTTTATAGCACAAATAAAAAGACACGACTTGTAAGAGAGGCCGCCTGCTCTTCAATCTGAAAACCTGCTGCCATTCTAATTTTATTTACACAAATTATATTTTTCAGTTTTTTCAAAACATTTTAATATGTTTTTAGGTCCTTATGAGACAGGAAGTAGTAACAATACACACACATATACATACAGCCTGTCCTCCTCCCACCAGAGCCAGACTAACTAGAACAGAGTCCCTCTCAGCTGGCTCTGCAGAAGCGTGAGCTACGAGCTGCTGCTGCTGCATGTGTGTGTGTGTGTGTGTATGTGTGTGTGCGTGGTGTACGTATTGCAGTCAGCCAGTCACGCACATTCCTTTCAAGGAACTCCTCCTACATGCCTTTGAGCTGCTTCTGCACGTGGAGAGAGGCGCAGTCCAACACAAAACATGAGGAGGGAGGGAGGTAGAGGAGGGAGGGAGAGTGGGGGTCTGTTAGCCAGCTGTAGGCTGAATAAGCTGAGGGTGAATGGGACGTAGAGAGAGGATATATTCAGGGACAATCTCCTTTTTTTTTTATGAGCAGCAATCAGAAAGTCTCACAAAAAGAGAGAGAGAGTGATTAAGAGTGACATAATTAGAGGGATAGGAAAGCAGATCATAAGGTTAAAATATATATGACAAAGGTCAAGATTCAAGGTCATGGTGTCCATCATATTAATATAAAGGTATGAATGTACTCCTGTCTGTGGTCAGGATATATTCCCAGTCCGAAGTGGAAAGGCTCCAGATCCTGGCTCTATCAAGAGGATTTAGGTTAATGGTGATGCACCACGAAGGAAGCAAAGAACAAGTGAGAAAGGAAGCTTGGAGGGATGAAGGAAGGGAGGTAGGACACTGTTTAAGGGAGCAGCCCCAATCATCTGTGCACATTGGGTGTCAGATTGCTGCTTTCTAGGAAAGACAAACCCAAGAACACCCACATGTGTGCCCCTAAAACACATAAAAGAAAAACACACATGAACGCACTGAAAACATTCTCACACACACACACACACACACACACACACACACACACACACACACACACACACACACACACACACACACACACACACACACACACACACACACACACACACACACACACACACACACACACACACACACACACACACACACACACACACACACACACACACACACACACACACACACACACACACACACACACACACACACACACACACACACACACACACACAGCAGTGCAGGACAAAGGACTAGTGATGGAGGATTTAGTTAAGGGGCCCAACAGCCTTCGTACACATAGATGAGATCTGTCATTCTTTAGGGCGTAATGCCTGAATAGAGCATTCCTAGAGAGCCTACGCACACACACAAGCACGTCTGAATGGAAAAAATCCATAGACTTCAAAAGAGAACGCTGCATTCAACATGCAGATTATTGTTTACCAAACTGAGACCTAGTTTTGTATTTTTAAAAGAAAAAATCTCATGTTGTTATCTGGGGTGGGGGTGGGTGGGCAGAGGTTTTTCTTTTTTTATCCTGAGGCAAGATGCTGAATCCCTAGAGTCAAATCAGGCACCCTTTGAATCCCTAGTTTGGTATAAATGGTTAATATATTTTGGGGATTTGTGTAACAATCTGTTTGCCAATCATTAAGCCTTTAAAGCTGGGCTCAAAGTTCAATTCTGTGTTTTTGTCCCCCCCCCCTTCACCTTCCTCCTATCATCCCCCTCTGGTCCGTGACTAATTCGTTCCTAAATCTCCATCTCTTTAAGATTAGGAATCTGTCTTTTATCAACTTGAACTTTTACTTTATCTGAATGTGTTTTCTTCCTTCTCCCTCTGTGTACTGCTCCCTCTTGCATTAGTGATTAAGAAGTACCATAGGAACTGCTAGCACTGCTTGAGAAATGCAAACAAAATATTTCAGGCAGAAAAACACAGTCAGGTTATGATCCACTGGTTCAATAATAAGAGACATCCTCGCTTATCAGAAACAAACATGTAACAACAAAGGAACACTGATTGTTCTCTTTTCCATGTGCGTGTGACCTCTCCTCCATCAACCGATAACGGGTGATGTGAATTATGTAACAGGTTGGATTTAGATTCTGGCGTCTTATTATTAGACCTGTGACCACCTGCCACCAAGTGCAGCTGGAGTCCCGTCTACTGATTGGTTTGTTCTGCCTGTATACACAAACACACGTTCATACCCCTTTCAGGCACACACACCTCTCAGCTGTCTCAGTGTGCTCCGGCCAGCAGATCTGTAAAGAGTCATGTGGGTTGGAAAAGGCCTCCAGGACAAGAGCAGAGGGACCAGCCTCAATAGCAAACAGTGCTCAGAGTACACACACCACAGTACACACTGACACACACTTTGGTGTGATTCACAATTACCTAAGTGGCAAATAGAACATGTCAGCGCCTGGTCAGAAGAGGATGACCTGCGGCCAAATTCCATATGTTCGGTCCGTCTCCGCTACGGTACGGCAGCGGAGCTGATAGGTTTTCAGTTTATTCAATGTGTGTGCTTCACTGGCTCTGCTGCGTCTCAGCTCGGACAGTCAGGAGCCCTCCTTTGCAGATATGCAAGGCTTCTATTTATGCCTGCTGCCGGAACACTGCGTATCAATTATCATAGAAAAGATCAAGTGGGACAGGAAGTCAGACACTGAAACAACACTCAAACATCGGGTTTATTTTCAGAATAAAACACTCTATTTGGCTGATTCAGAACAGATAGATAGATACTTTATTGATCCCGAGGGGAATTCAAATTTGCCTTTGCTCTGCCATTCCCAGTGGTCTTTCGTCTTCTAGACATGTTGAATATCAATTTATTTTCGGTAAAGAGAATACATTTTTGACCATTGACCATATGTGTGTTTGTTTCTGTGTTTTAAATGGTTTTATACCACATACATAGTATGATCTCGCACTGTTGCGGGTAAATCTGTAAAATTACCGTGGGAATTCCTTTTTTCTCTGCACTCTAGTTGTCCGTGCTGCGAACAGAGAACGCAGTATGTGGGTGTTGACGGACGAGGGTGCACAGAGCCGTAACGGACCGGAGCAGACACGCAATGCACAACATATATCTGGTGGAAGTTCTGGGTTATAATAGTTATGTTTCGATATGTGTTTGAAGCTTTTCATTGCTATACATGTTGCTGGGATCACGTTTTGCATTTGATGTGCAGTAGTGTGAATGCTGTGACAGAGAGACAGATGGGAAGAGGGACACAAAGTGGGAGACAGATACGCACACATTCAGATAAGCCGACCCATTAATCTGTGCACTGTGGCCACACAAGCACTGCGTGGTTGGCCCCCTTTCCAAAGCAAAGCTCCTCTGGTCTCCACACTCATTTACACATATACACTCACAGCTAATTTGAATGCTGTGTAAGAACCAATATGGTGAAAAAAAACACTCCCATCCTCCTCTGCACAGCCAGCACTGATTCTCTACGTGTGTCATTTGTTTATGACTATGCTTCATTTGAATGAAACAGGGATCATATTAGAGTCCTACTCTTTCCTCTTTAGTGACACATCTGTGCTGGGAGACCAAAGCCTGTGGCGGATGAGACAAAAACAGAGTCTCAGATCAAAGACACAACACTGATGAGCTCACCTACAACTGGGCAACTGGTTATGAAAAGATAATAAGAGATAAAAGACTACAGGGCAGCAACCAGTAAGAGCTGAGGCATACTTCAGAGATATATATATATATAGAGAGAGAGGCAGAAGGTTTATACAGATAATGGAATAAGCATTCAGAGTGATTTAGAGGGCAGATGGGAGACATGCACAGTTCGCCCAAAAGGCAGACAGGAAGTCC
Organism: Labrus mixtus; assembly: GCF_963584025.1. Classification (NCBI taxonomy): domain Eukaryota; kingdom Metazoa; phylum Chordata; class Actinopteri; order Labriformes; family Labridae; genus Labrus; species Labrus mixtus. The sequence continues at coordinate 25,946,848 of NC_083612.1, read as the reverse complement.
TAAAAATTATGTTTTTTGATATCTGTCTGTCATGAAAATTTCACTAAACATTTGGTGGCTTTCGAATCAGCTGAGGTGATGTTAAGCTAAGTTTAAATGTCAGACACTAAGTAAGACACATCAACCAAAGTATGTTATAAACTGGCAGGTTGCTGTTGTATTACAGTTATGCATGGCCTAATAGCAGATTTTCACTAACAGGAATGTCACATGGGAAATTTTCACATCTATTTCAAATTGTTTGACTAAAAAGTAAAAACTGTATAACTTGTGAGTTGTCTTTTAGGACAAGGATAAACAAACTGAGGGTATTTTAAGAAATTTAGGAAATTAAGTTTACGTATATCAAAGTCTCAAATTCCAACTTATACCTAAATGTTTAGTTTGCCAAAAAGAATCTAACAAATTTTAGGACTGGCTAGTTGAGTAACATTGTAATTGTCCCTGTTAACATTGTTTCTTGAGCAAGACAATAAACCCCCCTACTATCCCACTGTGACGAAATCCATTTTCTCAAGATGATTAATTATAATGAAACTAAGAGTTCAAAGGTCTGACCAATTTCTCTATGAAAATACAGTGTCAGAAACAGCAAAGGATTTGCACACTTGTGCAATGCTCTCGTTCAGAAGTATTTTCTCTACGTCTGAGACCTGAAGACTCCAGATAAGCAGCCTGCCAGGAGGCTGTGTGTTAAAGATGTTCCAATGCAGCATCAGTGCAGCAGAGCCAGTCTGCTGAGCTCACTGAGGTGTGTCAGCTTAGCACACAATGATATCTAACTCACTGTGAATGGAACCAAACAGTTAAGGTTCAACCTTACCATCTGCTAAATTCTCAGATGTGTGTAGTTGACAGTGTGTAGATGTGAATAGTCTGGCATTGAAGTATGCATGGATATGTAGATTAGTCTACGTGCTACGTACATGCATGTACAGTGTGGTACACAATATCTTCAATGTTATATGGTTGCAGAATATGCAAAAAACCTTAATTGCCTCTCCCACATATACATTAACAGGAATCTCAGCTGCATATAACAAAACATGGTATCTTTTTTTTTTCTCAACTCGCAGCAACACGAGATAAGACTGCATCAAATATGTTGAACTGTGAGCAGCTAAGGCAGAAACAAAAACAAATCTAAATATATCACAAGCTCTGTTCTGCTCTTGCTGGAAAATGTTTTGATGTGTTTGTTGGATGAAAATAGTCAAAGGCATCTCAAGGATCTCAAGGATCCTCTAGCCACAAGAATTACGAAGAAATGGGCTGGTATAAAACTATGTTGAGCACCCACACATAACATAAAAACATCTACACTTCTATATGATGAATACAGAGGAAAAATTGGAGATTAGGCAGACAGTTCTCACATGTTTAATCTTCTTACTCCAGCGCCTGATGAGATAAATATAGGCATAATTTGATTGCTCTCAATTTCAGTTTTTCTTTACAGCTCATTTCAAAGCATTAGTTCTCCATTCAACTTTTCGATGACATTCTAACATGCTGTCAGACACCATCAAAAAGGGGCTTATGCAGTGAATGCCTGAAGTCAAACATGGCGATAAAATTAATTGCTAAGAAAAGTTCCAACAGCAATAGGTTACTTGCTTAAATGCTGACACATGTAAAGTTGTGCTGCTTTGATTTTTACGTACTCTGACAGAAGAAAGCTACAATTTCAATGTACAAGTACCCCATCTTCCCACAGCCCAAGACAGCCAACTCAGCGATTTCTTCGGATATAACAAAGGGACTCCCCTAAAATCCACCACTGTGCTGGGCTTTTGAAGGCTGCCAGGACACTATCCACCATGTGGATATCCCCAGAGGACGAGAGCGCACAGACAGTTTAAAAGTATTGAAATGCACTGGTAGCAAAGCAGGTGGCAGATTTGAAATGTCAGCAGCTCGTGATACTGCATTTTGCCACCCCGGGAATTGTTTGCAACTTCGTCTTTTTCTGTTCCATGGCCAGTTCTGCAGTCTGACAGACTATATTTGGAGACCAGCTGGTCTGCAGGACCAAATAAACTAAATCTCCTCTCCCATATAAGGGAAGGAAACTGCTTTATATATGTCTTTCAATATAAGTTCCTTACAAACTCTTCTTGTCCATGAGCACTTCAAAACAAGAGTCTGACTCCAAACATTTTGTTTGTCCTGAAATATACAAAACACAAAATACAAATGAGAAAAGGCCTAACGTGACGCTGCTTGAGAGTGTGCAGTCTCAATCGTCACTAAACTGTGCACTCATGCTCTCTGTGTGTATTAAGTATCAGGTGACAAAACTACAACGCACCCAACTCCATAACCTTTGCATTGACATACATTCAGCTGTTATTCAGGACAGTCGTTAGTAAACAAAACTTTCTTTATTTGAATTGGAGAAATGCTGAAATGAAAACTAGTCATGTGGTGCCCAACATACATTTGTTTTTAGAGGGCAAGTAGTTTCCTTTTATTAATAAATGTATTAATGAGGAGCTTGTGTTAAGCATTCCAATCTTGAAGAGTGTCTATGTGCAAAAATTGGCTGCGCTATAAGCATATTTCTGTGACAGTGACCTGACAATGTGTGTGTAGACAATGAATGGTGCTGCTGTGTTCTGTGTGTTCTGTGTGATGTGCAATGGGTATGTATACAGCATTTGAATGTTTTGTGTTGGAGCATTCTACGATGTACACTGAGATAGTTTGTTGTGTCTGTGGAGTTGTTTATGTGATCACGCTGTGTGCGGCGCTGTGGCTGTTATTTAAAGTGTTTATGCCACTCTAAGCCAATTGCCGATAATTTTAAGTTTGAATAATAGGGTCAGCTGTGTTTCCATAGTGTTTTATAACAAGAATCACACGTCACTGCCAGCTCACCTTTCCTGTTTTTGTCTGCCTTGTGTTACAGCACTAAAACACACTGGGAGTATTGGCAGAGTGGGCCAGACTGTAAAGAATGGTTAAGATCACTTGTTATCTGGGTTGAAATTAAATCATCACAAGTAATCCTAGCAGACTTTTTGAAATGTTTAACTCTTTATATATTTATATTTTACCAATATACTTTGGACTCTGTTCGTCATCTACTTCTTAATACCAGAGAGTTTTGTAACGGTAACATAACTTGTTGTGGTTTCCTCAAACTTAACTCAAAAAATGTCCTCAAAGCTATGGACTTAGGCTCTCTCACTAATGTATGTGTCCCGCTCTCCCACTCTACAAAACACAAAGGGGCAGATTCACAGCATACACAGCAACAGGCCCTGATTGGCTAAGAGGAGTTAGCACAGTTCCAGCTGAGGAGAACCCTTCTTCTGTTTTGTAAACTCAGCTGCCATTATTCTCCAACATTACACACACTCTGACACAGACTCACACACCACCTTGCCTTCTCGCTAACAATCCGTCATCGTCAGGAATACAAGCCACTGTTGTTTAAATGCTGAGCAACTTGCATGCTAGAGAGCATGTGGAAAAACTTTTCAGCGCAAGGCATGACCTCCTGACTGACAAGACTCGACTCACCTGATGTGTAAAAAATAATTCAGGCTCTCTGTCCCTTAGTTCACTCAGTATTTTGACAACTGACATGCCTTTGTCTCTTTTCTTCGTACATACTTCTGGTTCAGTGTTAGGGAAGACTTTTTTTTGGATGGCCAATTTGACCGTTAACATCCAAGAATTCTAGCTAGACAACTACCGGACATATGCTTTGAATAGCCATAGCCCACATATTCCTGATCTGCATTTAACAGCACTAAATGCATATAAAATAAAACATACACTTGTCAGGTATACCACTTGACTGGCAGGTGAAGTTTCACATGGCTATTTTTAATGCACTTTTGTTCGTGTTCTGCAGAAAGAAGTTCATTCACACAGATCCAGGTTATAATCAAATCCTACAGTATTAGATCAGCACTGTATGATGAAATTACTGGTAACAATGGTAGCCTATCACGGTTAGATAACCATCGTTGAAAGAGTTCCAATAGTCTGCAAGATTTATAGCCACCACACACTGAGCCGTCTGATTTGGAGTGAGAAACACTCCTTAAACCACACAGGACTGGAAAACAAAATCAGCTGTTATAGCCTTTAAATCAGAAGGAAACTCATTATGGTCAGCATATTCAGTATGCTCTCTTCATCTTTGAAAACCATAGCAACTGAAGTCCAAGAGTAGTGTACTTACAACCCTTATTATTCAGATGAGTTGCTTGATTACTAAAAGAAGAAGACAAAACAGCCTGGCTGCTTCCAGGTGTAGTTTCATTAGGCTAAGCCAAAAAGGTCATTTATATTAAGCTCATGCTATAAACATTTCTAAGATGAGGCCCATTAGGATGGTCAAACTACAAAAAGGTAGGAGTGCTTGTGGCTAGAGGGGCTAAAGTGTTTACAATGTGCTAACAAAATGTATTTTGATCAAAACAATTCATTACAGCTCCCTTTCCTAATCTCATATTTTCTCATAAATGCATGAAAAAATCAAAACTAGTAGAAGCAGTGACCTGAGGTTTGCTATGCCCTTTTTGACCTTACTTTCACATACTGTAGCTGGGACCCCTAAGCCCCTGTTATTCAGGCAAGAGTGGTCATTTGCAAACTCATTGTTTACCTAATACCTGTTATATAACAAGGAGTGGAGTGAGTACACGAAAAGGTGAGGAACGTGGAATTAACTAACCCCCTTCAAAATAATGCAGTCTTAACCTGGACTTAATTATATAACAATTCTAGATATAATAATAACATATTATACTATGAAAAAGCTTCAAATAAATGAAGCACAAACCATTATTAAATGAGGTGTATAAGCAGGAAAGTAAAAACCACATCATAAACTCCTAATCAGAATAAAATCTCTAGGGAGGTAACTGAATCGTGCAAAATAAAATAAAGTACAACTTTTTTTCCTCAACTGGTGACTTTATCAAACTTTTTCTATGTATGGGATCTCCTTACGCCATTTCCTTTTCTTCTAGAGGCAAAATCTGACAAACACTTTACCATAGAAGTTTACATTTTGATGAGCTGGCTGATGGTGGCTACAGGACACTAGGGCAGTAGGACAGACAACCCTCTCTCTGTAACCAGAAGCACCCTGCTCAACTTGAATGTACAGGCCTCTGACCTCTTCTCTGTTGCCGATGCCAATTTCTAGTAAGAGGAGTCCGAATTGAGCAACCCGAGCAGTGCAGCTCCAAGGCCCACATGGAAAGTGTGTCAGTTGTGGCACAGGCAGTTTGAGGTGGTTTGTGACTGGAATTAAACACCAGGGAAAAGGAAGAACAAGGTCAAAGTCTTGAAATGGGAAAAGATTTCAACTTGTATATAAAGCTGTACAAAATTCTATTGTTGACCTTTTCCCCTTTTATGCTGCTTCTTTAATTGTACTTGTTTGAGTTATCATTTAAAACTTTCAAGTATGTGTGAAGCTCCCAAGTTGGAGCTCCGTCACCCCCACATTTAAAACCAGCATGTATTAAAAACACTGGAAATCAGCTGAGTAACGTAGAATTGAAGAAAATCAAGCTGGTTAAACAGGAAAGAGAGTGTCAGCTGCTTTGTTGTGAGGGTGAAGCGCTGCTGCGGGGTGATAGGGGAATCAGCCGGTTGTGGGCCAGGAAGCAATGACATGAGACAATGGAGAAAAGGAGAGAGGATAGTTGAGACGAGTCTCCAATTAACTTCACCTCCCGCTGCTGTTAATAAACAATGTGCTTAACGCCTCCAGAAGGAGACCCACAGGTGCTCTCTGTTAACTGAGACTGAGAGCCAGCATGTGTAATGAGTCGGTGACTTAAAGGAATAGTTTGAATGGAAGGTAGATCAATCAAAACTTTATAAGTATTAAAGGGTTAATAGCAGATTTCTCTTCATTTGACTACACAGATTTACAAGTGAAATAAAACTAAAATGCCTTTATTACTCAACCTATCTTGTTTCTTTCTTGTTCTCACTCCATACTGTATTCAGACATTTACTTACTTCATCTTCCATAAGGGTCTGTTAGTCCTATAACCCTGTTTTTCAGTCCGGCGTATGAACTTTATTAAAGTGCTGGCTAACAGCACACTGTGTGGTGTCTGGTGACAGACCCTGAATGCTGAAGAGGATTCCACTCCTTCAGACCAATGCAGACTCTATGTCAATGTTAGAATTAAAGATAGCTTACAACTTTTGGACCTGGACTGCCTTGATAAATTGCAAAAAGGTTTTTTTCCACACATAAAAAACTGGACAATGTCCATTGAGTCATGTTCGGAGTTGTCCTGCTACACACAGCGGGGGATTTATACTCAAAATCTTGCACTATGATAAAATAAGGAATGGAGTCTCAGTAGAGTCTGCAGAAGGAGGAGGACTAACTGTTGTAATGGCCATTTTGGTGGATATCAATTCAACATGTATTTGTGGGTAGCTACAGAACAAAGACAAACGTCAGGAAAATCAATACAAAGCTAAACAAAAGAGGTTTCATTCTGTGCAGCATCAACAACGTCATCAACCGGCCTCTCTGTTCCTGCCCAGGCTCCAGACAATTACCTCCTGTGTTGGTCCACTTAATGACCAATTGGACTAATTGGACATTACCAGGTCTCCTAGGGGCTCGCAATCTAAAGTCGGTTAAATGTCCAGTTGAACAAATCTGACACTTGTGTTCTCACATGCAGGTCCTGTGGGTAGTCTCTGGAAAAATCCAGTTGGTAGTGTATGTGTGTTTATGATAGTAAGTCAACCTAGACCTATTTCTGTCAATATGCTTTTTGTTGAGATATAATCAGCAGATAGTGGTGGAGGTGTGAAGTGTTGAGGTGTTAACAGCAGCTGAAGCCTATGTGAGGTGATTCAGAGGACAGGGGAGAAGAAGCAAAGTTGGGGGAGGAATCTAGGAGAAGTACAAGACAATCAGTGTACTCAGGACTGGCAAAATTCATTCTCTACAATGTTGGGAAGAGATAAAATAAAATAAAAACTTGTAACTTTAAAGCTATGGGATGAGAAACTGTGTATTTTCTTTTGTATAGGGTTTGGGGAGAAAGCATGATGTTCCCACAGAAATGACAGTACATCTACTTACTCCACAGGGATTAAACTAGAGTGGAAAGTATGATGCACAACAGAGGTCACCAGTACATAATATAATATCATTCTAGCAACTTTATTCAGACTTTGTCAAGAACCACAGACCATGAAATAAGACACAGATATAGAACCAGAGACAATCTGGATATTCCACAGTAAGACAGAAATAAAGACACAATGATATCATCCTCACCACAACAGCAACCCTACCAGGAAAAAACCACCAGGTCCAGATGGCTCTTCCTGTTCCTGCAGAGACGGCTGCTGGTTGGCTATAAGGAGCCACAGGGGCGGGAGCATGTGACGGACTCATAAACTATGACATCACTGGCTCAGTGGCACCCTGGCAGCAGAAACTACACACATGCCGCTACTTTCAGCCAGTCCAGCTCTAAATCTAGAGGGTTTATTTCCATGTGTCCATACAGGTTGTTAACACTGAGCCTTCATCAGAGGAGTTGTACTGCCTATGCACACTTATGTCTGTATCACTAAGACTCAAGTGACCCTATATGCACTTTATATGTATCCATATAAAGTAACAGTTCAACAGTGAATGTTACCCATAAAGGGTAGCTGTGCTAAATAAAAAGATCCAGCATTACACAAGAGCATTGGTGGACTGGGGGGACTGGGTGTCCAATCCCATGCAGTGGCTAGGCACGGCTAGGCTACTTACAGTGAAACCTGTCACAACAGCATTGATTTAGGCTGATTACTCTCAGGGCCAGGGCAGTAACTCACAGCTGAATGCCTCCCCAGTATTGGTATTCATTGCGAAAGGCAGCTCTGAATCTCACTGCACAATGGGGAGTCCAATATCCATGTTCAGTACAGCTGGGTCAGCAAATGGCAGTGGTGTTGTATTGAAAAGACAATATGGCCGAACACTTAGATTAGTTGATTCAATGAATTTCTACTGCATGATAATGTGTGTTGAAACAGGTTATATTTAGGTCTTGTAAAGAAAAAGAAGTTGCAGCTTTTTACTATATTTAAATGTATTTAAAAGTTTTTGGGGCGCTCGTTGGCCTAGTGTTAGGTTGCATGCCCCACGTACAGACAAGAGGCTGCAGTAATTGTAGCGAGCAGCCCGGGTTCGACTCCGACCTACAGCTTCTTTTTTTACGCATGTCATTCCCTGCGTTCTTCTCCCAATTTCCTACTCTATCCACTGTCCTGTGCTCTACATAAAGGTACAAAAAAATTATATATATACAGTTTTTCAATGTTTCTGTTATTCTGAGTTTCCTAGTGTCATACATAGTGTCATTAATTTTGGAATCAAAAGGACATCAGTAACTATCTCCTCAGATTTAATTTTGCTAAAACCTTGAGAACAGAGACTGTCAATCAAAAAGAAGGAGTATAAAGGTGGACTAACTTGTTGAGAGGAGTAACATAGAGCAACTGTTCGGCTGCCTCCTGCAATGGGGTAGAATCACTTCTAAGAAGGAGGAGGCAAAAACAACACAGGACCAGACAGGTGCTGTGCGGGACAACAGGGTATGTCAGTCTGTTATCTGGGTCTCTCGTCAGTGAGAGTGTATATTCTCTGATCCGTGGCATGTGGCTGGGACATCTCAGGGCAGCTGTAATCTGGCTGAGCTCTCAGTAGAAGGGAGGCAGTGGAGAGTACACTGGGTGGGGGTGGGTGGTGGACTCTATTCAACTCCTCTATAAAAGGACTGATGGCTCCAAACAGGATGTCCAACCACCAAACAAACACACTAAATAATCATACAGAGAGCAGGAGCAGAGGGCTGACTAAGTCTGACTCCAATATGACTAGCTCTGAGCTCATTTCTGTGTTGGCTGTTTAATGCGCATCTAAAAGGGGTGAGAGAGCTGTGGTTAAGAGCATAAAGGAGGAGGCCCTCAGCCATCATTCTCAGCCCTGTGCTCATACATTTCACCATATGAGTCCATAACACCATCTAATAAAAAGCCTGTTTTATGCCCCTTCAGCAATTTAGGATTCAAAAAATTACCACAACAGAGAAAAAGCTGCCTGTTTTATGATGTAAACAATTCCAACATGGTTTTCAATCAAACATATTTCTTCTATATGTCGATACAATCACATGAAAACAAATGACATTTTAAAGGATACCAATAAACCGCAGTCAAACAACACTTCAGCTGAAACAGTTTTCCGTCTGACTGGTGTAAACTGCTTTTCCATAGCGGCTCTTTATGGGACCTGCAAGCTGTCACTTGAGCCACATGGTTCAATGGTACAGCTTATTAGGGCCAATAGCAATCTGTTGTGTTCTCTCTGACACACTCACCCTGTCCTCGCACTCCTATACACACACTCACATGCCATCCTGACACACAGCTCAACTCACAGAAAAACAAGCTAGTCAGATGACTCTTGTTGGGCCCCTGAGCAGAACATTATTCTCCTTCTTTTTTTAACAAAAACACGGTTCACAAAGTGCCACAAAGACATGCTGTGTGAAAGGTGTGCTCTTTTGGTTTTATTAGGAGCTGAGGTCTTTGAAAATAATGTGTAACTAGAGAACACAATTTAAGTTTATGTGGTGACTTTCATACAGTATTGTATTGCACTTCTGATTTGTTTTGAAAATTTCCAAAAAAAAGTTCCAAAAAAACCCCATTTATAAAACTGTACAGCAGTGACTGTGAGACAGCAACTGAATTGTATTTGTCCTAAAAACCTGATAATCTTTTATATGACAAGTTTTAAGTGACAAATCATATAATGTTTTATTGCTTTGTTCATATCAAACAGTTAAGTTAGTAGTGTTGAATGTGAATGTTTTATAATGGTAGCAAATGGGTTAACAAATATGTTGTTTTCTTGGAAAGATGGTTCCATACAATTGGTAACCTGGAACATCAAAAATAAGTTTAAATAATGGCATTTGAAGATCCCATCCTGAGGGTGACTTTACAAGAAAATGGCAGCATTACATGTTCATCATCTAATTAAGAGGATTGATGACATCCCCACAGATGCAGATTAAAAATGCTGGATTTAACATCGCTAGTCAAAAGTGCAGTTTCTTAAGGGGGAACAAGAGTGTGTAACAGGCCACAACCTGATTATATCACCTCGTCATCATTACCATCACCCATCAAAAGCATTGGCTTGATATTTCACACCCCTCTGATCAGGAGGTCAGGGCTCATGAAACTTGTTGCATGAGTGTTAGGGTCAAAAGCACATGTCTGGACTTGTTCAGCTCCCCTCCAAACCTGGGACCCTCCAACTTACGGTCCTGTGTTCAATTTGGTCTTGCGGTTGTTCAGCCAGACTGCTAAGTAAACGGCTTCTCTCAGTGTCTTTTCAGAAAGCAAGGAGAGCAGAGATGCAAAAGAAAGATGGCATGTGGATCATAAGCAATGTGGTATCTCCACCACAGGGACTGTACAATATGTTCCTAATAACAATAGCTCACAGTGTCTGCCACTCAAACAAGGAGCTACTGCTGTGAAGCTCACATAATAAGAAACATGACAACCTGACATGGTGAAAATGCACGAGGAGTAAAGAACAAATTTGGTGTAAAATGTGCCTAAGGCAGACATTTTTTCAATCTTTTCGGCTGACACAAGGCAGCTACGCACACACATACACAAAGTGTGTGGTTGTATATTACCTGTATATCCCCCAACATGAGAGTCATAACCCCAACCAATGCTACAACATACAATATCAGTGCTGCTGTTAACACTTGACCCAGCATGCAGTTCTGCATTATTAAACTATAATTACATAACAGAGTGCCAGTCAGTGTGCCCTTTACTTTAACAGTCACATCACACAGATGACCGGGTCAGTGCTTCTATAAAAAGGCTAAGGGTCCTACAGCCAAGGATAGGGTTAAAACGTATAGGCCCATATATGGCACATTGTTTATTGTTTGTTGGAGAGTCAAATAACCAGCTTTTGGTTATGAGTGAGGCCAGTCAGCAGCCAGACAGCAGTTTCATAACATAGGCAAACACTCAGACTATCTGTGATTGACCGCAGCTAATCTCACCATGACTGACAACAGTGGCCTTTCACTTCTTCCAAGTATGGTGCTGTTTTGTTGTTGACAACAGATCATGTTGCCAGTTTCGCTGGATCGAAGAACTACCACATACAGTCTCTCACAAAGAGAAACGTTTATCTTATTAACTAAAGGAACTTGTACAACACCTAATGGTAATTGTGTCAGGGCACAGATTAAGCTACCGCACTGCCCTTAACAAATTAATGCAATGGAAAAAATTTGCATAATCACATTGGAACAAACAAGGCTGTCCCCTCTGCCCCTGTTTTGCCTCTTGCTGCAGATCCAGCAACATATAAACAGGTTGCAGAGCATATGGAAGGAGCCGACTCCCTCAACAGGGTGGGTGTCAGGTACATTTTGCAGTGCAAGAGACTCGTCAAAACAAGAGCTGTTGGAAAAAGGGAACAGCAACTGGCAGAGAGTGAGATCTTGCAGGTTATATGTTGATGAAGAAATGGGTCAGAGAAACAGCTGATATTGCACTAACATCCCCAACTGGAGCAGTATATTAGCTCTGAATATACACGACCTCATTTAGTGAGGTCAATCAGTGTGAATTCATATAACCAGTGACCAGGCTGACCAGCTGTTACATAACTATCTGGCCTGATTCTGGTCTCAGGGGAACGGATACAGTCGACGACTAAAACTGGAAACTGCACAGCTTGCCTTCACACGCTGACCATCAGGTTCCCCCCACATACTATATGTGTTTGTGTTGCTCCACATACCTCGCTCAGTCTTCATGTTGTCCAGTGTCATCGGGATGCCTTCAGGTCCTCCAGTGGAGACTTTTCTTTTTCTATCACACAGCAACACACAACGTTGTCTGCACCCTACCGAACCTCTCGGTGACGGAGACCTGCTGTATTAGCTAGGCAGAAATATCAGCTGTGAAGCCTGCGTGTTGGTGCCAGGTGCCCCTACCCAACAACAAAGCATCGCTTTGTTAGCATGCTACTGTACGCTTCCATCGAGTCGCACTGTATTGTCCAGCTGACTAACACAAAGACAAGCTGATAGCAAACGCTAAGTTACAGTCAGCGTTAGGTTATACAGTTGTCAATCTGCTTGCTATCGATCCACCCCCCCCCCCCAAATCTGATACTACTAGTGATTTAACTAGCAAGCAAGCTTCCCTCACTGAATATCTCAAATTCCTCCACCTGAACCATAGTTACGTCGCGATGCATCTCTCTGTCTCCTCTCCTGTTTCGTCGGCTCCGCCAGTGCAGGGCTTTGCTAACCCAGCAGTGTGAGCTAGCTGGAGACTTAACACGACCAACTAACTTTATCGTGACTGCTTAGTCTACAGGAGACCCCCGCAAACACCCAGCCCCCACAGCTAGTCGCAACTCAACAAACACAAACACTGATTTTCCGACGACGGACCGTCTCGATATTGTGTTTTCATTAAAGAAATGTTAACCAATATCAGCCTGACATGGTCCAGTTTCTTCCCCTCCACACTGCTTGAACTGTCTCTGTATACGGAAGGTAAGAAATGCCACCTGTACTGACTTCCTTTGCGAGCTTCATTAAAACTTTTCAAAGCAACAACAAATGGTTCGACTCCGCTCCGGCGCTCCGGCTACGACGACGACGACGTTTCCCGTAGCAACAGCGATTTCCCCGCTGACACGCCAGCTGACAGCCACGACTAGAAGACTGTGTTGATACTAATAACATTCAGCCGAAATGCAGATAAAAGGAACAGCGAGTCCTCCTTGTCGTGATGCTTTACAGTCTGCCTGCCCTCCTCACTTCCCTCCCCACTGCTTGTCAAAACAGATCAGTGCAGCTCCAGTCACGTGTCCCAACAACAGCCCGTGTCGTCACTTCCGTCACGGCCCGGCCAGCCTCGCATGAACTCGCAGCCATAGCAACCGCCAACTTAAAAAAGTGGTACCAAAACTTGTTGGGAGGAGGACGCTCTGGTTGTGAGGGGAAGCAGATGTAGAAATAAAACCCCGCGACTTAAATATATATTTTTTTACAGTCCTGTCACATTAATGATGTTTGAGGTGTAGAAACGGGACAAACAGAAAGGGTCTGCTCTCAGGAAGCTGATTGGTCAGGGGAAATTCTGTGCGCGTTCACGTGTGCACGAGGGTTCGCTTCCCGTCGTGAACATTTTGTTCTTCCTTGCATGGCCTTGCATGATGCCAAAGATCGTATGTTTGATGCAATGCTGTTAAATGTTGTATCACAATGTCCTGACTGGCTACAGCAAAATCGCCTACTAGACGTTCCGTTTAAATGTATGACATAATAAATATCGTTTTGGATATTATATTTTGGTTCTTGTGACTAGTAAGTTAGTGTTATGGTAAGGTTGGTTAATGAAAGTTTCAATAGGCTATTTGTGTATTTGATACAAATAAACTGTCATACTACTGTCACATATTTTTCTGTTTTGGTATAACAAAAAGCCCCGTTTTGCTTTTTCCTTCAAACGATAACAGAGGGGTTGTAGCCTAAAACACAAAAGGGCTGCTGTTTGTTTGTTTAGAATAAATACATTAAAACCCTGTCCAATTTGGACCCCACCTGAAAACTTTGTCAACAGACAACATGAGAGCTAGGCTATATTTAGGCTGCTGCATGGTATGGCAATGCAATTAGGCTAATAAACGAGTAAAGAGAATTATTTTAAAAAAAAATAAAAAAAATTCTTAACACGAACTTTAGCATTTGGAGATCATGTGGTTTGAATACATGTTTGGTCTAGAACCAGTGGTACTGCTCATTACTAAATGCAGGATGACGTCCATCTACTGGTGCAAATAAAAAAAGGTCAGAGGGAGAGCTCTGTGTTATAATCTCATCTCTGATTAAACCTCTTGGAACAAAGGCAAAGGCCAACATGAGGACACTATCTGCTTCACAAATCTGTTTGGCAGCTGCAATGGCACTTTGTGTGTTATTGTTGTTTGCAACACAAAGGCAGATAGGCCCACTCAACTTATCAAACTCGAGTTTAATAAGATACCATACATTATTTATGGTAGACAGCTTTCATCAACCTACCCAAGTCATGCGCTAACAGGGCATTTAACAGTTTTATTAATTTTGTGCTTGCTTTTCTGGGAATCTATTCAATTTCAAATGTTGGTCTACTATAGTCCCCACATTTTTTTAAATCAGGGACAAGTGACCCAGATACTGTAGTGTTATAAAGTCCTCAATAGAAATCCCAATCTCTAAGGTGGATTATCTACAGTCATGTGGCAAGGGAGCAAAGTTTACAAAGTATGTCTACTGTCACCTCTATGACAAAACCAGAAGAAACCAGGGGGTCTCTGTTGTAAACATTTCTGAAATAAAACATTTTCCCTGATAAAGCAGTTGTCTTTTAGATAATTATTAACATACAGTTTTTACGTACACATTCAGTTCAAATGCTTTCAAAAGATAAAATGTGAAGTTTTAACTTCATAGATAGATCAGTCTCATATATCTGCTAGCAGCTGAGTGGAATGTTTTTAAAAAGAGATCCTTTCTGTTCAAATAATATACACACTCAGAACAATGTGTATACCTAGCATTCTGACAGTATCTTTCTTCTAGAGACAGTGTTTCTAATGTTTCTGTGTGTGGAGGAAAAAGATAATAGCTTATCACAGAAAGAGGAGAGGGCACTGATTTTAGGTTTCTCACCACAGTTTTAGTCAAGGTTTTAGCTTATAGAAACAGAGGAGAAAGGGGTGCTTTGGGGGTCATTTGTGACTCTCAGGGGGATACAGATACTGTTTCAGAGCCATTGTTCAGCTGTGGTATAAGGGCTCACAAGATATTTTATGTGAACAGAATCATATAAAGCTGAAAAAGATAGACTTGGATAATATGAGTTATATGTTTAAAGAGAATTTCTAATAACTTTTTTTTTTAAATGAAACCAATATTGTCCAAACACATACCTCTTTTGTTGAAATGCCTTGCCTACCTTAGTCTAATTTGATTATTTTATTTCCAATGACCACGCCTGCAGAACTTTTAGGTCTGTGGAAATGTGATGATGCAATTCAGAGATAAAACCTGGAGTTCGTACATAAAGCTAGCATTAGCAACCAAAGCTTGTACAGTGTCCATGCAGATTTATTTTCAAAAATGTGAAATTGGGAAGATTCACATTCATATAAGGCTGATTCATTTAATATGTGAGTCCATAGTGTACAGAGTCAAGCGTAAATGAACTTGAAATGACCCAAATCAGTTCATGTGTTGATGCTTTGATTTCAAATTAGGGGATATAGCTTTCATGTCAGTAGGTATTAATTTTACAGTCTAAAAGAACAAGAATACCAGGATTAAAGTAATCTTAATTTAGTGTGAATCTTCCCTTTAAGGATGTTGGCAAACCCAAACAAAGAAGGTCTTGTGTTCGTAAAATAATACATACTATAGCCCCATCTGGTGGCAAGATATAGGTTGTGCAGCAAATACAAGACCGATATCCATTTATCCTATCTATCTACATTTCATAGGAATGGAATCAGTGGAAATTCAGAATGGAACTCTAGTTTTGCAAATATATTTCAGTTTCAACAACTTACATTCACCAGTTTGCTTTCAAACATTTAATTGCTGTAATCAAGTTCAGCTTTCCACACTTGATTACGAATAGATGTTTATGGGAGTTCAGCATTACTTTTCAGATCAACAAATGACTAAGGAGTTGAAGTGTGGATGTATCAAATTATTTGTGATTCAGTGTGACCTAGGGTATCCAGAAATGATTAAAATGATGTTTGTGCATTATGGTTTACTTAAAGGGCCACATTAAGTAAACCCTTCTTTTCTGCCTTCTAACGGCTGATCTGGCTGACTGTTTTCAGCAACTTTAGAGCTTCAAACATATGAAATAATTAAAGTTAGCTATTCAACCATAGCAATAGTACAACTGTCAGACGGAGTGGTATCATTGTGCAATCTTCTCAAATGTTTGCATTTGCATTTATTGCACAGTGAATGGTTAAAGTGGACCCCATATTACTTGACACAAAAATGTGTGTTATGGCTCTTTAAAAGTAGCTGATCATTTATCAGGTGGAGACTCACTTTGATTCAATTCAGCTTTGTTGTGAGTCCAATGCATAACTCTGATAATTGGTAAAAGTCCTCTCGAAAAAAAATAAAGAACCTCTGACCAAACTTTTACAATTTTGCTGATTACCTTTGTAAGACAGTGAGAGATTTTATTAGATTACAAACTACATGTATATATATATATTCATAGCCTGTATTAATAAAGGTGTGATTATAATGGTTTATTATATGTACAGGAACCCACTGCTTCTAACCCTGACAGGATATATAACATGAAGGACCTTCTGAAGCTACTTATCATGCAGGCTCTCATACAAGACAGACTCATATGTCTGCTTGTCTTGTCCTCTACGTCCTCATCTGATTTGAAGTTTTATTGATTCACTTTGTCTGTCTGAACAAGAAAATTGAAGACAAAACCCAAACATAAACAACAAAAAAATCAAAGTAAACTAATGATAACAAGAGGCAGGATTCAGTGGCTGGAAGTACCAACTGTTTATTTTTCTACTTTTTTGTGACTACAGAAATGTTGAAACATTTGAACACTGAAAAAAGCTGGATGACATCATCACTTGCTTCTCAATTTTCTTTCTTTTTTAAATTTGCTTAGCAATCACAACAGATGATATTGCACGGCACTGAGAAAGCAGTAGCAAAGCCTGGAAACAGCAATAACAAATCAAGTCATGAGACATGGCGTAATACAATTGAGAGTAACACCGACAGCAATGCCTCTCTGGCACACAAGCACACACACTTTTCCTCAACTGCGCACACACACACACACACACACACACACACACACACACACACACACGCACACACATGCATAACACACATACACACACACACACACACACACACACACACACACACACACACACACACACACACACACACACACACACATACACACACACATGCACACACAAGCACACACAGAAACTGAAGAAGCATTGTGAGTTGAGAAGGAGGTCAAAAGAAAGAGATCAAGTATGATAGAGCACAAGGTTGACAAGAGCGATGACATTTCATTTTAAAAATGCAAGTGCAAGATAAACTACTACTGTTATCTAATCCTAAATGTTTATGACAACAAATATGCTTGTTTATCAAAACCCTTCAAGCATCGTTGTGTATGAAGAGCTGGAGGACACCCCTCTGCGGGTGAGAAACTATAGTTCCCCAGCGTTAGAGATCCAGATGATTGTCTTAGGCGCTGCAGTATTGTAATGAGACTTGTAGCCAAGCTACCCATCATATGGGAACTCCTTAGGGTCAAAATAAATAACACAACATGTAAAAATGGGTAAAAAGTACATCCTCACTGTATCATATGTTCCCTCTCTATTACAGGCCTTTATTTTGTTACGTAATGACCTCTAGTTTGCTAAAAAAAAAAAGAATAAACTTCCACACTCAGTGACATAATGACTGCATAACATCAGCATGTTATATAATAGTAAGGTCTCTGACAACTAAAGGAAGTCAGACCTACTGTTGTGATATGCACAAATCAGCCACACACATGCACACACACCAGCAGCATACAGATTTAAAACAAAAGACGGACTCATCGTAAAGAAATACATACATGAGAACACACGAAAAAGGAATGAGCCAACCAGGTGGTTGTCCCCGTACACACTTGCACACTGATTCCTTGTTAAGGTTCTTTGCAGTTTTATTAGACTTTGCTCATAGTCATTACACGAGTACGTACCAAAATAACAGATACTAGGTGGAGCGAGGTGGCAGTGCTTCAGCAATAAAAACAGACC
This sequence comes from Labrus mixtus, assembly GCF_963584025.1. Classification (NCBI taxonomy): domain Eukaryota; kingdom Metazoa; phylum Chordata; class Actinopteri; order Labriformes; family Labridae; genus Labrus; species Labrus mixtus. Next base: position 25,928,889 of record NC_083612.1, on the reverse strand, counting down.
CAGCTCCACAGCACCGCCCCTGGCAGACCGGCTGCCCAGCCTCGACTCTACCTCACTCCGTGCATGAGACAGCAAAGTGGGAGGGACTTGCAGCCCTCATTTTTCAGATGCTTCAGATTGTACATTGAACAGGAGATTCCCCACATGGTCGAGTAAGCTTGTCTACACAGCCCTACGCCTTCTACATTCTATACCCGTGCGAATGGCAAATCAAAAACTCATCAAGTCTACCTCACAAATGCCAGTGCTTTTCAACTTTATACATATTTTTTGTCCAGTTTTTGGTTTGTTTTAAAAATCTTTGGATGTGCAGTATTACCCATAAAATAACTGTTTTCTTAAAAAGTCAAAAGAATAGTAAAAACACACACACACACACACGGACACACTGCTTTTTGCCAGCTGTTCAACAAAGTAGCTCCTGTATGACTTTGTCTGCATTGGCAAATCAACTGTCTAGGTTTCTGGCAGTGTTTAAAACACATTGAAATGCCGGCTAGGATTCAGCTGAAGAAGAATACAAACTACTCCTTTGTTATATCTAAGCGTGGGAAATAAGGCTGTAACATAAAACTGTCTTTTTTGTTTTTTTTTTCTTCCAAAAAACCTACTATATACAAATCTATAGTTTCTACAAATGCATAAATTAAAGCAGTGGTTAACCATTACAAAAATGAAATTAAATAAAAATCACAACACAGAAGTAGAGAAAAGGGAAAATATGAACACAATATCACAGCAGTTGGTTTTACCCTGTAAAAGCAATAGTCTACCGTCATAATATTGGCATAAACCAATGTCTGATAAAAAATACGCTTCTCCCTCCTTCCCTTAAGTTTCATACATCAACCCTGAAACTTGTCCTCCGCAACTTTGAACAGAGCACTTCTGCCAAAAAACAAACTTCAAAATAGATAATACAGCTTTTTTTAAGTAACAACAACAGTTACCACAAGAGTGGAGTTCTGCCTAACTCACAGATAGACGTCTCAATGCAGAACTCAAAGGAATTATTACTATGAGGTATTCAGAGACATTGGTACAGACATGCACGGCCAGAGTGCTGGACCTTTTTACACACAGCAGAGAGACGAGGCAGGTAAGGAGGGAAGGGAAGGAGGAAAGGAGGGTTAAAAGGGGGCAAGGGAGAGAAGAAACAAAGACCTTTGGTTTAATCTGTAGAAGAGGACAACAGAAATTCCTTTGGTAAGTTTTCATTGCATGGTTGCGCTGGCGAAAGCACCACGGTGTGATTTTAAAAAAAATGAAAAAAAAGGAGAAAAAAACGTCCTTGTTTCTTCAGTGGTGGCCCTTCTACAGGCTGAGGTATTCGCAGAGTCAAAAGTGAGAGGTCAACAGCGGTTTTACACTTTGGTTCAAGCAAGGCACTCGTCCTGGGAGTTTTAGAAAGATTGCAACACGTCTGCTTCTACTTTCAGGAACATGTCTGCCTATAGTTGAGTCAACAAATCTGCCCATGGATATGTCAGCTTGTCTGCCTATTGTCATGTAAAGATGTCTGACCTATATGCTGGATCAATATTATCATAGATACACACTAAGAGGCAGGGCCAAGGGCAAGCAAAGCTGCAACCAAAAGACACTTCTGCAGAGTAATCCATCACATTAAGGTATATTATTATGAAACTTATAAACCAAAATGAAATGTTCTTTTTTTTTGTCCCATTTTGCTGACTTTCCTGCCAATAAATGGTAAAAAAAAAAAAAAAGATTTGCTTTGGTGCAGCTTACAAGCTGCAAGAAAAACTGATCACATTTCTGGCGACATCCCCGTTCCCCTTCAGGCCCCTGTGTAGCCGCTTGTGTGTGTGTATCTATGGCTAGATCAGCACATCTGCCTAAAGCTACATCAGCATGACTACCTACGGAGCTGTAATCAGAGCACAGATGAAGCAAGAGCACGCATAGCAGGGGTGCATTGGTTGAGTGCAGGTGGTGGGGGGGGGGGGGGGGGGGGGGGGGGGAGGGGGGGGGGGGGGGGGGGCAGGAGAAGAAAGGAAAAGAAAGAGTAGACGGGAGGGGGGAGGGGAGACACACAACATCTTCAAACACCACTCATAGAGGCCGTGCAATGAGAAGAAAAAATCTTTGGTTATCTTTGGTATCATCAAAGTGATAGAAATCACGTATGGAACTTGAGTGAGGTAGCATCTTTGGTTCACACTATAAAACATCAGCAGGTCTTGACACATTTTTTGTCTCTTTGTCGTCTTTCAGGTTTTCCTTTCAGAGATGAGGAGGCTCTCTCTCTCTCTCTCTCTCTCGTGCGCGCCTCTCCTTCAGCGCTTGTTGATGAATGTAGAGCTGCTAACCCGGGCCATGAGGAAGATGAAGGCAAGGGGGGCAAGCCCCATATATTTAATGATAGACTGCCCTGGGCCCGCCCCGTGTAGTGCTTTCCTCTTAGTGCTGAAATGCATAGCTCACTCGGACAGCCGTAAGAGTAAAGGGGGGTTGGAGATTGAAGACAAGCAGGATGGGGTGTTTTTGTATTCAGGTGAGGAGCTGACATTGCTGTGTAAGTGCCTGAAAGTGATTTGATCATTGATATCATCCCCTCGGCCCAACATCTCTGACGAGGAGGATAAAATCAAAAAAAGGATGAAGCACACAGGCTCGACTCACTGATGCTGAATACTTATTATTAGAGCGTTGACACAGAGGCCGTCTGTCTCCCTCACAGTGTCAAGGAAACACAATTTCAGAGCCACCTTTTGTTTTCACCTTTGCAGAGAAAACACACGGCTAAATGGATTTGTTGTTGTTTTTCAAGCTGCTGGTATTTGCACACATTTACCTGAGGCAAATCTGTGGACAATAGCTAAACAGACTTATAGGAAAATTATGTTCCTGCAATGATAAATCTTTATAATAAGAGTGTTTTTAAAGATATATAACTGCAATAATTAGTTTGATTCAAGAAGGCATCAATAAGGCCAGTGTCAATCCATTCTTGGCAGATGACTGTCTACTAATAAATCTGGTTCAGCTTGAGGTATCTGCCTGTTAATAAGAAGTATTTTCTTGCCACGGTTACCTCCTGCGTTCCTCATTTGTGGATTAACGTTGAGTCTTTGTGAATAACATAAAAAAAAAAAAGAACATCAATGACCTCAGCTTTATGTAAAGTGTCATGAAATTAATTTTGTTAAGAGTCTTCATATGTAAACCAAAACTGATAGATAATATTTTCATTTCTTTGGAACATAAATTGAAGCATGGCTCAGTATGTTGTTATGGACTTTAAGCAACACTTCCTCTTCTTTGTAGTGCCTAACAGTCTTTCTTAGGAGTTGACTATAAAATATACTCTTTGGTTAAGTTTTTAATCTAAGATGAATGACCGGCTTTGGTTTGTAGAAGGCTTTGGTTTCTCTTGTTTAAATCATTGAACGCTTCAGCATGTTGGAGGAAAGCACTACTATGAGGGGTTTTTTTGGTTTGTGATTTTGGCTCGGGGTTAGCAGTCTACACGTGATGCATCTCCCTGTCTGTCTGGAATGCTTGATAGAGAGACAGATAGCTGGACGGACATTCCAACTCCACCCATCCAAACACAACAATCCAGTCGCTCCTGTAGGATTATCTTTGTCTTTAAAGTTGATTGGCCAATCCCACCGGAGCTCCACATTCTGGCTGTTTTTCAAGGGTGTGGACATCTGCAGACCAGACTGCCAACAGGCTGATTAAAACCTCCATCATTAAAACCAACCAATCAGATTAAAGATAAGGATGGTGAATGATAGATTGATACTGGCTGGGGAGGTAAAGTGGGGTATATTAAAGCTATAGACCAGTGACAGTGAATGTGTGTGTGAAGGGGAGGGTAAAACTATAGGCTTTTTGCAGTATGTTACACATAAACGTGTTGCTGAAACAAACATTTCAAAGCAGGTCAAAAAAAGAAGTCTTTGGTTTGTTTTTTCATCTTTGGATACTATAAATATCAATATAGTACAGGTTTAAGGGCAAAATGTTGCTTCAAGGTCTCTCTTAAGTTTCTCTTTGTTTCTCTAAAGTTTTAAAGCTTTTCCACCGAGGTTGAGTCAGTCCATGAGGTTGGTCAGATCAGTCCATCTTCAGGCTTTGGTGCAGATATTCTGGCCAGAGTTGACTGAGTGACCGGAACCGTCATCCACCCACTTATCTAGGCTCCGGCGACGTGCGTTCATAAAGAAGTTGCTGACCGTGGCCAGCTCTAGGCCCAGCTGTTGGGCGATGGTGACCTGCAGCTCTTTGGATGGACGCTTGTTTTCCTTGAAGATAGCATGGAGCGTCCGTCGCTGCACATCTGTGAACACCAGCCGGGGCTTCTTGCTCATGTTCCCCCGATCACTCCTGCCGTGGTCCTGCTCCTTACGCTTACATGCTGTGGAGAGTACAGAGGAGAGACAGAAAATGAGTGCATGTCATTTAGAAATTGCACGATATACATAAGTTGTGTTCAAACAAAAAATAATGTCAGAAAGCTACTGTAAGAAAATCACAAGTATTTTCATGGACTGACCCAAGAATGATCTCAGTGGTTCTCTGTACCATCTTCATATAAAACTCTGCAAGGTTTTATTCTAACTGGGACACACTGATAAGAATATTTAAAGCCAAAACGTATATATTATGTTTTCTATGCATTACCAAAACTAACTCTAAGGTGCATTGCTTAGGTACAATAATGAAGGTCAAACACAGGTGAAGGGTTTTGTTCTTTTGAGTCAACAACTCCTCCATTCATGTTTATAGTAAGGATACTGTATCAAGTATGAACCAAAAAATATAATGCACAATCATCCTAAAATACAACAGTAAAATAAAGTGTGGCTGATGCCTCTCAATCTCCATAATGCTCTGAAAACTGTGGATACAATTCTGGAAAGAAGCACTTCTAAAACCTGTCTCATGTGTCTTCACCACAACATGAAAACAAAACAGCTGATTTGAATGGGAAACCCACTTCTGCAGTTTAACATGCATTAACTGGTCAAACCGGCTGCCACATTTAAGTTAGATACAAACAAGTATACTACAGGATTCACACTGGAGTAAGCAGTGCATATTCAAGGCTCTCAGTGGGATCTGTAATGTTGGAGTTTTTGAAAAGGTGTTGTTGAATCCTTTTTTTTATTAATGCAAAAATGACCATAAATGTTATTAAGATACTCTTTTAAAATCTTAAAAACAACCACTTGAGATCATTTAAGCTGTCAGATATAACATGTACAGAGCATGTTGCATGTTGGATGTAGTGCTACTTTTGTTCAAAACATACAATCTGTCAATGGGCAAACTGTAAGGTTGCATGGGAAATAACAGCATAAATTAACTCTTTCACTTTTTGTCAATGGATCTCTGTTGGTCTGTAGACCAGAACAGGAGCTCTGTAACGCTTAAATGTGGAGCAGACATATAGGAGGCTGTCCGTCGGGGACAATGAGCGCTGTCCGCGGTGCTGAAACAAACGGACCCCTCAGTGGACCACAGCTCTGGAAAACTGAGCCACAGATCATCTTCTATCAGAAAAATAAAATGAATGGAATCAGTGTGACAGCAAATCAAACCTACTGTCATCCTACAGCCAATCGCTATTTAATTTTATGTTTTTGTTTTTTTTTCATTATTATTTCCTGTTAAGCCCTGGAAGACGGATCACCTGTGAGCAGAGGCCAGTAGGGGGCAGACGTGAGCTGTTTGAGCAGCGAGGCCCAACATGGACTCACTGGGAAAATTAATGAACGGCTTATTGTCACAACAAAGCAATTCTTAATTTAGCATGGCTTATTTTTAGAACGCGTCGGATGAAATACAACGTTGTAATTACAAAAAACTCAAAACTAAATATTATATTTTGCTAGGCGTACCATTTTTTGCAATATACCGAGCATTTTTTTAAATGTTTTTTTATTGAGCCAATTATGTGTTTACAGTGGCTTATTTCCTCAGGTTTGTATTTGAATTGTATTGTCGTTTTTTAATTCCAAATTTTTGATGCCATGTCTTTGCCACTAAACTCCAGATTTAGATAAAGTTAAGTAGCACATTTCAATCATATTCAAGGAGACATACAAATAGCCTACACGTAATAGCCTATTACGTCAGTATTTCAGCTGAGCGGCCGATCCCCCCATCTAACCTCCTTGAAGCACATATAGCCTACTGTCTGAGATGTGTGTGAAGGTGCAGTGCAGCATGCTATCCGCTTGGTCATAAACTGGAGAGTATTTGTGAGTTCGAGCAGCCCGGTGTCTCCAGTGCTGGTAAATATTAACAGAAAGCCGGAGCTTCTCTCTGCTATAAATCAGCATGTGAAGGCCACGCGGACAGCAGGAGCCTCCACAGAGCGCGAGCCTGGGACAGGAGGAGGAGGCCCGGGCAAAGAAGCAGCAGCTTTCCCAGGACCAGGGGGACACAACAACGACCTTGTTATCAGACTATTCACACACACACACACACACACACACACACACACACACTCACGCACGCACGCACACGCACACACGCACGCACTCACGCACGCACGCACGCACGCACGCACACACACACACACACACACACACACACACACACACACACACACACACACACACACACACAGTGTGTCTGCTGCCCCTGCAGCTAATCATTACAAATATACAGATAACTCCACTCAAACACACTGTGACATGGGGTGACGACATTACTGCGTTTCATAACCTCACAGAGAACAACAAACAGAACTGAAAATGCAGCAAATATTCAACTGGAAAAAAGACCCTTTGACCATTCACACAATATTTCAGAATTTTCTGTAGCCTACGAGGGTCATATTCACCCAGGATTTATAAAAGCACAGCAACGTCGTCTCTGAAATTACATCCAATTTAGCCTAGTTCTCATTCTACGATAAATGTCTAATTTTTATTTTTATTTTCTGTCCTACGCCAAATAATCATCTACTTACAAATCTATTCTATTCTATCAAATTATTTCACTTGTGTAATTGAATACGGAGAAAAGGGAGAAACGACCTGAGATTAATTTCAGAAGTCTAAAATCAATTCGTACAGCACATCTAGTTCAGAACACGATCACATATCTGGTTCACCAAGGAACGAACAGATCAATAAAAGAGGCTCAGACTATTCTCTCCAAATTCATTTAGCTTTTTAACTGTAAATTATTTTCTTTCCCGTAGATATTTTTTTGTGGGTAATCTGTCAACAAAAGCTCTTATTTATTAATTGTTCTATTTAAAAGGTTGAGATTTAATGTGATATGTTTTATTAGTCCAAGGAAAATTTAAAACGAAAAAGTTCTAACGCCGTCCTAAGACATCTATTCTCCCGGTATAACCAAAAACCTAAAAACCAAACACACTCATCAAAATCAATCAGTAAGCACTTGTTTCGATTGTTGAAGGCTGATCAAAGAAACGAACAAAATGTGTCACTTAGGCTACATAGCCACTTTTCAAACGTTAAACCAGATACATGTTCTACTAGTTTGCAAGTAACTCATAAGATGTGCCCCCCCCCCCCCCCCCCCATACATACAAACAGCAGAGGGGAAAACTGAAAAATAATCTATTGCCGTCACACTTAAGTGCACACACGTGTGAATGCCATACACACGCCCACGCACATGCGAGCGAATAGTCATCTAAGTGGCCGAAGCAGCCTACTTTGTCCAAAAGCCATAAAGACCATTTGTAGGACATTGATTAGACTCATAAAGTTAAAAAAAAATCCGTTGGGTGTCTGTGAACGCGCACGTGCGATTGGGGCCTCATTGCACGCTCTAATTGACTTGTGTTATACCTCAGGGACAGATTAATACAGAGGTCTATCAGTTAATTAGACAAACCTCAGCCGAGTCAGGGCTAGTTTACGACCAAAACACAAGCATGTGCTCTCGATTCTAAAACATTTAGCCTAAATGAAACTTCCCTCCACCTTAACCTTTATTTAACTTTAGTTTATTAAACTTCAAACAGCACGTGCACACATACACACTATTCCCTCTCTCTCTGTTTACACCTAGGACAACACCAAAAAGGCTGCTCAGTTGCATCTACACCTAAATAAACACATTCCCAATGATTTCTGGGCCTGGGATCAGCTTACGCACACAGTCCAGCGGTCGATATCTTGAGGTAAAATGACATGAGAACTTGTTTCACACAACACCCAAAATCCATGTAGAGTCAGAAAAGGATGCAAGTTTGATATCAGGCTACCAAATTGACGCACGAGCACCAGCTTTGTGCAGCACTTTGAACTTTTTACGTCTTTTTTCACCTGCCGTGTTGCATTTGACCACAATGCAGAGCTCATCCACACAGGCACAAAAGACAAAGTTGGAGGCCAAATCTGAAGGAACCAATTAAAGCATACCTGAGACACGTTTTATGAGTCGTGGAAACATAATGTTATGTGTGACTATGATAATGAACATTTAGCCTGCAGAGGGAACATTTGTCCTGAATACTACCATGGTTTGATTTTAGCCTTCATACACAGACAATGTTTTTTTTTTCTGTATATAATATAGAGCCACAAATACAGTTTTTGTCCGAGCCCACTTTACCCAATGTTCAATATAAAGTAGCATTCAGTTCTAATGTTTCAGTATAAGTGACTTTTTCCTCAGAAACACATTCAGAGAAGATGAAATCAAAAAGGGGGCTTTACCGAGGCTTCGCTCACCTGCGAGCCTGAGCGCACTCATGCGCTGGAACTCAGGCTCCTGCAGCCACTTCCACATGCGGCGGAAGGTCTCTCTACCAGACTTGAGCTTGGACCAGGGTTTGGGGTTTCTCAGCAGGTCGGACAGGGTCCCCTGGGACCTGCACAGGACCCGCTGGGCAAAGATGGCCTGAGGGATGCTGTAGCGCTTCAGCTCCGTGGTGATCCTCTGCGCCACTTCTTTGGTATTCACCTCCTCCATCTGGCCCCCAGAAACACCACCCCCTCCACCGCCTCCTTGCTGCACGGGCCCGGAGGCCTGCTCCCGGCTATTCCCCAGCCCCTGGCCGTGCCCCTGCGCGCCGAGGTGGGCGTGCGGGTGGTGATGGAGGCCGTTGATTTGTACCATGCCCGCCGAGGAGCTCATGTGCTGCTCAGTGTGTCTGCCGAGCATGGCCGGGTGGTGCGCCTCGAACCCACTGGGAGTGAGCATCTTCTCACCAGGCATGGCGGCACCGGGGTGGGCGTAGGGAGGGATGCCAGCCTGGGTCGTGTGTATGCTGGCCAGACCGGAGCCGGACAGCGGGGAGAGGCTCTGACCCATGCAGGGGTCCTTGTGATGATATGCAGGGTACAGACTGTTCATGGGTGCCAAACTCCGGTCCTCGCGCATCAACGTAAAGCTGCCGCTGACGTTTCCGGGGATCCTTTGGTGGGGGTGATGGTGAGGATGATGGGGATGATGGTGGTGGTGGTGGTGGTGATGATGGGGAGGAAACTTGTCGGACACGGTTGAGATGGGGGGTAAGGGCTGCAGGGGGGTTAGGGTGGTGTAGGTGCTGCTTGCACTCATGCCAGGGGGGGCTTCGCACATGCTAATGGCTGGGTGCAGGTGTCCGTGGTGATAGTCTCCGCTGTCCAGCAGGGTCGCCATGCCCATAGCGCGGTGGCTCAGAGCCCGGTGCCCCGGACGGGAATGTGGACTGTGGCCGCTCAGCAGCTCTCCGTGACCGGACACTGACTCATGGCTGACTCCGTGCAGGTCGCCAATATTCTCCATCGACAGCTGTGCGTTCATGATCCGGGTAGCGCTGTGGACCAACCATCTATCTGACCTACCTCAGGTAGCTGATGTCCAGAAGTCCTCACGTTCAGTAAAGTTCTATTTTCTTTTGTTGCTCTTTTCTTTTGGCAGCTGCAGCCTCCTCTCTTATTCTTTTGACTTTTTTGCTCTTCTCTGACGTTGTTTTGCAGAATGGAAACTCCTTTTCCCGGATCCCGCTTGTTCTTGTAATTTTTTTCTTGTTTTTTTTTTATTTATTTTTTTTATTTTCGGTACTCTCTTTATGACTCAAGCCCCCCCACCGCCAACCAGCTGTCCTCGCGCTCTGGTCGGGTGCCGCGCCATCTCTAGTTGTGTGTCTCCAGCCCCTCTTCCACCGCAGCACAGATCACTGTCTGCACATGCGCACTAGGAACACCCATCACTCCTATACTCTCTTTCTTTTTCTCTCTCTCTCTACCACACACGCGCACACACACACCGCCCCGTTGCTCTGACGTCAGCTACCTTATTAAGGAAGGGAGGTTACAAACCACAGGTCTGCTAAAAGCTGTTCTTCCCAATAAGAATTTCCGCTCCGTTTAGATTCTACTTAAACATTTATAATCTAAAAAAAGGCGTTTCTATTTCAAAATCCTCACAGGATGAAATATGGAAGCATAATGCTTGGAGCGCCTGATGTGTTATTAAGAAATATTGAGATTCATTAGGGCTCTAATGAGGCATTATCTTCAGTCCTCCTTAAATTATTAGGTGTAAATGAAGTTAACTTCCGGGTTCATTTGGAGTTGGTTAACTAGTGATGTCTTGGATTCAAAACATTTTAAACCTCAAGTTCACTCTCGCGGAATTCATCTCAATAAAACAAAAAACAAGTTTCAGAAATTCTAACAAAGCAAGATTGTTTAACTAGCAGCAAAAATGCTATTGCTGAAGTAAGTCTACAATTTGAATTGATAATCTCGACATGGGTTTATTTTTCTATGGTTTAAACTGCTTCCCCTTCCCCCAACACCCTTTCCAAATATGTGGCGGTTTAAACAAACGGAGAAGACTGTAGTACCTTCTCTTTTGATAGAAAAAGATGAGCAGATGTGTCTATTGTTCAACCATTAGGCTTAACGAACCAAGCCCAGCACACTGTGTGTGTGTGTGTGTGTGTGTGTGTGTGTGTGTGTGTGTGTGTGTGTGTGTGTGTGTGTGTTTGTGTGTGTGTGTCCTATATGAGGATATACACATGATGCACATATAATCCCGAAATTTAAAAACATATTAAAAACTTAATAATGACATGAAATTAAATAAAACAAAACCCCAAATGTGATTGATTCCAATAAGATAACTTTTATTTAGCCAACAGAAACTACCAGATGGTAGCCTATACAAACCATATACACAAACATCCACATTATATAAAGCCAGGAGAAAATGACATACTGACACATAACATGCCTCTCTGTGTTGTTGAAATGCATAATGCTGTATGCTGGATAAAAGCTGCGGACATGTCAGGGGCCGTTTATCCTAATAGAGCGGTATTACAGGGCGTCCTCAGCCGGCCGAGGTGACAGCTTGCAGCGGTCAGTGTCCTGCTGGACCCCCCGCTGAATGAGGGACATGTCAAAGGTGACGCTTCAAGACTCCCAAAGCCAACATCTGCGGGGGGACAGATTAACCTTTCAGACTTTTCCCTGTCCTGGACCTGCTAGGGGCCCCGCATCTGTCAGGGTCCCCACAATAGCCGCAGCGCTCGGTTGAACGAGTTAAATAAAAGACGAAGAAAAAAAAAGAGAAGAAGTTAAACTGTCTCTGATGTGAAGTCAATGTCAACGGCGTGTGTGTGACGTGTGTCGAGACAAAGGGCCACTAATTCCTCGAAGTGTGGCTGCCCAAGCGTGCAGTCCTGCGCACATAATGGACTTACGAGGCTGACAACAGGGAAACAAAAACACTGACAATATGGCTACACTTATTATAAAGCCTTATCAGGACTGCCAAGCTTTATTTTTGGTATCAACACTTTTATTTCATTAGCTTTTATACAGATAATTTTAGGTTTTATCTCCTGCTATACATTTTTAACCATGTTTTATAAAATAAATAAACTACTCTCTTTTATTTTGAAGCATGTTCCAAGTTCATTTCGTTTTTTATTGCTGCACGCCCGCGCGAATACACAAACGAGATGCAGAAAGACAGAGGAGTATTAAAGGCCACGGTTTGGCCTTACATGGAAGCAAACCTCATCCACACATTCTCATACGGATCGATATGCTGCTGCCATGTCTGCACGACCTGAGCCGTGTGTTTATGCGTGCTGGCTCTCTGTGGCCATTGTGCCGAGACAGGCCTGAGTGGCCCCTACGAGCCGGTGACATTTGCTTTGCAGAAAAGATAAGGGTCACGATTTTTCCGAGCACGTTTGAAAGACGAAACAAGTCAATGTAATAAGCATAAAGGATACCTAAAAAACGAATGCCTTATATCTATACATGTGTGAATATAGAGGAGTTGGGGATAAAACGTAAATTAAAACATTTGTGCCAGAGCAAAGTGAAGTAACCTGAATGCATCTTGTCAATGACTCAGGTTTCACACTGATTATTAATCCGGGGCATCTTTCCCGTGAAGCCCACGGCAGCAGATCCAAACAGGGCCAATCTGCAGCCTCGCGCACAGGACCGTGGATCAATATTTCTGCAGCTCTGCAAAGTGACACAGCGATGCAAGCGTTATAGATGTTTAAAATGACAATTACTGGTTGTTAGGAATACGCCTTTGCTAAATGGCATCGGGTAAAACTAAACTTTTATAAATGAGGCTTCTTGACTTTGGCCTCTGTGGTCATTTATGGCGAATGAACCCGTATGATGTAAGGGTGCATTTAGAGTGAAACTGAATTAGCCTTTTGAAATACATCTCATTGCTGTTATTAAATCCTTTTGAAGCAATAAACTAATGCAACAGCTCACCTTAACGACTCGAGTCCCATAAATATTGCTGCTCTGCAATTGTATTTCAGGAATAATCATCAAACCCTCCAATAAAATTATAGACATATAAGGGAGGAAAACACAAATATGTTTAAGGTTGAAAAATGTTCGAGGATATGAAATGATTCCTCTCTGACTTCTTTTATAGAAATGTGCATTGCGGTGTTTGTGGATGGCCTTTACAACATATTTGAAGTATAGGCCTTGAAAACACTGCACAGCGAGTAAATCAATACTGAATAAAATTATAATTCCTGGTGGAACCCAGGCGAAGGCCTACGAATAAACACACCTTAAAATATACATTTTTTAAATGCGGCCTGGCTGATATTTAAGGCATAAACTTATTATTGTCCTGCAGATGTTTTTAAACAAATAAGGTTATATTTAAAATTGTAATTAAATTGTTTATTATAAGACCTGACATAGCCCAAGTAGATTTATAAAAATTCAAACTGTATTTAAGTTGCTCAGATGACGACGCTTTAACGCGTTTTACTTTATCTTAGGCAGGTAGAAATGAAAGATGCATCAAATAAAAAAGTACCACTTTGACATGACTGAAAACCAGTCAGCAGGCGATAAGCCAAGATCACACTAAGAGCTAAATAGAGATCATCTTCTGTTATAGCTGCTACAGTTTTTAATTCCACTATTAGAGCATTTAAGACGAACTGGTCCAAACACAAATAATCACCTGAGCTACTATAACAGTTGCTTTTACTTTAACTGTCTGCATATATATATATATATATATTTTTTTTTTTTTATCAAGGAATTTCTTCTAAATGTTCCCTAATTAATCAAAATGCCTTCATGGCTGAGCAGCAGATGCCGGACCTGCTGCCTTGCTCAGGGGTAAATCAACTGCCTCTTCCCTCGCGTTATTCCGCGTCACTTGCTCTGATTCGTGCACTCATGTGAGATTAATAAGGCATCACTTTACATTAAGGTGTCCATATGCCGCCCAATTACTCCCTGTAACTTTGGAGAGACTCCAATTATGACAACAAGACCGTGTCAACGATAGCCAAACCAAAAACCAGCCCCACACTCAGGCTCAATGTGAACTACAAACTCAAATAACTTCTTCTGAAATGTGAGCAATATTGTTTATATTAATTAGGCTACCTGTTTGAGAAAACACAAATTAAAAAACGACCCTAACATCACTGCTGAACATTTTATTTTATGACAGCCTATTTTTTTTTAAATGGTTAAGCACAATAACGTAGGCTATAAGACTTTTAGATTATTGAAGCGTATTAGTGATTTGCCTTTGACCAAACAAATACAAGGGGAATCATTTTAAATGATTAGGCAGACGACAATCACTCAAATCAATGATATTTTACCAAAAGACCATTTTCGCCTATTTTTCTCTGAGATGTATTTCTATTATTGCAAATAGTGCTTCTCAATACCTGGTTTTCGAAATATTTCATAGTATTTGGGTAGCTGTTCTCACGAAATGTTGGTCTTACACTTATAGGAATTTTGCTTCGCATCAGGTAAATTTAGGTTTACATTTTATTTGATGGGAACACGAGGCTGGGGCTGGTTTCCAATGACAACCTGACAACATGTTTCCGGCTTTAAATCATCAAATAGCTCATTCTAAATTTCCCAGGTGCGACCTCTCAAGAGAAACTTGAATTTGTCAGAATAATACATTTAAATGACTTTATTTATTCATTACAAAACAGCTGAATCTGTGTGCCCGCGAGTGTTAGTGAATTTTAAATAGGCTATCACAGTTTTATTCTACAGACAAACGAAGCTTCTCGATGTAGTAAATCTATCCGATAAAATGACGCCCTGAAGCTGCATTATTATGCATATAATAAAGCTGATAGTCAAGTTATCAGAGATCTCGTCATAGTCAGCCTGTTTGCTCAGAGATCTTGCTGGTTACTTCGTGCCAGTATGCAGATATTAAAAGGTGGAAAATTGTCGCAGCTGCAGTAAGTTTGTGTTCAGAAGCATCAAATGAAAAGTGTCTGATACTTAAGCTGCTCTCTTTGGTCAACAATTCTTCTCAACGGGGTGCCTAGGTGCGAAATGACTTCTTTAAAAAAAAATCCTCTTCCTCTGCCCCACACATAAAAACGCAGGAGCGCGCACTGTGCGGACAACGCACACACCCACTCAGACTGTAGTCCCGGACTTTACCACAGCATCCGCTTTTATCATGCAACTTTAACAGCCGCCCAGCTCTCTCACAACCACAGAACATAAACATCATGATATTCAAACTCAACTCCAACAAACGAGTTGAAAGAAGCAGAGGATGCGCTCACATCTGCGCGTCTCCTCCGTGTGTGCGTTTCTCCCGTCCCACCCTCTACCCTCGACCTTCCTCCGGCATCCAGCTTCTCCCCACAGCGGCCAGAGTCCACACTTGTGCCCGCGATAAACATCCTCGTAGCCGCTGAACGACTCCCCGTTATCAGGTGCAAATCATCCGTCCGGTAAAAAGCCTCCGTTTTCCTCCTCCGGTGCCGGGCTTCTCTCCCTGCTTTTCTCGATGCAGGCGCATTTGAATAGCTGGCCGGTGTTGTTATGGATCCGTGCGCACTGAAAGAGAATCAGTATGCAAATTGTTTCAGTATCAATCGAAAGGTTCGATCCGCATGAGCGTCAGCCCCTTTGGCACGAGAGGCTCCTGCGCTGCATAAATGTTTATAATGATCCCATATATTAACACGAGCGGAGAGGAGAGGGAAAAACTGGAGTGTTATTAAGATGTAACTAAAATATTCTTTAGAATACATGAAATGTAAATGTAAAGATGCAGGGGGTCTCACTCAGACTCTCACAAATGACTTTGCTTAAACACATTTTTTAAATAGATAAACTATTTCACTCACATAAAATAATTTCCCATATCATATCATATCATAGCATTGCTTAATAATTACCATCTAATTTGTTTAGTTTGTCTGTTTCCACAGAAAGTTGTTTATGTACAATTCCATTTATTACTTTTTTTCTCAAAATTGAAGACAATCATATTTATTTCATCACTAAGCCATCATTTCTGTATTTTTCAGAAAGATAACAAATGTCAATGATTGTCTTATTTGTGAAATGAGTCATTGCATGTTGAATGATGTGAACTCACTTTCATTGAATGACATTCAGTTTGTCATATAGCTGGATGCAGGACACCAGGATGTCACATTTGAAAGCAGGTATCTTTCTGTTTTGTCGTGTTCTAATAATAAGCCACATGATCCAGCCTGGAGGAGTGTAACACAGAAGAGACAGACACACTGCAGAAAAGAAGCACCTGGGTAAGGAGGGAAGACAGAAAGGGTAAACGAAGAAGGGTAAATGTGAAAAGTATGACAGTGGTACAGATGAGGAGTGTAAAAGTAGGAATATAAGTGGTGGGAAACACAAAAAGCCAAGCACACATGGTGAGGACAGGAATCTGAGGATTTGAGAGTTTGGGCAATCAAGAGCAGGGAAGTGAAGATGAAGAGAGGAAGGGCAGAGAGAGGTGAAAGGAAAAGCTGTGGTGAGTGCGGGGAGAAGGAGAGTGTGGTCAGGAGGAGATAAAGCATAGGGTCCGTTATCCATCTGTTCCAGGGTTAGAGTTTGACCAGCTGAGGGGGTCGGGGGGGTGAAAGGTTGGCGACCCCTTGGCCTGAGGGCTCCGTGGTCAGTGCGCTCACAGGTACACACTGAGGGCGGGATTAGAAGGTGAATAAAAAAGGAAGATGCTTTAGATGGGCACTGAGAGAACATCCGGCTCACAGATAGAAAGGCAAAGTGTAATATTGAACAAAAACATCTATGACCTATAACTGTCAACATTTCTTTAAAGGGCAGCTAATGTTTCTGTTTGTCAAACACTTTTTAAATATGATTTGCTTCATTCCAAAGGATTTTTTTTGTGTGAATGCAATTTGTCTTCAATTAATGAAGAGGAAAATAAAATAAAGGGGGCCATATTTGTTGGTAACATGAACTCCAGAAACCTTAATTTGCCTTGTTGATATGCTATTGTAGCTGTTTTGATTTCCATATTGACTTCTTATTTAATGGATCTGTATCCGTTTAGATTTAGGAATTATAATTGAAAACTATATATAGATTTTTATGAGGTTTTACTTTGGTGACCCGATATTGTACTTTGTCTTTTTAGTTGTGGCAGATGTGTGTGTCTTCAAATATGTTAGGATACTTACCATAAACCTCTTCTGTCTTCCAAGTGAAAATGAAACAAAAGCTACAAAAGGTAAGCCCTAATCTATATTGTCAATCTTGTTTTCAATAGGTAATAATAAACACACAAAGGGTGCTGACATTTGATAAAGCTAATTCTTATATAAAGGAGATTAGTCGACAATGTTGTGTTGTAGAAGTTGATATCTCTGCTGAAACTTTAATGACATTTTGAACGGGATCGTCCCTCTTGATCAGTTAAGATCCTCTCAGTCAGAGGAGTCGTCATATTTAATAACCAGGCTTCTCTTGTTAAAAGTGATGTGTGTGCAGCGCACAGTGTGTGAAGATTTAACAAGGCGCTCAGTGGTTAGGTCAAGGATTGCTGTCCTTTACTTGTGCCTGAAAATCTATATCTCTGAAAGGGGAAGGATTATATATTTTATGTCAACAAGAGACTGTCCTCTCCTTTGTGTGTGTGTGTGTGTGTGTGTCTGAGTGTGTCTGAGTGTGTATAGCTGTGAGCAGCTTACTAAAGTGCTCAATAGGCCCCTGCTAGCATGTGTGAGTGGGAAACTACAGCTGCTGGCATATGTGTGAGAAGGAAATAAAGACACTCTAGTGATGAGGGTGTGGGCTGTTTAGCATCAGTATTTTTAAACTTCTAAATATGCATTAAGAATATCACAAATATGTTTGCACTGTAAGCAATTTTTCAAATTGGTACCTGCCGACATTTTCTGGCAAACTGATACTTTTGTTAATAAAGCTAAAGATGTTTGAAGTTTGGAAGTCTGTCCAGTTTCACCAGAGAACAAATGTTAAGAATTCCCCATCAGCCAATCACAGACAAGATCATTGAGGCTCATACTGAAGGTAGTGGAAGGCAAGCAGGGCAATTCTTCCTGTTTGTTAATGAGGTAGTAATTAACAATTAGTAAAGCAAAGAGGCCAAGATAACACAGAAGGCAGCAGCATCCGCCCCTTTATATATGCACCCTTCCACAACTTTCCAAACTGTCATCCAACATTTCTTATAGGTGTCTCTGGCTCTAGTTTTGGTCGTACATATGTCTGTGTGTCATGATCTTAACATGCAGCTCCTGAAACACTATTGGATGTTGCACATCTGGTCATTTAAATATACTATTCAAAATATTATTTTGTAGAGAAATGGATTGAATTGATCCATGTATGCCTATGTTTGCAGCATATGTGTGTGTGAGATGAGAATATGTTCTCCACAGTCTGTGCAGGTAATTGTCTAAGAAAGATTTTGTGTTTGTTGGGGAAAAGAGTGCCTTTAGTTTTCTGCATTTATTTAGTAACAAGTAGATCGTTACTAATTTTGAACAATAGGGTGAGAGCAGCTGATGCAGTCGTCTCCCTCTCTCTCTCTCTCTCTCTCTGTGTTTGGGGTGGTGGGTTGAGGGGCAGGTGGAGGGATTAGTAGGGAAAGTGGCTGGGGTATAAGGACAATGATAGCTGCATCTGAAAGAGGATTACACAGGTTCCCCCTGTCATCATGTACCTGCCATTATGGGATTACAGACGCCACTTCCACCTTCTCTTTTCAACAGTGCAACGCGGGGCAAAGCCTTCAAAATACCTCCACACTCACAGAGGCTCAAAGCTTCAGGAAGGAGGGGAATAGGAGTGGTTTCTGCTCAGGTGAAGAGGTAGGAGTTCAGTACTAAAGCTGCCTGCTGGAGTTTGGGGATTATTATGTGTTTGGATCCTGCTGTTTAAATCCAAGTTAAGACTGTATGCCTAGTGAGGTGTGGATACAAATATTCTTTATACGGCTCTAATGGTGAACTTCATGCATTAGTAGACATGGATGCAACACCTTGTGATAGAAATCAAAATATACGAATACATTATAAACATAACTGCTTTGAAAGATAAACACAAACACCAAGCATGCTGGGATTTCAGGCCTGCTGCTGGACACACAATAACTGCGAGCGAAACTGAATGGAGCAATGATTGCGCCTCACACACACACACACACACACACACACACACACACACACACACACACACACACACACACACACACACACACACACACACACACCACACACACTGGTAACAGTGAATACTGATTTGGCACAGTCTCTCATGATATCTATTGTTCATTAGTCATTGTTATCCCGCTTTGATGTAGCTGTAATGGGCTTTAGATGTGCAGAGCGGCTCCATAAAGACCCCTGTTTAGTAACGGCCACAGTTTAAATGCTCTTAATGTTCCAGCGAGGTGTGGGGAGGGGCCAGAGATCTGTAAATCACAGAGAAAAAAGGAGGGGAGGGGGCAGAGGGGGGAATTGGAGGTGAAGAAAGGAGTGATTGGGGAAGAAAGAAGATAGGAGGGGAGACTAAAATAGGATGAGGAGGAGGGTTCAGGGACTGGGGAATGGAATCTGTGTGTGTGCATTCTGACGAGGATGAGAGAGCCACCCTTTAAAAAGTGCAGACCTGTTTACACAGCACAGGTTCACACAGTCGCTTGTACGAGTGTACACACACGCACACACACACACACACACACACACACACACCCGACACATACACACACACAGCGTTCAGCACTCACTCTAGTTAAGGTGCTCCTGTGCATGCTTACTTTGAGTTTAGCACTGAGCTTGGTGACAAGGGATTACACTAACGTACCTGTGTGTGTGCGTGTGTGATCTGCCTTGTTCCCAGTAGGGACCAAGCAAACAGACAGAGGCAGCTATCAGCTGCTCCATTGTATTCATCTGATCACTAATCTTCAACGGTTAAATCATTATCCATCCAGCACCTCTGCAGAGGGCCAAGCAAACACTACTGGGCTGTCACCAAGCTGCACCAGTCCTTAATAAGTTACTGACTTGCAAACAAAAACACACACCCAGTCAGTAGATACCAGTCCCTCAAGGAAGTTGTGATATGTGTCTGCATAATTACAATTTTGTCCGATCGCTGCAACTTTGCAAATAATACCAATCACCTCGCCCCAACATGCCCCCTTACCTGTCCTTGTTATTGGTTGAGAAGAGGAAGACTTACCACATGAAGAGCTCACATTTACCAACAAAAAGTACCTCTAAAGTCGCAGTAGCTAACAAAAGTTGCAATGCAAGTTTTTTATTTTTTATTTTAACAACATTGCTGGACGATTTTAATATTGTAAAAATAACAGCACAAACCATTGATAGATGTCACTGACATTGACAAACTCTGTTTCAAAGTAGAATCTACATTTTTTTTTAAAAATACAGCAACCCTCTTAGAAAACACTGAAGAGAAAAGGATTACTATCTCATGGTACAACTGACCTAACACACGTTAGTAACATAACCTGTGGTTGGTCGACAGCACAGAACAGCGGCAGTGGCATCTGACAATTTTGATCACAGAAAAATAGAAAAACTCGAGACATTGAGTATTGGGTTTCATTATAATGGATTCCTTGTATAAAGCCTCATAAACGACACTGAAGTTCAAGGACAGATTATAATTCTTCTGAAAGAAATATGATAACACTGGAAGTTCTTTAGAGTTACACAGCTGTCTGCCCCATCGGAAAAAAAGACAACTCAATCTTTAGCATTTAGAGTTCCAAAGATACTGTAGTATAGCTAGTCAATAGTAAGTGTATTAGTCACAGGAGATGCCGGTCAGCCAGGCCCTTTATAGAGAAACTAGTTGGGAGTGCCAGCACAGAGGCTATGCTATTCACCCCAGTAGACAGGGCCATGTGTACCGTGTAGCTAATTTGAATAAAAACAGATAAAAAAATTAATAACGGTGCAAGTGTAGGCTATGGCATACTTCCGCATTCTACATGTGTTCTTCTGCCTGCAGCGCAACGATAAGCTCTTCAAGTCTACAGGCTTTGAAACACAAAAAATGCAACCAACTAAACAAAGGAGCAATTTTACAACAATGATGACATGAGGATGTTAAGGATTGGAGTACACAGAGCAACAACTTCTGAAGATGGAGACTCAACAGGTGCGATAGTTGGGGGGGGGGGGGGGGGGGGGGGGCATGAGATAGCCCAAGCCTGCTGATGCAGTGATGAAGGTTAGTAAACTGTGAGCTCATGCCCACGAACCTGGAGACCTACGAGTGGGAAACGGCAAAAACAGTATTTCAGGACCTTTCTGGATAAGCCAATGCCTGATGCTCACATATGCCTGCAGTCTTCATTAATCACCAACCAACATTCCCTTCCAACAGTTTTAATACTAAATTGAAAAACAAAACACAACACAAACACATTGTATTTGTTTGTATCCAAGTTTTTCAGCTTGCAGTGTTTTTTTTTTTTTTTGCATAATGACACCACCCATTTTCCGCATGATATGCCTACTTGATGAAAATATACAATGTGTTGTTGAAGAGGGAAACTGAGCTAGAGTAACACAGTCCACAGCCATTACTGTGCTTTCAGCCAGATACTCTTTAAAGGTGAACTGTGGAGTTTTGGTAGAGAAATGTGAAAGTTGGAGAAACGTACAGAGTACATGTATATGTTCATAACTAGATACACAAACTGTCCTCAGAGGAAAATTTGGTCCCTGTAACACTGTTTGAAGATAAAATGATATGTGAGAAGTTATGGTGGTGGGCCCACAACAGTGCAAACGTAACTCTCCTGGTAGCTTTTCAGCTCCAGTGTTCAATGGACCCATTTTTTCCTTTGAGTAAAGTTTGTATATTCAGTTCAGAAAATATAACATAGAATTGTTGAACTTCTCTAACTTTCAAATTTCACTACCAAATCTATATAGTGCTCCTTTAAACATCTGTTGCTTAAAATTAGAGTAGAGGTGAGTCGATGAATCGTGAATTGTGAATGCAGCAGGTAAAGTCAGGAAAATTCAACGTGGGCCAGCGGGAGGGAATCATCATTCAGTTAATGAAGCAGTTCCAACCTCTTTTCTGCTCGCCAGTATGTCCCTTTCCACTCTCATGTTGATACTGGGGATACGTACAATGAAATGCAGCAATGATATAAAGGAAAGAAACGGTCATTACAGCATACAACATCTTGTAAACTTAACACCCCACCAATCCAAAAGAGAAACCTTTACGCTGTCAGAGACAGTGTAAACAACGACTCTGTAAAGACAGCTACAGAAGTGTGTTTGGTTAATATGACAATGCTTTAGGGTTATAGGGTGATTCATCAAATTCACAGAAGATGATTTGCCATCGTTGGACTAAAATTCTAGGTTTTTCAAAACGTACACAAAATAGTTGAATTTGATCAATTGTTACATTTTGGACACTGCACCTTTGCAGTATTAGTGTATATTGGTAAACGTATGTATAAAATACACGCAGTTAGACACTCAAAGAGTGAGAGCTGTTGCCATCCTCGGGTCTGAGGGGCCTCCATCACTCCCAGCAGGATACTGGGCTAAATCTAATTGCAGGTAAATGTACAGTGCTGCTCTGTGTGGCTCCTGTGTGGGGAAGATGGGAGGAGAGGCCCAGCGACATGGTTAGTATTGGTCGGGATGACTGATTGGCCCCACGCTAACTGCATTAGACTGTGGAGAAGTGGCTGGCTCCCTTTCCCTCCCCCAATACACACCACTGCTACTGCCCAGCCCCTCCGCTTCTTCAGAGAATGTAAAGGTAGTTGGCAGAGCTTCGTTTGTGTGACTACGCTGGGGGGGGGGGCTGTGGGCATGACCTGTCCCCGCCATGGATCCCAGCGTATCAACCTCCAATAGAGAAGAGCACGGATGATTGGAGCGTATTAGCAGGCCGTTGGGCTGGAGGTAGTCCAGGCCCAGCGGAGGGCTCGGCCATCTAAGATCTGATCAGAGGTTATTAGCAGTAAAGAGCCACTGTGGATGAGGAGAGGGGAGACATCATTTACAGGGTCAGAGCCTGGCCGACCAGCGCACACACACATTAAACCCACACAAGCACACACACTGGACAGTAAAGGGCGGCTCATTACTCAGTGAGAGCTCAGGTTTCCAGCGTAGACCTCTCCATTAGACCCCCAGTTAGGGAGAAATGAATGGCTGCAGCTTCTCCGCACTCATAAACCATCCAACCGTCCACAGCAGGAGAAAATGAGATACAAGTAAAAGGAGGGAGGGGATCTTAGAGGTTCTGTGTGTGTGTGTGTGTGTGTGTGTGTGTGTGTGTGAGTGTGTGTGAGTGTGTGTGTGTGTGTGTGAGTGTGAGTGCAAAAGAGAGCTGAGGGGTCCTCGGGGTCTTTGAGATGGAAATGTCCAGCTGGCCAGCCGTCTGCTGCCTGACCCCTGAGCTCAAGGTCAAAAGCCAGGGCCCCCGACCAACCGGCCGCTGACCAACACACAAACATACAGTACGCACACACACGCTCAAAAACACACACGTTCATGTCCTGCCTGTGTTTGTGTGTATTTTGTGTGTGTGTGTGTGTGTGTGTGTCAGAGAGAGGGAGAGGAAGCGTGCACTGTGTTCTGTGTGTGTAATTGATCATTTAATCTGGCTGACATCATAATCCCTGACGCGTGTTTAACTAACTGGCCGACCAGCGAAGGAGCAGAAGGGCTAAGTAATTATCTTATTTGGATACATTAATAACGAAGCATCACTCACCGTTAGCTCGGCTCCACCCGAGCTGAATCAATCACAGCGCAAACCAGTGTGTTTGCATGTCACAGAGAGGAAGAGTGGTGTGTATTATTGTATTTATTCATTATTATGTGTTCACATGCACATTTCAAGGAAGCTGCATAGATGCGATGCACCTCTAAGCAGAGCGTCGGCCATCACACAACCTGCAGCAGGAGTGAGCTAAAATGGAGACCAGTGCATGTGTGTGCACCTACAGGATAACAATAGTTTATGGATTTTTCCAGAATAGCGAAAATGCTAAAAAGATTTAACCACAAATCAACATTATTAGACAAGAAACAACCAAAGAAGTGAATCGTGAGACGATAATATGTGAAGGATTTCTTTTGTGCATCAGGAAACCGGCATAACATTTTGTTTCAAAGTGCACATTCAAAGCTGATCTCCAGCGGTCAACAAAAATAGCGATTAAATTAAATGACAGCTGAAACAAAGAGATGCAGACCGACGGTCATGTCCTTGTGTGTGTGTGTGTGTGTGTGTGTGTGTGTGTGTGTGTGTGTGTGTGTGTGTGTGTGTGCGCGTCAGGGTCTTAGGAAAATTATTGCTATTGATTTAAGGCGGAGAAACGTGGAAATGTTACCAGATGGGACATTTAGCTGTGAGTGGCTTCAGATGAGACGAGTCATCCTCTAAAGGCCAGGGCAGAGGGATGCAGCAAATGCACATCAAAAACCCAAACGCTGTCCAGCCCTGCCCTCAGGATGAATCTCAACTCATCTCAACATCACACTCTCAGGTATATTCATTCATGTGCATGGAGAATTTATCGTGTGCATTGGATTCAAGATGTGTTATAGAGGAATATAAAATTTATTTATGTTTAAATTGAGAGATTTATTTCTTTTTTTAAAGCAAATTCTTAGATTTAAAAAATGCATATGGACAGAAGCATGAAATCAGTGGTGTATCTTATTGTTGAAGAGGTGTTTGGGTTCTGGGTAAACTAGTATTCCCTCTTTTAGCTTGCCTTAAATCTTGCCCTTTTTAAAAAGGTCGCTGTGTGTGATGTTATGATTATAGTAAAGGTTCTCATAGTTTTTTTTAAAGGCATTGTAAAACACATTTACAACCAATAAGTCAGTCTCACTAACACTTGAAAAAGTATACAGAGGCACTCACAGTCTCTTACCATGTTTCTTTAGTGTTCTGTTTTGTATGCACTCCTTTACTAAAGAAATCAGTATTCTGATTCTGAGATCTTGAATTTGTTTGTACAGATAGATTTGTTGGGCTTCAACTGCAACCCCAGGCCATGCAAAGATAACGCTACCTCACATTCTGCCCTCCTTAGTGGAAGTGCATCTTCACAAAGAGATTACATTTTTTAAATGTGTTTTTTTTATTTTGATAGGGCAGCCAAAGAAAGTCAGGAAATACAGGGCAAAGAGAGTAGGAATGTCATACAGCAAAGGGCCCGAGGCTGGAACCAAACCTGAGGCTTCTGCAGTAAGGACCCTGCCAAACATTCTGATTGAGCTACCTGCTGGCACCAAAACATTTTTGATCTTCTAAATGCACAATGTATGAATTGGTAATCTTTGAAAAATACAATGAAATATGGAAACAGATGACATTACATATACATTTGTTAAAAGCTTGTACTTGAAATACAGTTTGCAAAGCTTTTCAATCACTCTGCTAGTTTAAGTTCACTCCTTACAGCAGCAGCAAGTATGATCATCACTGAGCTTGGGCTTGTTGTAGAAAGGAGGTTCAACAAACTCTGAGTCTAACCCTGAACTCTGCAGTGATTTAGCGCAAGATGAAAAACTGGTTTTCGGGTTCCAGAAGAACAGATTTGAGTTTGTTATTTGTTAACGATAAAGCCTGGCTCACACTGTAGGATAATCGGGCCGATTTGAGCTCCGATTCTTCCTTCCCGACAATCGCAGGGTCGCTCCCGATGCAAGGCTGCTCGGAACCGATTAGTTGCTCAGATCCAATCTTAACATCCCCGATCTGCCCGGCGATTGTCGGGGACGCCCCGATTTATTTCAAACATGTTTGATATTTAGAATTTAAAATCTTGACAATTACGTCATGAAAAGGGTCAGGCAGAAGTTGTGTGTGACCACAATATAATCACGACAAGGGAGGAATGTAGTCATGGTGACCAGCGGCAGGACGCCACCCGGCGAGTTTTCGGTAGGCGACAGATCATCAGTGCAGCACTTTTCTGAAACTTGTATCCATATATCTACCATTGTATCAACTTTCCTCTATCCTACAACAAGTTCCACTTCCTTCTCTTTCACCAACCGCCGTCCGTTGGAGTTTTCAAATGAAACTTTATTAACAATTGTCAACGCTCCGTCCCGATTTCACTCGTACAGTGTGAGCACATAAATCGCAAGGTTTGGTTGGCCGTCGTAAACGATTCAGTCGTACAGTGTGAGCTGACATGCCACCCCGACTTTTATACAATCGGGGAAAAATCGCACAGTGTGAGCCAGGCTTAAGGGAGCCTTGATAAAACGATCCACCATGGAAACAGGTGACTGAAAGAGGTCCTTCTTTAACCTACTCAAGCTAGAAACCGTCATGCAGAGTATGAACATGTTTTTAGAAAAGAACTCAGGGTTCAATGAATAAAACCTGCTCCTAACCAGGTGAGGGTTCACAGACTCAGTTACCATAGTAACCGACTCAGAGCTTAAATGACCTCTCTTTCTGGAACAGGCTTGAGTTACCCCTCTTTCTCAGGCTTGAGTTACCTCCCTTTCTGAAACGGAAAAACCGGAGTTTCCACCATTTCAGGGCCAACAGACTCGGGGTTTAAACTAAACCTGCTTTCTTAAACCGTCCTCTGAGGTAACGGGGCGCTAAAAAGGTTTTTCTCAAGAGTCATCCTGATGGTTGAGGCAACTTCTGACCGATGAGCCTGCAGCTTCTGTGATTCTACAGGCTAAGTTATGTTGAAGGGAAGACTGTCCCTTTAACTGTCTGTTCCCAGTGACCACTGTCCGTCTGCTCTGGTTCAGGTTAGGAGCCTTTCAGTAGAGCTGTTCAGATTACACCAACAGCTCAATAGAGACATACTCAGCATGTTGCAGGAAACACACACACACACACACACACACACACACACACACACACACACACACACACACACACACACACACAAACCCTGAACAGTGGCAGCAAACTGTATATGAAGACACACATGCCTGCACATAGACATTCATTTCATTTAAGTGAACCTAAATACATCTGGACACGTGCGCACGCAAACACACATGTACACACACAAAGAAAGTCTGGCAATCTGGTGTTCTTCAAGTTAATTTGACACAGAATCGATTTGAGCCCTCATCATCTCAATAATGATAGAAAAGATGCTAAATGCAATAGAATCTCTGAAATCTAATATTTTGCGGTCAAATCGTTTAATGAAGAGCAATCTGACTCTGGACTTTCTCTGCAAGCAATCTATTAGGATGTTGTTTTTTTTTCCACAACGCTTTGTTTGGTTAAGGTTAGCTTGAAGCTACACTGCCTGACACAACACAGTCTGAAGGAGCAGCCAGCAAAGCTATTCAGAATACAATTACATTTGTAAGAAAGAGACATTGTTACAGTGTGGTTATACACGTGGCCATCATTGAAAGCAGTTCTTCTGCCCTGAGTTTGACAAAGGACATTTCTAAATTTTCACTGATTTTACCATAGACTGATTTGTTTTAGATTGTATATGAAAGAATTGACTCACCAGGGGACGTAGCTTTGGCATTTATAGTTCTTATGAGGCACGTCCACCGGTTAGAGATGTCACTGAAGCTTTGTGATCAAATAGGACTTCAGATAAAGTCAAGAGTTGGATGTTTACTAATGGAATATGTAACTAAGCTTGTTAAATGCTTCCTGCAGTCCTGCTCATTACCAAATATAAACAACAGCAGAAGTGGCTTTGTGTAAATACTCAGCGGTGTAAAACGTTCGATGAAGTGTGTACTGATTGATGCCTAAAAGAGGAAACGTCTTTAGATACATAGGACCTATGCATCAAAAATACACTGGCTCTATACATCTGTATTATTTATGACACAGAGAAAGACATAACTCTTTGACTGGCGTGTATTCCTGCAGAGGTTGATAATAGCTGTGATTGTGTGCCTGAGCCGCAGCTTAGTGAAAAGGGACCTTTGAGTTGTTTATTCTCACAATCACGCGCAACAATCATACTTTAACCTTATACGTGAGTGCTTTGTGGTGCCTTACATAGGTGTGTGTGTGTGTAGTTTTGTAAGTGTGTGTGTCAGTGTGATTACCCATGCTGTTATCAGCGGCGAGCCGCCATTCACTGCGGCTGAAATGAAAGGTTTTCCTCTGTCACAAAGCAGTTTCTTTGTTTCCATGGTGCTATGATTCTGTCAAAATCCCAGAGAAAACAGAGGGGGGAGAAAAAAAAATCAATGTCCCCCATCACCAGCAGCAGTCTCAGCCTAGCGGGCTGCCGCCATGCAAGTACACACACCAACACATGCATACACACAGACAGTGGGAGACACAATAACAGAGGAAAAAGTTGCCCATGTGAATTAAATCTGTTTATCTGACTTTTTGGACCAAAGGAAGTTGACCATGGTATATTTTGGATTGATTTTATAATAGCAGCTTCTGAAGGAAATAATCCTGAGAGGTTAAAAAGGAGAACGTTTACACAACCAGCAGATTTAGATCACATAGGTGTTATTTACAGCAGCTGCCTGCAGTGAGTAAGGCCTGGTGCACAGTATTGTGTCTTTCAAAATCCAAACCGATGGTAAAATAATGAGAAACTTCAGACAAAGCAGCAGATTTAACAGATATTTTGGATTTTAGGAATGCACACATCAGGGGCATGTCCCACAGACAAAATCACATGATCACATGGCACAACCCAAGAGTACAAGCTTTAGACTGTCATCATCAGCTGGTTGCACTTGTGTGAACAATGTTTGAAGCACTAGAAGATCACAAAGTACAATTTACACTCCCACACTCCTGAGTCGTCCTGCAGGTCTTTGACATTAGAGGAACTTTGAGATATTTTACAAACAGGTCAACAGAATATTCTGCAAGAAATTATAACAGGCAGGCTGTGGCATGAATAACATTTGTTGTTATTTGTCATATTACTGTTTGTAAGCCTATATAGTGTGGATAAAGTCACATAAGCCTTTATGTTGAACTGCAACAACTAAGGGCTTCAAGTTTTTTTTCAAGCATCAGTGATACTTAAAGGGATACTTCACCCATTTGCATTAAGCTTTGTATCATTAGAAACCTGGTAGTATTTTTGAATGGTTGTGCCTCCGGCCCTCATTTTCCCCTGAGATGGAAAATCTTTGTATTTCTAAGTCTGAAAAGGAGCTTCTGATGATGCAAAAAAGGTCATTTTTGATTCTGGAAGTGAGTTCCCACCCACTAAGCAGGAGAAATCAGAGTCATGATGTTAAGTGTATGTACAGTTCAAGCTCTGCGAGCGTAATAAACAGCCCGGTACCTCAAAATAACAAGCCGGACTCTCCGTGTCTGTTTATGCCTTGCTGCACCCCAGTGAAGTGACGGCGGTTAGCCCTGAAGTTGAGGGCTACAACTTCGACCCTGGAGCAGATAAATAAGTCTCCCCTGTGCGCCCTGACCACGGTTGGAACGCGAAGCAGGAAGGTTAACACGCCGCTTAGTAATATGCTTAAATTCAGCGGGTTGTCTTGTCTGATCTGAGGTCGTAGTCGAATGGGCCTGACCCTCGGGACTGCGCAATCCCCCCTACCCGGACGAAGCGGAATAGGGAGGAAGGGCAGCAAGGGAAAGGAGTGTGGCTCAATACTCCCCTCCGAAGAGGGGGGTGAGAGAGGCTCACAGACTTACGTTCAACCGGTTACCGCCGCTGCTAAAGGGCGACATGGAAAGCCAGAACCCGCACAGGCACGTTCAAACAATCGCCCTTTATTCGTCTCTAAATAAATTATATGTGTTATTTTTGATCAGAGATGATTGAATGCGTGTCTCTAAAATATTTTAAAATAATAAAACATTTTACTGATTTTTCCTAAACGGTCATGATTTACTAACCGGTTACACGTGTACACGTGCACACCCCTAATACCTTTAAGTATATATTTTATCTGATGCAGTTCTATGCTCCTACACAGATGCTTCGTGGCTTAGTAATAGAACGGGATTCATCGCTGAAAATGAAAACGAAACTTAAGAGTCAGTCTGTAAAAACAACTCCATCTTGGCTATATGGAAATGTTTGAGATTTTTCCAAACCGACAGGGCGAGAGAAACAGATATCTGCATAGTTTGCACTGTTAAGTTTTGCACTTTGGATGGCGACACAACGAACCCTTTTAACGACCCCAAGAGACGTTAACAGTCTGCTGAGGATCAGACAGAGCGGAGCTCAGACAAAGTCAGTGATGGGAAAAATAATCCCGTTGTTTAAACTGTTGTTGCCTCTGTTTTGCTGTTCTCTCTTGTTTTCACAAGTTACTAACAGGCCTCGCCACTCAAAGCTCACCTGTTGTGATAACTTAACTGAGAATACTACAACGTTATGAAACAGACCTGATTTTAAATATATATATATATTACAAACAGTGCAAATATTTTTTTCCATGCATTGATTTTGAAGTGATGTCAGTCAGCAGCTCTTTCTCCTCTTACTCAACGTGTTAAATGAAAGTGAGAGTGAGTAAAAAAACAGCAGAAAAAAGAGCACACTCAAACAGAAATAAATCTTCAGGTGAACAACTGTACAAAGGCTCCAAGAAAACAGAAAAGTCAGCACACTCAATTTCCTTTTAAGTTTGTATTATCTGATGAGAGTGAGTGAGGTGGGCATAGACTCTTTATACAGTCTATGGAGGTGAGTGAGTAACCATGGTGACTGTCTGTCAATCCACGTTGCCAACTATTGGCAAATATCTAAGTTTTTCCAGATATTGACCAACAGGTTGTTGAAGATAAATACATTCTTAAACAGACAAAAAAATATTATAGGGAAATAAGTCAGACTGAACTGGTCAATAAATTGTAAATTAGTCGCCCACCACTGCTGTCCACACAGCTGGTTAACCTGCAAAGATGCATTACAGTTTTACAGATTTACTTGAAAAGTATGCAGAAGTAAAAGATTAAATCCAACATTTCTAAAACACAAAGGAGTTCAAGATGATTGTAGACACAAAAGTCACAACAACTGTTTTTGAAGAAAGAATAAGTACCTCATATATTGTGTGATACAAGAGTACATAAACCCTCATTTTGTGTCTTAAGGCATTATCTTTCTTTCTGAATCAGACCATTCAAAAGCCCATTAGTTCAAGTTTCTTTTGTCATCCAGTGTGCAATGAATGCAGGTTTAAGAGTTTGTCTACATGATGGCAGATTTTGATTTGATTTTCTACCATCTAGCATCCACAGATGCACTCAGAGCCACCGTCACAAACACACACAGATGTTTGGGTAACTGTGAGGGCTCGCAGTGCCAGGGATGCAATTTGAGATTTTTGACCTTACTTTCAAATGAAACTACAAAAAAAAAAAAAGATTACATTTTAGCAGTCTTTTGGGGCCTCCAAAACACCCCTCTTGAAGACTTGCCAAAAGAAAAGGACCCTGTGAAGTGTGTGTGTGTGTGTGTGTGTGGGTGTGTTGTCTGCCATTGATGGCTAATGTGTGGCTATTAGTGCATGTTTGTGTGTCCCTCTTTGAACCCCCTTCAAGCTTTTAAGACACCCCTTAAGTTCCTTCAAGGCTGCAGATACTCACAATGGACAGCCTGGAACATGGGCAGTGTGCGTGTGTGTTAGTGTGTGTGTGTGTGCTTAAGTCTGTGTATGTTGCCATTTACAGTATTTGTGTGTGTGTATTTTTGAAAGGCCACTTGGAGATCTTCAAGGAAGCTCTCCATGAAGTTGGAGATGGCTAGTTAGGACATCACATGGTTTAACGGTCGTTAAAGAGGCTTTCATAGAAAGAAGGAAGCAGATGAAGATGAGGGTGAGGGTGAGGGTGAGGATGATGAGGAGGTGGAGTAATTAGGCGAGATGAGAGGAAATGGACTCACTGCTTCTTTCTCTTTATCCCTTAAAGGCCAGAGTAAACAAACACGTATAAGAAAAGTAAGGTAAAGAAGCAAAAAGTTTAGACGGATAAGTATAGACATCCAGATGGATAGATAGATAACCTGAACAGACAACACTGTCTGAATACAAGATGTTTCAGGCAGTCAGATGTTCCTGCTCTCCGTATATTACATCACAGCTATAAATCTTGATTTCTTTCATTGATCACAAACAGGTTCTGCAAACACAATTTCAAATTTAAAAGCTAATGCACAAAAAGCTTAAAAAAATCAATTTTTATTCCACTAAAGCGAGCGCATATTGCGAAAAGTAGACAAAAATCAAAGCCGATATATACATTTTCCTGTGAAATCATTCCTTTTTGGCCCAGTGTAACGAAGTTCGAGAGAACATAAAGCGTACAGTTTTTTGGGGGGGAGAAACAGCAATGAGATGTAGGAGAAGTTAAGACCATTAGATTTATTACCCAGGGGCCACGAGGAGAAAAAAAAAAGGCATGATGGGAAAGTGAGGCATCCCATCTAAAAGAGATTAGAGACGTGTGAGCACTCCTCGGTGGGTGAGGTCATGCCAAAAAAAAAGCAACAACCCACATCTCAGACACCAAACTACACATAATAGCCCCAAAACAATGGCGCCACACACACACACACACACACACACACACACACACACACACACACACACACACACACACACACACACACACACACACACACACACACACACACACACACACACACACACACACACACACACACACAAGCTCTCTTTAGGTTCAATACTCACTTAACAGTGATAGAACACATAAAGTCTTGAATAATGACAATAATACAGTTTTTTTGTGTCAACAAGATGCTCTAAAAACTAATCTTAGTATAAATGATGTAAACAATAATAATGGTATGAAAAAAACTAGGTATAAAGAGGCGTTATCAAATAAAAGGAAAATAAACCAAATGTATATGAACTGTAAATGAATTCTCAATATTGTTGAAGTCTTCATTTCATCCTTGCAAATGTGTGATGAGGGGAAAGCTGTCTGATCTGACCCCTCCACTCTTTGTAAACCCTCATTCTCCCTTTATGTTTGCTAACAACCCCTCCTCCTTTCATCCTTCAAAGCCATATAGAGGAATATGTTGGTGCTCTCAGTGGGACTTCTCTCTCTTAAATAAAGATAGAAAGACACATTACAGACGCTAACATTAAAGACATGTAGAAATGGAAAGTGCCTGAAGCTATAAGAATATAAAGAATATAAAAGACGCTTTCATCATTGTGTGGACTTTCATTCCTGCTGAGCACCTGAGAATAGCAGCGCTGTATTGAGTTGTTTCTTTGTGTGGGCTTTTTGCCTTTCAGTGTGAGAGTGCTGAGCTGAAATATTTAAGTTTACTTTCAGTTTGTTTATGTTCAAAGCCCTGTTGATGGTCCTCACAGTCAGTCTTTTCACCTCTATGATCAATTTGCATTGAATAAGGTGCTCCAGCTCGGGGTGCAGAAGGCCTCAAGTGTGTGAAACACACTTCCTGGCACCATCCCCTGCCTATGTGTGTGTGTGTGTGTGTGTGTGTGTGTGTGTGTGTGTGTGTGTGTGTGTGTGTGTGTACATAAAAGACAAGAGTGAGGAAGAATTGGAGTAAGAGAGTGCTAAAGGGTAAATGAGAGGCAGAGGAGGAGAGAGGAAGGGGTAGTCAGATGGATTTGGGATGGAATGGGTCAATTTATAG
Organism: Labrus mixtus; assembly: GCF_963584025.1. Taxonomy (NCBI): domain Eukaryota; kingdom Metazoa; phylum Chordata; class Actinopteri; order Labriformes; family Labridae; genus Labrus; species Labrus mixtus. The sequence continues at coordinate 25,895,529 of NC_083612.1, read as the reverse complement.
GGTTAGGAGGGTCAGTGGTCAGAAAAAGAGGGTGAGGGAAAATCAAGGCAGGAGCAAAAATTGTTAAGTAGAACAGTCAAGGAGGGATAGAGAATAAAGGATGAAACATATAATGAGGAGATAAAGAAAAAAAGAGATGAAGATGGAGGAAAAGGGAGGAAAAGGGAGGAAGACAAGAAGACATGAGGGAGGGAAGAAAGGGAGAAAGAGAGAGAGTCGGGATATTGATCGATCAGACCTGTCGGCAGCCAGACAGCCAGGGAGACGTCTGTCCTTGTGCTGCCACTCTCTGGCCTGCAGACACCTAACCCCCCCCCCCACCCACACACACACACACACACACCCTTCTCCTACAGGGGTGTTGGCGTCAGACCAAGGACTGTGCATGTGTGTGTGTGTGCATGCTAATACGAGCTTGTGTGCGCGTGTAGCTGTCATTTTCTATTCAGTATTAAGAGTGTATCCACAGTGTATTTCTGTGTGTGTGTGTGTGTGTGTGTGTGTGTACATGTTGCCCTGCCCCAGCCTGCCTGTCGCTTGCCCTGCTCTGTGTCTTGCAGGGCCTCAGGTGTGGTGTGTCTTCTCCTCTGTGGTATTAACTAGGTTCCAGTAAGGAAACTAATCTCACGCTCCCTGTCGCACACAGATGCATCTCAGGAGTATGGATTTTATCAATACAAGGAGCGCCGTGCACTGATGCAATGCCAGCGTTGTAGTCGTCTGTGTCAACCACCAATAACCGCCCCTCCTCTTCCACCCCCTCGTCCCCATTTGGGATTTCGTCGTTAGATAGAATCCTTTTCCTGGACAAGAAACATCATTTCCAGTGAGCCATCTCGGGCAGGAGTGAGCAAGCAAAGACAGATGTGGCAGCTGTGGCACAGGTGGAAAAAAGTATTACTACTTGTTCTGTATTTTAGGTTATAACTGGAGAAAAATCATTGTCAATCACCAAACGAGACGACACAATAGTGAGTGAGTTTGTTCCCCCCCAATGTGCCCTTGCGATCATTCCTGTCTTACAAACTGGGTATTTGTAGCAACATTACCTGAGAGAACATTATCTAAATTGTGTGAAAGCAGCTCACTCCTTTATTAGTCTCTCCTGGTGTTGCAATAAAACTTCACTAGAGCAGCGCAAACGGAAAAAGATCTTTGATAACGAGGAACTTCTAGGATAAGTACAAATGCAAAGAAGGAAAATACTTCCAAGTTCAGCATTACAAACGGTCAAAAAAGGCAAAAAAAAAAGAAAGGAGCCAAAGTCTCCTGGGCTTAGGGCGCTGGTAGCGTAGTGGTTAGTGCGTGCACCCCATGTATGGAGGCTGTGGTCCTCGAGGCAGACGGCCCGGGTTTGAGTCGGACCGATGCCTCCTTTCCCGCATGTCATTTAACACTCTCTCTCTCTCTCTCCCTGATTTCCAAAAAAAGTCCAAAAATATTTCTTTAAAAAAATTGTCCTTGGCTTTCTCCAAAAGGTATAAAGAGGTAAAAATGTATAATATAATATATAATATATATATATAATTAAAGATGGACTCCTTATGCATATAAAACAATAATGAGCTCAACTTTAATGTTATTTCTGCAGTTATGTGTAGAATGAACTTTTATCCTTAAGCTGGTGATATTGTGTAGTAACATGTTTTTTGGTTTGGAAACAAAAGCAGACCAACTGAATGATCAGATGTTGGTGAGAAAATGCTGCTTCCTTTTACTTTGGTTCATAGCATAAGATTTACATTCACTTCTGATCTAGGTAAATAAGTGTGAGTTTATTTAGAATATGTGCGACATCAGCTTTGTCAGAATAATGTACATCACAGGATGTACATTTACTAAGAGTAAATCACAGGATACATTTGATAAATGGAGGTTCCCTTTCGTTCTTTCTTTCTTGCTGTCACTCTGTCCTTCCATCCATTACAGCTGATCCTTTTGTTCCAAACCCAGAGAGCTGCCGGTTGACCTTAGAGGTCAGATAATCAGATGCTCTCCTGTGTGACCCTCACTAACCTGCAGTTCAGGGGACAGTGTGCTATAAGACCAAGTCTCTCCTCAGGCTGAGAGAAGAGCTCAGATATTACTGGGATGCTGTAGTGTTGAGAGATTGATAATTGAAGAAGGAGACTCTGGGATGCAACACAACATGCTGGTGTGACGGTACTGGACATTTAGCAAGAAATACAATAAGACATAATTACAGAAATACAACATCCCATTACTTTGGAGTAAGAGGAATGCAAATCTCCACCTGGTCTTGTCAATATTATTTCAAGGATTCACTTGTCTGTTATATAGGAGAAAACAGGATGTTTTGAATTGTTGCAGGAGAATAGAAATAAATGCTTAAAAGAAAGAAACGTGAAACACACTCGTGAAACGTGTCGACACTAATGCCAGTTTGTAACAGCGTCTGAGCAACATGTAACCGACAAGATGAGCGGACAAAAGCAAAACACAGAAAGGACCCCAGAAAATGGAGGAGAAAGACAGATTTAAGTGAAAGAGAGGCGAAAGGGAAAGAAAGAAGAAACGAGCGTATAGGAGAAGGTGAATCTGATTTCTCCCGGTAAATTGGACTCCCCAGCTTTCTCTAATTCATGTTTCAGAGCTGCTGCATCGATGGGGAGATGGAGAGGGCGAAGAGAGAGAGAGAGAGAGGGAGAAGAAAGGAGGGGAAAAGGGAAGACAAATCCATGCAGGGGAGAGCAGAGGGAGAGAGGGAGACTGCGGCCGCTCTCCCACAGGCAGACAGCAATCAATAAATCAATAGGAAACTGTGGTTGGCTGGAGAACGGCTGGGGCTTGGAGGATGGAAAAGAGAGAGACCTGAATCAAAGTAGCTCCAAGATGGATGGAGCGAGGAGAGGAAGAGGAGGAAGGGAGGGAGAGAGGGAGCGTGGGTTCAATGGAGGTGGAGGCGTTGAGAAGGATGCAGGAGGAGGGGACAAGTGAGTTGAGGAAAGGTGGTTTCAGCAGGAGCTGTGAGGGGGCAAATGGGTGGAGGTCAAGCAGGCTTTTTGGGGTCCCCTCCCCTCTCCGTCCTGCCCGCAGCACATCCTGCATCAGTGGTGCAGTGATAGGGCTTGGCACTGTGCGATGCCCTGCTGTGGTCCGCCCAATGAGCCCAGTGAAGCGCGGCTGTAGCTGGTGCCGGGGGAAAGCCGTTGGCCCCCTCTGCCCGCTGGGTGTAGCCTGGTTGACTGGCTGCTTCCCTGGCTGCCTGCCTGCTGGCTGCCTGGCTGACTGGACATCGATCTCAGTGGGTTGGAGAGTACAGCTGGACGCACACTGAGAGCTGGGGCTAAATCTGGCTCAGGCTCAATCAACGTTTGCACCTGTCTTTTCCAAAGGGAATTAAACGTAGTAGATAGAGAGAAAGAAAGAGTAATGGTGTGTGTGAGCACGTGTGTGCGTGTGTGTTCATGTTTGAGTGTGTGTTAAGGTTAAGTTTTGAAGGTACAGTAGCAGTGGAGAGTTTGTGAGAAACCTGCTGGTTTTATCATTAGTCAACATGGTTTTACTGCAGCAGGTGAGGCTGTAGTTTGTTTAGTTGTTGTGTGTGTTTGTGATAGACAAAGTCTGTGTGTGTGTGTGTGTGTGTGTGTGTGTGTGTGTGTGTGTGTGTGTGTGTGTGTGTGTGCCTTATCTACAGTACACAGGCCTTTAATGTACCAATGAAGTGAGGTAAAATATTTTTGCCAAGCTTTCTGCAGACGAGTCAATTTGTTGAAGTTAAACAGCAGAGATATTGTCTTTCCCCAGAGGTCTTTAACATTCACAAAACAATAAAATGTTATATTTGTCTAACAACAATGTGATATTTAAATGCAGGTTAAAGTTTTGAGAAGCCAATGCCTCCCGCAAATAAATAGTCCCACACACAACCTGAAGACCCCAAATGTATTGTTTCAATGCTTGATCTTTGTATGTATTAAACAAACCAGAAATGGCTAGTTAACAAGTGGGATTTGGAAGAATGATGGTGGATTACATTTCACTGCACTTCTGTATGTGCCTCTGTGATTTGGGACATGTACTTCAGGCAACGCCGGGCAATCTGTTTTAAGTCTTTATGCTAAGCTAACCATACCATCTCCTGGCTCTAACTATATAGATATATACTGTATATATAATTTTTTTTTAATATATATATGTATATATACTTAAATTAAAAAGACAAACGTGAGAGATATCAATCTTCTCATTTTCATATATCTACAAGAGAGCAAATAAATGTACTTTCAAAAGGTAGAACTATTCCTTTAAATCTCGTCTCAACACGAAATTGCAGACAGAATTGTTGCATCACCAACCTATGAAAAGAAACTGCTGCCCATGACCCTTTATTCATAATGTCAAATATGTTCATATTTAAGATAATAAGTACACTGTTCATGTTATTATTTGTTTTAATTTGTTTTTTTTATTTGTGTAAAGTTCCTGAGGGAAAAAGAGCAGTGTCTTTCCTGAAATTACCAGATTCATAAATCATTCCCCTTTCTTGTTTTACAATTATATGGTCCAGTTGGTTCAGTGTGTGACAGCAAAACCATTAAAACGATGAAGGATTGATTTATTCAATACATTTATAAGCCTTTGAATAATTCAGCTGATTAATAGTTAAATAGTTCTGATGCTTTTTAAATTAATTTCATGTTTATACATTTCAAAAACATCATATTGGTTAAAATCAATCAATGTGGGAGAGGCATGATGACTGTCCAGAAGCACAACTAATTCTTTAGCGCTCAGCATTTTTTATTCACTATGTAGAGGCAGACTGCAAATAAGTATTGGAAAGTGTAAAGTAAGACAACCAGGTCTCTATTAGCTCACTCTAGCAAACATTGAAAATGTTTAAAGCTCTCATCAATAGTCATTGTTCTATTAAGCTGTTTGTATTGAGAGCCTATTAGACGGCTTTCAACGGAGTCGTTATCAAAATGAAGCTGGCCATGCAGGTCATCAGAGACTTATTGCACATGTACGACCAACAATCACTGTCCAGCAACTCGTTAACTGCTATAACAGATAACTAGTCGTCTCCTGTTTCCTCTTCTTTCTCCTTTCATTTTTCCTCTCCCCTCTGTTCTCCCATCTGCTATTTTTTATTTTTCTCCCCACTCGTCTCCTCAATTTTCTTCTCCCCTTGACCTTTCCCTCCTTACTCTGTCTCCTCCTATCCTTTCCTGTCTTTTCTTCCCTCCTCATCCTGCATTACTTTTCTCTCCCTCCATTCCTTCTCTTCTCCGCTCTCTCTGGGGTCCCATCCTACCGAGGCTGCTCCCACCCAGACACAGATGGCCCCCAGATCAGATTTATCAAGGCCAGTGGAGCCCTCTGCAAAAGGTCACTCTCTTAAAAGCTGACCGATCAATGGTCCAACTCCTAATACTAACAGCCGTGCTTTTTTGTCTCTTTTTTCGTGTGTGTTTGACCATGAGTTTGTGTATCTACATGTGTATCTGAGTAGGTGTGTATGCTTTTATCCACAGATGTACCTGTGTGTGTGTTCTCATGTGTGTGCAGCTCCGAGGGCCGACAGAGACAAGGACCCTGGGTGTTACTAATCGAAGGGCCGTCCCTCAGACGGTCCTCTAATGACCTCTCCCACCTCTATAGTGCAGGCCTATTGAAGCTCTACTAAATATTTCAGCATGTCATTAGCTCATTACACGTCATTATCTACAGCACGTTCAGCCCGCCAGGATTAGCTGCAAGACTTTTAGCAACTTCTCTGTGGGAAATCAATAATCAGCAGACACTTTCAATCACTGTGTGGTTCATCTGTGTGTGGCTAACAGAAATCCACACAATCAAACACTTGGGTGCAAGCACACAAAGAAACACAGGCTAGTAGTGGTTGTGTTCAAAGTCAATGTTTTCTGTATATTAGTGGATCAAAGTTAGGTTGTTTATTAGACCTGAAAAATATGCGATGTGTGATAACATTGTCCAATATTTAGATATTGATATGAGCTGTGATGTGTGTAACAAAAAATGAAGAGTGTGTATTTATAACTCATAGTTTATATGTCTGATCTCCCTATTCATTAAACGTGTCATGTTTTACACAATACCTGTGTGTGCATATTTTCACCACTACATTGGCACCAATGGTGGTAGTTGACAGCTGCTTTGAGCTTCATCTGACGGCTTCATGTAAGATCTGTGGAGTACACTGGACATTTCATATGATGTGCTTTTAATGGAAAGCTGTGTTTACACTGGGACATACTGGTGAACTGAATATAAAAAGATCCTTTCTTATTTCGTCAGCATTCTTGGACTCACTTTTGCTCCTATTTTTTCCTCTCACTATTGGTTTCCCAATCGAACCAAAAACAACAGACATGTTTGATGACATTGTGAAGAAGCATGAACAAGCAAAGACTGGGAATTGATGTTGCCATTCTTGAACAACCACCACTGCAGATGAAAATATTTTCTAATGTGACACAGATTTATTTGCTCCCTTTCTGACTATGTGAAACACACTGTTCTCTTTATTACATTAAATATTTCTCATTGGGAGACTGTAAATAAACTCAAACAGAATTCATTTCATATTTATAGTCTTTTGTAAAAACGGTATGGAAGAAATATAACATGACACCCCAATGATAATATATTGATATGTTATTTTAATTTGAATACTTTCAATGTTTTTCTTTGTATTAAACGTAGAACATAAATTGGAGCTAACAAGTACCTGTCACAATTCACTGTTTTCAGTGCAGAGAGTTGACCAGTCTTTTGTTAGGGTCACGGGTTAAGGTTGAGTGTAGGGCTCTGATGTCTTGAATTGTTTGTGTGTTGAACCTGAGCGTGTCTGCTGCTTAAGAGGGAGGCGAGAGCTGTTTAAGGCAACCATGAAACCTCTCTGACACACTTTCAGAGTCACTTAACAATGGGCAGGGTGTGCGTGGTTAAGTGTGTGACTAATTTTCTATAACACAGTGTGAGATTGAGAGACTCAGGGCCAGAGGGGGGGCGGAGCTGCTACTTGTTAAGAAGGTCAGAGGTCAGCTCTTCTTGAATAGACAGAGAAATCCCCAATCAATTACGCAAACACATACAAAAACAGAAACACATGCCTGCATACAAATGCACGTAGAAAAACGTACAAGCACACACTTGAGAACGAGAGGAGTCTATTATACGGTAATTCATTTTTTGTTTGGAGCGGCACTGCTGCATGCCAAAGAGAAACAGATATTCTGTGAGGGCAGTGACTCGGTAATCACTCAACAACAGACAGAAAGCACAGCGTCTGTTAACAGTTCTAAGTGTTACGACCTAAACAGCAGCTTTCACTAATCCTGATTTTGCCTCGCATGACGAGTCTGTTGGTCCATCTATCACTCTCTCCTCACCCGCTCCTCTTGCTGCAGCGAGACCGAAGACAGGGATGTTTGAATCCGCTCTAATTTTAAAGCTTTATCATAAAGATGAAATACAACTGCTCCAATTATTTCTTTCAGTGCTAATCGGTCTTCTCTGCGCTGTTGTATGGCGTCTGTTTAGACAGCAGTGGCATTTACTCAGCAAAAACAGCCAATCTCCTCATCGGAGGAATTCATAAGTGAGATACGACTCATCTAAGTTAAGGTGGAGGGAGAATGGAGGGGTGGTCATACGTTTACAAACTGAGACAACATTTCAGTTATCCCACCATCAAAATGTTTTGTGCGGCTCAAATTGAGCAACAATCTATCTACACTACGGAGAGTGATTTAGTGTACCTCTCAAAATGTCCTCAAATATCATGCATTTGTGCTCACTTGCACTTTTTTTGCTTTTTTGCTGAATGATCAGATTAATCCTAAATGTTGATTCAATGCATCTTTCATAAATGTCATATTTCTCTCCACTCGTAGTGACCATTTCTAGCAATATTCCAAAACTTGCACTGTTACAGTAAAGGTGGGGTGACAGATTTACATTTGTGTCAGGTAAAAAGACTGTTGGTATTGATAATACATTTACTGCGGTTGTGAAGCCATATGATTGCTGCAGGTTCATATCTGTTCATTCCACATGCAATAGCTAAAACTGTATAGTGTAATGTACCTTTGATGATGAAAATGTCCCATCATTTACGAGATTTTTTTTTTTAAAGCTCATAAAAAATGTTAAATCTGACAAACCAAACTTGAACCTAAATCCAAGGCAGCAACAACAGATCTTTTTCAACATGTGTTTGTTTTCGTTGCCTGATCCTTTATCTTTCACATTTTTGTACTCCCCTTCTTCTTTGTCCCACTGTAATTCCTTCCCTCTTCTCCCTCCCACTCATTTCAGACGCAGGCCCATCCCAGCATCCACCCTAACATTATTTCACATCCTGATTTATTTTGGTCCTGGAGTCATGTGACCCTAAATATTGTAACTGACCCTGGGCGTATTGATCTCCCTGTGTCGGCTAGCGCTGCGACTTCCTGCCTTATAACAATCCTTTGGAACCCTCCTCAATCTATTATTCTAAACATGATTGTTGTCTTTTAGGAAAAAGAGCAATGTGCTTCGTAATTATCTATTTGTTTTTGTTTTTATTTACATTGTGGATGCATGTATCAGTGCACTATTTTTTCTGCCTCATAATGTTTGCATATTTTATCCCCAATCAGACATTTGTTTTTTCATGTGTGTGTATCTTTGCTTTTTTGCTGGTGTGCCTATACATGTTGTGACCTTTAAGTGTTTGTGTGTGTGTGTGTGTGTGAGTGTGAGTGTGAGTGTGTGTGTGAGTGTGAGTGTGAGTGTGAGTGTGTGTGTGTGTGCGCGTGTTTGTTTCCCTAATGATGCTATTTTGCCAGAGGAGAGAAGAAACCCCTGTCACCATTGTAATGAGGGGTATTTATATCAGTTACCTGGCAGTAAACCACTCTGATCTCCTCCCCTCATGTCTCATTCCCACAAGACAGGTGTGTGCAGGAGTGTGTGTCTCTTTGTGTGACAGTGAATTGGTGCTCATTTGAATTTGTTCGTGCAAAAAGTTGCATCATTTATTTAAAAACACTGCATTGGCTTGAGTATGTGGCTAAGCACTCGTACATGGGTAAAGGTCCAAGAAGTATACAGGACATCATAATTGTGTGCATGTGTTTGTGTGCGTGTGTGTAAGAAGGAGGAGTGCATTGAGGGAAAATGAGACGAAGGGGGTAAATTGAAAGGAAATGATGAGCGATGAGTCTGTGTCGCACATTAGTGTTCTGCAGTTTTTTTTCCAATGATTGCCTGTTTCCTTGGAACTTACTGTGTGTGTGTGTGTGTGTGTGTGTGTGTGTGTGTGTGTGTGTGTGTGCGTGCGCGTGTGCGCGCGTGTGCATGCCTGTGCGTGCATGTGCCTTAGGGTGCAGTTTAATCCTTATCTGTGCGTGCAAGAGTGTGACACATCTAGAAAGCCTTCGGACATTTCTCCATCTTTTGACCAGAGGCCTTAAAGTCGGGTGCGTTTATGTGTGTGTACTTTACACCTACAGCCTTCGTTGTTGCAGTGAATGTATGTATGTGTGTATATAAGCATGTGTCTTGGAGGAGTAGGGGGTTGCATGGGGGGTGAGGCTGTATCCATGGTAACACCCCACCGCCACCCCCACTGGGTCCTAAAAGACAAAGCCTCACACACACACACATACACACCGAGCACTACAGGGCCAGCTGAGCCAGATCAATATTTCTCCCCATTTAAAGAACAGAATTCAGAGAATGGCTTTTCAGCACCCAGACTGCAGCCGTGCTTTAGACCTTGGGTTTTTACACTAACCACCCAATCTGCAAAGTGGCAAGGTTTTTTTTCTTACAGACCCAAAATAATTCCTGGCCTGAATCTTTTTCTTTCCTTTCCTTTGAATGCATTGATGGATCCGCTCAGCACTGCGAGGACCTCTGACTTGCTCTCTATCTTTGTCTGGCTCACCCAACCTGTTTTTTCACTCTCTCTATTTTACCTCCTTCACTTCAACCTTCTCTCCCGTTGGTGTTAACATTGCATGAGTGACAGGGTCAGATTGCATTCAGCGTTCCTGCTCTTTGTCCCACCCTGTGGCTGACCACAGCTCAGGCCCCGGCAAGTCCCCCTCTGGTCCCCCGGGGCGTCCAAGCCCATCACTGTCGCTGAAGGTCTGAACTGGTCTTGGCCCAGTGGCCCTGCTGGCTGCACAGAGGCTGAGGGGAGGGTGACCGTGTGTGAGTGAGTTGGGGGGTCCACTGTCAGTGGGTAAAATGGAAGAGGGCTCCCTCTAGCACTGCAAGGTTGCAACAACAGGGGAACAAATTAAACGATCACACTCTCCTGGTGCACACACAGAGAAGCAAACAGATGAAGGAAAACTACATATGCAAAAGATCTTTTTTCCCCCCCCCTCCAAAATATGATATGCCTCATGGCCGCTGATGTATTCAGGTGCATGAACATGCATGCTAGACATGCATATAAGCACACAGTCAAACTGTCAGACACAAACAAACACACACAGAGAATCGCCCCGGGCTGATTGGTTCATCCTGTTTCTGAAGCAGCCAGGGGAGATTTCCGAGGCCTCTCTGGTTCGATATCTAGACAGCCACAGTGTGTGTGAACACCGTGAGCGCCTGCATTTCATTAAGCACATCCCACATAGCAAGCAGCCTGTCTTTCTCCTCCTCTGAATAGAATAATTCATTGTTGCTTGACTTTGTTTTTAGGGAGTCTACACAGGCACCAGCCCTCGCCATACACAATCCCACTGTCCTCAGATTGAGGAAGCTGATAATTGATTTTTATCAGGTAACAGGTCTGTTGGCTACTTGCAACAAAGAGAGAGAGATTTGAAGGGACTTTACCTGAGTGGGTCCATTTTCTACATAATCCTACACAATCATCCTCCAGTCATCACCATGCTACTGGGGAGCCTTGGTGACACATTGAAGATTACTGTGCAATGCTCTCATTAGATGTTAACACTCAGTGACCTGTCAAGTGCTCTCGAAAATGCTCCAGAAGCCTGTGGTGGCACTAATAAGAGAATGGTGCATACGAGGAGTGTAGAGAAAGCCAATCCCGCTTTGCAGTGAAACACAACCACACTTTAGAAAAGGATGAGCCATTTTGACGGGCCCCTGCTGTTTGACACAACACTTCAATGAAAGAACAGACAAGGCAAGGCTTGTCAAATCACGCATATGTTGAAATAACCCACCTCCTTTAAGAACATTTCTCTTCACCAAACTTACTTACTGGTATGTAAAAAGATCAATCCCAGAATCCTTTACTATTTCACTGACAAGTTGCCAGTCGATCAAAGAAAAAAAACAGATGTACAGCTGCAGGCGTTTCAAACTTTGATGTTAATGCGAGTGAATTTTCAAGTGTCTAAACCAAGTGGTCGCTTCAAATTGGGAGAAACATTCAATGGAGGCTCCCAAAATCTTTGGAGACTCACAAACCAGACTGAAATGTTTTATTTAAAGTGATAGTGGAGGTTTACAGACAGCCACAGAAACATGTGAATCCAATTTCTGTCATTAAATACAAATGTATATTGTATTTTTTTAGAATCTTCGTCAGCTGTAAAAACTTTGTTTTAAGGAAAGGTCAGAAACTGACAAAAGCAGGAATATTTGTTAAGGACAAAAAAATCTAGTGTCACATTTAAACTTTGTGCAGTCTGTTCAGGAATGCTGACACCTTGCTGTTTTATTTTCAGCATTGAGTTTCAGTATAACTAGAGCCATTATTTCTCTAAAGAAACATTTTGAAATGACTCCCTTAGAATTATTTTTAATGAGATAAAGTGCTTCGTTGTCGCAGTGAATTATGGTAGGGGGGTGTTTATCACTCAAGCAAAGCAGCAAGAGATGCCAGACTGGAACACAAATTCAGGGGGCACTGTGACGGTAACATTGTTTTCAAATATAAGAACTATTTAATCGGTCTGTAAACCTTGTAGAAAATATGATCTGTTCAAGGGTTTAGACATTCGACAATAGACACTTGTCAACAGTCAGCGTAATCTATGCTCTTTATAACAGGGTAACTATGTGAGACACACTCATCCAATACATTAGCTGGGCAGCAGCCCCAGTTTTGAGCTCATCCAGTGGATCAGGTACAGCATTCAATGACCCATTCAATGAAGTTTCTGTGTCTGAGTTATAATTAAATTCAGTTACAATCATTGAGTCACAGCAGCTCAGAGTTACATTTATCGTAGTTTTTCATTAAAATGGTTAGAAAAGAGTGCACAGAAACAAAACCTGGAAATATGGGCCCTAACATCATCAGAGACTCGAAGCCGATGTTTCTACATAGGGAACCAAGAGAGAAAAAGTTAAAAGTGCAATACAGCACATTTTTTTAATATTATAATGCAGTGAACAGGGATGTTTAAGTTAAATATTGGATTCAAAGGATTATTGCCAAAAAGTACACTGATTTGTTGAATCGCTGGGTAAACCAATAATGGAAATTCCCATTTGTTGTTTTTTTTTATAAATGAATTGATATACATTTTAAGAAAATGTGATAACTATACATCATAACATTCATCATCATTGTTTATAATAGAGGTTTGACTGTGACCTCTTAACCCAGACAGATATCCAAAGATATAACATCAATGCTGGTTATTGATCTGTTATTAGATTAGATTTTTTAAATTGAATTCTTCTAAAAAACGCAACCTTTTCTGGGCAGCATCCAGCTAAACGGATGAACAGTGCATGATTGTAGTCCCTAACTGTCATTTAGTGCATGCCTCCTTTGTTTCGCTTGTGACCTGTAAGAGTGTTGTGTCTCTAAGCTATTTTTGGTGCTGCTTCTTCCATCATCAGCGCTCAAGGTTTTCTGCTGAAAGGGACGAGTCAAGATATACAGACCGGGTAGACACAGCCATATTTCAGAGGAAGACGTGTGCACACTCACACTCCAATACACACACGGACATGTATATCGGCGCACACACACACACACACACACACACACACACACACACACACACACACACACACACACACACACACACACACACACACACACACACACACACACACACACACACACACACACACAGAGGAGGGAGAGAGGTAGGTGTTGGGGAAGTGGCGGGCTAGGGGGACAGAGTGAGGTGGGGCCAGGGGTTGTGTGACAAGGGGACAGGGACGAGCTGTCGGTTGTGTGTCAGGAACGGTGAAGTGTGTGTGTGTATGTGTATGTGTGTGTGCAGGCAAGCTGGGCAGTGACACAAACACCTTCAGGTGTGGCAGTCAGCCGCCAGCTGCCTGTAAATACAGGAAGAGGAAGTTAAAATGTCGACAAACAGTTATATTCTTAAACACTGGCTTCACTTTTGCAAAACTATCTTGTGTTGCTGCAATCATTTTTATTTCATCCTGGTTTCAAAACAGACTCAGTTCAGTGCTGATGCCTCACTATGACCCACCAAAGCAAACCTGACTAATTTGAATGCCTGTCATTGCTGTTACTGTGACAGACAAAGCAGTGTACAGCATGCAGAACAACAGAGGCTTTGTTTATGATTTACCTATAAGGACAGCTCATCTAAAAGGAAGCAGGATAAGTGTTTCTTAAAAGAATAACAATCACATATCATAATAATAATAATAATAATAATAATAATAATAATAATAATAATAATGAATTAGATTTATATAGCGCTTTTCTAAATACTCGAAGACGCTTGTACACATATGTACATAAAAGGATCAGACACGGCATAAGAGCTTTGTCCAGAGGCTGCCCAAATTTAGATAAAAGTGCAATTCCTCATAGCTGCTAAGATTAAAGTGGTTATTATGAAATCTTTTCACTTGAAACAAAAAAAAAGATTATGCCAACAAATCTTCTTAAAATGTGATACATTTGAAATGCAGGCACAGTGCACGACACCTTTCTGGAACATTATGACCTCTTATCCACTAGAAATGATTCCGTCCATAAGAGCGTCATAGAAAATATCTAGAAATCTAGAAGTCTTGAGGACTTTGAAAAAAATGGTTGGGTTGGGCGTCACACCCTGGGCATAAGACCGATGGCTTTCATGTGTGGAAAGTGAAGAAGTCCTAATACGCTGAGATTCTGAGACCTCAAGTCTCCGTACATGAGCTTGTCTGGAGAAGGAAGAGCCTTGCTGACAGTGGTGACACAAACAGCCAAGGGCCTCTCTTAAGAGCTTCATACCTGCTCTCTTGAGATGGAAGAAGCTGAAGCATTTGGCCTTGAGGGTAGAGTGGTGAAGGGGGAGGCATTCCAAGAAGTACTCTCAAGATGACTTGGACTAACAGTGTTGCTTCTGTAAAGAATCTAAACATGAATACAAAACACATATTTACACTGATATTATGAAGTCCAACGTGACCATACAGCTTCAAATAGATATAACCAATCCTTGGTTATGGTGATATCAAGTCTTGTTTAATAGCGGAGAGCTTGGGGTGGGGGTGGGAGAGGCAGAGGGAGAGTAAGTTGTCTGTATGTTTGTGCTTTAATTTGTATTTGTGTTAGGACGCCCTTGTAAATGAGATGCTGCATCTCCTTTATGTAAACCTAAATATGACTAACAGAGATATATCATTTTTGAATGATTTATATTGAATCCAATATTGCATACTAACGTCTCAATTGTCAATGTTGGTGAATAATCAGCATTTGACCATTTGTTGCTTAGACACCACTGTGGTAGACTATAGTATTGTTTCAAATGAAAGCTCAGATAACGCTTTATGTTTTCAACCCAAATGAACTACTAGAGAGATCAGAGGAAGCTGGCTTCTAATTACTGAGTGTTAGATGATAGATGTTCACAGATGTTAAAAATCCAAGTAAGTCTTTACTTTGCAAAAGAAGATCCACATTGATCATGTAGACGTGCCAGGAAAATTGTAACACAAAGGCAACTCCCCGGCCACTTTTCTCTCGCTAATGTGACAACATATCGCTGCACCTTATTGAGCACTTCTTAAAGACAACTAACGGGATATAGATAATTGGTATGATAGATTGTGTGGCAGTGTTTATACAGAATTGAATAAATATGCAAAGGGGAAACCTATTCAAAATAAAGAATTTTGAAATACTTTCAAACCCTAATAGAATCAAGAATATCAGTTACTGAGGGACAAATTTACGAACAGCAGAGAAAATCTTTATAAGATGTAAGGATAATATCATGGAAGTGAGGACATCATTTAAGGACGCACAAATCAAATTTGACAAGAGGTTACGCACTTTGAAACACAAGTTGAATAGAGGGCTTTCATTGCACATTGCTCACTTATAAACTCAAACCCCCAAGAATGAAAGTAATAGATTAAGTCCTAAAGTCTCTGGGAATTCCCATGGAAATAAAACTAGAACATTAGGGCATCTAGGTGCAATTATTCATTTGATGACACCATCTTGGAGGAAATTATTTGCATCAAAGAGGTAATGGAATCCAAAACTGTCATCTGATGTAAATAATAGGTTTTATAACGCAAATGTTTCCAAAGGAGAGGTAAAAAGTCTAGGACATAAATGCAAATGAAAAAAAAGCTACTGGAAATACAGTATTGAAGTTGCTGAAGCTTTTCAGTACATTATCAGAGTTATTTCAGTCTCTTTTTGATAATGGAATTATCACCAACAGAGGCACAAGACTATTATTAAATCTAATCCTAAATCTTCAACAAAAACAAACCAGGACACCACTCAACTACAGCGTTATCAGTCTTATTAGTTGAATTGTGTTGTCCACCATTAGAGACCAGGTATGTTGGAGGATGAGCAAAATGGATTCCAAATAACCAGAGCTTGTACTGATCATGAATATGTAGTCACCTCAATCACACTTGCTAGAATTAAGAAGAAGATTTCCTTTATTAATCCCACAAGGGGAAATTACTTTGACACTCTGTTATTCAGACATGCTAAAACACACACAGGCTGAAATACACACACATGCACAAACATGATCCTATAGGATGCACTAATGGAGAGATGTCAGAGCGAGGGGCTGCACATGAAAGAGCACGAGTTGGGGGTTCAGTACTTTGCTCAAGGGCGCCTCTGCAGTGCTCAGGCAGTGAACTGGCACCTCTCCAGCTACCAGACCAATTTCCAGACTTGGTCCACATCGGGACTTCAACCAACCCTCCGGTTCTAAACCCAAGACCCAACAGACTGAGCTACTGACGACATATTCTTTAAGAGAACAAATCGACCTTTGTTTGTTTTATTTTATTTCAAAGTAGGTGTAGGACTGGATGAATAGGGAACTTCTACAATGTAGGTTGTGCTGGTGTTAATGGGATGGTAAGACAGGAGGTTTGATTTGTTTGGAAGATCAATACAAATTCAGTCCCAAATAATTAAAAGTATGGGTGTGTGATTGGAAAATTACATTTAGAACAATATTTATTGCTGACAGAAAAAATATCGTAGTGTCTGTTTTTTCCAGTACCATGCAGTCACTGAGGGTTATGTTACGCTGGGCTTGACGGACCCCGACCAATAGCTGGATAAAAGCAGCTTTTAAAGAAAAGAAAACACAGGAAGAGTCGAGAGTGACAGCAGGGAATGACGAAAACACGAGGCAGAAAAGTCTCTCTTTCTAGAACTTTAGATTTTCAGTTCTTCACGTTCTAACTGAAGTCCAGATCCATCACAGCCCATTACAAATACAAAGAGGATATATAGGAATAGGCACACATGTGCTGAACGTCAAGTCACACTTTGCATGTGTTTTCACCACTGCTCAATAAATAACACGTCTGTCAGAGTTCTATTAACAGCCCTTTTAACTGTGTCTCTACAGATGAATATAGATGCATTTACAGGGCAAAGAGTAATGTGTGAGCAAAAATCAACGCTGTCATTTATTGGCCTTCCTTTTTGTCCCGCAACAGGAAGCTACAGCAGGCGAAGCAATCATACTTTATTGTTTTATGGTTCTCAAATACAAACATGAATCATCTGGCTTTCTACAGTGTACTGTCTAATAATATCAGAGTGACTGTTTCTGCCTGCGTCTGCACTCTGAAGGAATCATTGCTGTGTGCGTGCGTGTGTGTGTGTGTTTGTGTGTGTTTGTGTGTGTGTGTGTGCGTCTTTGAATAACAGTGAAAGAGACACAGACAGATTGAGTATGTGAGTGAGTAAAAGCAAAGCAAGAAGAGTAAAAGAGAAACTTGTTAAAAGTGTGTGTTTGTACATTTGCTGTTGTTGTGTTTTTGGTTAATTAAAGTGCTTATCGCTAAGTGTTAAGGAATTTAAAAAAGCCAGATTCACACACACACACACACACACACACACACACACACACGCACACACACACACACACACACACACAAACTACACAAATAAGAAGTAGGTGTCATGCATCTCCTTATATCATGCCTCTCTCAAATCATTCTTGTTGTACTTCTAATATAGAGGATCGACTGAACGTCAGAGATGTAAATGTTGCTCTGTAAATGTATACAATTATTGTAGCAGTGCAGTTAAATTTGTGTTTCACTTTTGTTGAACCAGACACTTTAGTGCATGAAAATCTAATTTGGATGTCCGTTTTCTGAGATGGCGTAACCGCGCTGTCTGGGACCAACAATCATAGCATATTAAAAGTTTTCTGGCTCAGACGTCTCTGTCCTTTAAAGCTTTAAGGGCCAGCATTTGATCACAGCTGCTGTGCTTGTTTATGTTGTAATGTCTGCAGTTTGTTGCAGTGTCTCTTGGACTTCCGGCTTAACTTTAGTTTGTTAGGACACGTGTTTAATCATTACATTTACAGTCTGTAATGTTGCTTTATCTCTATCATGTTTGTTTCAAATTCATACAGTACAGGAACGTTCACATGTCTATATCAAAGACAAAGACACTATTATGCTACTAGCCAGATAACAATGGATCATTTAAAATTATTAATGTCAATATTAAAAGCTTCACTTTGTCCTGCTTCCACAAGGCTTAGAAAAACACATGTTAAGAAGTACAGTAGTATTTTTCATAATATTTTTTTCTTAACTATTTTGACCTTTACCAAAAAAAAGTATCTTTGATGCCTCAAGTTGACTAAACTGCCCCTTTTTTCAAAGGCAACCATGGGTTAGGACTTTTTTCTTCTTCTCCATAGTGCACTTAGTATTCTCTTTGTTTCTGTAGTGCTGGCATGTATTTCTAACATATTATGAGCCACCTCCATGTAATATAATGTTAAAAAGGATTTGATCATTTCACAAGATAAAAAAGATTAAATGTAAACATATCTATTGATCATATATGTCACAATGAAAGACCCAATATTCTGAAATAAATGAATACTGCATACATGTATTTAAATAACAAGATTACCTTTAAACAGGACCAGTAAATAAACAATCACATTTCAAAGTGAACCTTTTTTTTGAAAACACCAAGTGGATAAACAAAAAAATCAACCTCAAACTCTCTTGAGATCTAAGAAAGACTTTTGACTTCAAATAGATGAGCAATAAATTAATACAATTTCAAAAAAAGGGAAGAAAAAAAACCAAGCACATTTAAAAGTCTTACCTCGTGCAAGACAGTCCAAGGAGATTGAACAAGAGTAGGTAGGAAAAGGCGATATTCCTTGGATGGAGATGAAACAGCAGCTTAGATGAGCGAACAGCTGATCAGATGTGGACGATGTTAAAGCTGAAAAAAAGACAGTCACACATCGGACAGTCACTCATCATTAGTTCTTCATAAATATCTGTAAGACACTTTTCAAAACGGTTCCTGGTTTCTTCTTCTATTTCCATGACCTTACTATGTTTGCAACTATATCACCCTAAAAACTGTTGTACACCTCAAAATGAATTAATGACTACTAATTAAAATTGAATCTAAATTAAATCTAAAAATGAAGTCTTATTGTAAGCCCACAACATGCAGTGCATCATTGCACTTATTTGCTGTACTGTGTAAAAAGCACATTTGTTACAGTAGCATGAATCCTACAATGGGACATTTTTTTATCATCCCAAAATTATTCTAACTGGTTGTGATAGAAAAAGGGCCAATCTCTCTACCTTATGTTTATTAGTGTGGTTATCATGCTAAGGAAACTCATTGAGCTACCATTAGAGATTAAAACATCTCCACGCTGAGTTTTTGCACAGTGTATCATTTCAACGTGTAGCTACCTAACTCTGAACATTGTAGTACTTCTAAACCTCCTCAGGAGAAAACATCACCCAGGAAAGAAAAGTTTGTTTACAAACGGAGATATCCATTTTTCGCGGTTACTGAGCGCGTCAGCCGGAAAAGATTTATAGGTAAGAAGAGGTGCCACTCCTTTCGATTTCTGCGAGCCTAGGCAGCGCGTAAAAATATCGACCACATTAAAGGGACAGTAACACAATAGTTAACAACTGTTCATCTAGCCTGTTTGCAGCGGCGCCGAATAGGAGAGAGAAAATATAAAATACAAAATATCCCTAATGAAGCCACTGGAACTGGAACAAATCAATGGGAAAAGGACTGACTTTGAGGTTATGAAGTCTGAATCAAGGCCTTCGAGCCTCAACAAGAACATACTGTGAGTAATTGAACAAGGAGATTTGGATTCAGCTAAATTCACCATCATGAAAGTCTCCATTTTGATGTATTTAATGCAACGTTCTGTCTTTTTTTTTTTTTTAAATTTGCACACGTTCTATAATGTTCATTGGTTGTAATAACGGGCAAAAGAGAACTGACTGCTGCAAGACTTGAAAGTACTTTATTCTGGGGGTTTAGGTCTCATGTACCTCATGCCTACAGACGCTATAGTCCTTGTAGCAGCGGCTGTGAGCTCGAATCAGACCCTGACCCTATATCCTGCTCCACCCTCACCTCCCAGCATTTCCTGTCTCTCTTCAACTGTTCTATCTGAAGGAAGAAATTACCAAGAAATTGTTATATTTCTTCAGCAGGATGTTTCCTCTCCACAGAGAGGAAAGATTCACCAACACTCTCTCCATCTCATCACCTAACTTTCCCTGCTCCCATTCTTCAGCCTATCTCTCTCTCCTTCTCTGTGTATATCTCTCTCAAGCTCTCCCCTTTCCTCTCCCTCCTCCCACTCCACTGCTGAAACAATCATCAATTACTCGTATCCCTCTATGTTATCCTTCTCTCCATCTCCCTCCATCTTCGCAGCCCATCCAGCAGAGTGGTTCCTCCTGGTTGGCTGCGGGCCACCCAACCCTGTCCCTGTCAGTCACCCTGCTCCAGGTAGCCAAGCAGAGACTGACAGCTCCATGAGCAAATCAATAATAATCTTCAGCCGATGTAATCCTATACCTGAGGATATCCCTCAGTGCACCAACAGCTTCCATGGTTTCCCCTCAGAGTTTCATACCTTTTGATTAGCATATGCAGGGTAGTTGTGCAGAAATAAGCAGGAAAAAGGGAAAAGGTGAGCTCACAGCGATGTAGACAAACAACCTTATACGTGCATGAACATTCACACAAAAAGATACAAATACACACTGGTACACACACACTGTCCTGTCTCGACTGTCACTGAGGCTAAGGTCATCTCAGTTGATGTATGAGCCGACTCATATGACAACCTTCATATAACTCTAACCTCTCTCCTTTCCTAGAAAATTAACAGGACAGCTGAAGGACTGGAGGAGAAGACTGGATCTTGCTCTTTTCTTGTAAAAAAAAAAAACCTTGATAAAGTCAAATTTCTTAGTCATGAGCATCTGTGATTATTCTTCCATTTGTTCCTGTCATCCTTCATTTGATGTTGGATGCTTGTAATGCCGGGGATCTATAGGAAGGCTATTGGCTTGTGATGAAAACAAAAATCTGAATAACTTTTCAGATAGTCACAATAAATATGATGTGAATTTCTACAGATGAGTAGATTAATTCAATTTTGGGTTAGTGGAGTTAGTGAAATAGCTGATTTTGTGTTGTTTCAGGTACAAGTGATAATATGAAATCAAGCAGAAATAACAATATTATTTGTCCCTGATTACACCTGGCATTTAGTGATGCCATCACAAGCAGGCAACATTGAGAACACATTGAGGTCCCACTATTCAGACCACATTTAGAGGTGTTCTTGGTCAAACATGGCTTTTAGTGTTATTGTGTAGGTCCGCCTTTTAAACTGACGACCTCTGTGCAAGAGGAAGTACATACTCATTCATGCAAAAGGGATTCTTGTGGATGGAGTACACAGAACATGCCACGCAAATTCCACAGAGGATGTCGTCTAAAAACAACAGATTCAGTCTTGCACACGGAAATGATGTATGTGTTCAATTGTGTGTATAGAAAGGGGACACACATTTCTTATATTTTTCTAAACCTGCATTGTTCACGTTTATGTTTACGTCAATGTGCATTTCACTTCTTCACCCCATTCTGCTAGTGCCATGCCGCATGTCTTTGACTATCACCTCCTTCAACTGTCAATTAATGACAAAGCATAAAACTGTCTGCAAGAAAATTGATCACCTGCATGCTTGTGTACATACATGTCCTTTCTTGTGCTCAAGCTCAGAGCGAACAAGGTACAAAAAAGAATGACAACGTTTCTGTATGCTCCAGTCTACCTTTAATACAGAATTTTCCAAAAGGGCATTGAACATTATGAACATTCTGCATTTCTGCTACTTTGTTGTTTGGATTTAAGAGATAAAAAAGTTAAAAGAGGATAATAGCTTCACCCGAATCCATGTTTTCGATGGGAGAGAGGAGTCCTGCTGTTTTTTTTAAAAGCGGAGTTGATAATGGAGGAACTTCTTCTACCTCCTTCACACAGCTTCTTTCTCTGCATTTAATCCACTTGCCCTCACTCAGCCTCCCCGTGTGCAGGTTCCTCAGATACTATCTCCATCTGCTGTAATTATAGAGACCCCCATCCCCCACTCTCTCTGCCCAACATACACACACACATATACTGCCCACTGGTGTAATTCATGCTGCCTAGGGGGTCATGGGAGATTATGAGTGGGATCGATCAATGTGATGGTTCACACACAAAAACCGCTCACACACACATGCACAGCCTCATCATCGATGAGGGCCTCCTTACCTCCCCTCTCCAACTGAGGGACATCCTGCAGCTAATGAGGACACACAAACACTGTCGACTCTATCGACCACCTCAGCTTAACAAGGTACTTCATATATGGACCCGCTGGAAGACCATCAGCATGAAGACCCTCTGCACCACACCTGCCCCACCACCGGAAACTGTGGTTAAAGACACAATTAGCACACATTGATAGAATGTCCAGGTGGAGGCTTCATTCTCTCCCACTGCTTTCACTTCCTCGATTCTTCTTGGGGTTTTTCTTCCTCTTCCGCAAAATAGCAACAGTGTTTGTTATGACAAAAAACTTAGTTCTGTCCTCTCGTTCTCTGTTTCTTTTTCTATTAATGGGCCATTGGCAAATCATTTGTGGCAAATCGTTAATTGGCAGGTATAATATTTGGTCCAACCTGACCTACACAGGAAGATTTCACATTTGACTCTGTGTAAGTTTTTATAATCAGACATTTTGGTAAAGTTCTTTTTGATAAGTATCAGTAAATGCCGAAATGCACAGCAAGTTTCCTATTATTAAATTCAATATTTTGTGACATTTTCTAATCATTCCTTGCTCTACCTTGATTTTAAGATTCAGATTACATGAGGCCAGAGTGTATCCCAGCATGCACTGGGTGCCAGGCCTGGTGCTCTGTATACAGGTCCAGTGCTGTGGATGTTGTTAAAACAGGATGGCCTGACAAGTTGTATAACGTTGTCTTCAGTTGAAGTGTTGCTGGTTTGGTGTAAGCGTAAAGAGAGTTTCTATGTTTGTGTTAAAACAATCCATACACAACAATCATGGACAATCAATTAGTCCTGGCATATTGGTGTCCAGCAAAGTGTCAATAATAGTGCATTGTCTGCAGGTCGTTGTGTTTGTATGCTGAAGGTGTGTTTGCAGATGTGGACATGTCTGTGCATGTCACTATACAGGAAGTCTGTGACTGTTTGCATTTATGCGTGTTTCTATGGTTGTGTTTCTATGCCTGTTGTGTGTGTGTATTTGATTGTGTGATGTATGGATTATGGAAGCTGACTGCTGGGGTCCAGAGCAGGTGTCAGGTTACTGCTGGGAACATGAAAGAATCTCTGAGGGAGGGAAGGGACCGGTCAGCAGACCTGACCTACAGAATCAATGTTCTTATAAAGAGAAAATGACAAGATCAGAAGAATGGCTAACATCACAGAGACCAAAAAGGGAAAAGCAAAACTTTAATACCGAAACATGAAGCCATTTTTGTTTTTATATAGGCAAACAAATGGCTCATCTTCAAAAAGATGTGTATGCTTCTCTCCCGTAGTACTGCCTAAACTGATGAAATTTTACCCGCTTATAATAACAGCGTAGAAATCAAATAAAACCCCAGTGGACGAGGATTTGAATACATATACTTTATCACTTTAAATCGTTTTCAATATTTTATTTTAAGTATACAAAATAGTTTTTGTGGACAATTTTGACTTGCAAAATACAAAAATGGTATTTATTTCTTGTTTTTACAGGAAACCTACATTACATGCACATGCTCATCCCACCAATAGATGTTTAGAGGAAATCTTCCAATTTTCAAACCTCGCTCATCATTTCGATTACCGCCATGCATATTACAACAAAATATTCAAGATCAATATCTTTCTTGTCGAGGTCTTAGTTAGTGAATAGATGTTCAGAGGCAATGTTTGGATTCTTTGAGTATCCAAAAATAAACATACAGACTTGTTACAAAACACGAGAATAGAATAGAAAAAACTATGGTAATGAGAGCAAAATGACCTTTGGAGTTCATTTTGGTCAGAACTTATTTCACCACAAACCATATCCAAACATTAGAATAATCTGGTAGACACTAAACTATTATGTTTCTTTTTTTTTCTATAAATACTTTTGCTTTTTTTACAAAAGGGAATGAAATCAGGCTTAGGTCAGTAAAAAGGCTAAATTATAAAGAGAATCAACACAAATGGCAGTTTAATGAGTTGATCTCTACTATAGAGCTAAAACTCAGTCAGGTTATGTTAATGCAGCACTTTATTATCAGAGTGAACTTGAAGTATCAAAGAGTGAAGAAAAGTAATAAAAACAATAAATGATCTTATGAAAAAGGTGAATATCTACAGTACATTTCTGCGGGAAAATGTGATGAGACTGTGGTCAACAAAACAATGAATCTAACAGGCCAACATGTTGTTCTAGGACTTTTGCTCCAACACATACTGTCATTTGTCACTTGAAAGGTTCATTACATCAACAAGTATCATACTATTGAGTTTCACTTAGGATTGAGTGGGAGATGTGTTGGTAACACAAACTCATAAACCACCTCTTTCATGTTAGGTGACAATCTGAAGAAGCTCTTGAAGGGCTTGAAGCGTTTCTTGTAGAGAAAAAGGCCATCTGCATCAGCTGTCACCGGGCATGAAGTTCAATCAGACCTGCTGATCGTGACATTGGATCACATTCAGTCACCACACAATGCACACAAAGAGCGACGATTCAAGACACTCAGATAAAGACCTCCAGACCCTGAGAGTGTTCATCTTCTGTGTGCCGGTGGGGGACCAGAAGACCACTCCTCCTCCTGTATCGACATTGTGTGCCCTTTTAGAGGCCCCCCACCAACTCAGTTTCCTTTATCACCAGGTTGGATGGCTCTGCAGCAACCAGTGGGGTTCCTCCACTACAGGAGCAGCAGCTTTTCCACCTAAAGGTCAGTGATGTTGCCCAGAGTCCTGTATAGTCCTCTGTCAGTTCTGCTCTGCTGTTGTCTGTCCAGCCATCAATTCAGTTGGAGCACTTCAACTGGACAATAGGTTAGTCAGAACTTTGAGGTTTTGTTTGGACGGGAGAGTGAAGGCTGGAATTACAAACATTGTCACAATCCTGAGCACAAAAGAACTATACTCAGTGATGCTTTAAAAAAAGCAGCTGGATGTTGTTCAGAACTTCAAACAGCTCTCTGCAAGAAAGAAAGTTGAACTTGTTAGCACTGTAAGTGTCCTTTACTAATAACTAACACCACTGTTTTGGAAAGTAAAGGGTCTGAGGATGCTTTTAAAAGCCAGCATTAAAACGCGAAATAAAACTCCCAAAAAACGGCATCTCTAATTTGCACATTTGGTTAGCATGTTCTTATCTCTGGTCATCAAATACACCAGCTTTGTCACATTCCTTTGGTCTTGTTCTGATGCAGAACATTTTTACATTTAATTCGATACATGAAAGTGCTATTTCTCTTTCTGTCACCCTCCTAACACATATTTGTTTGGTATATTTGAGACAAAAAAAACCTACATGATATAGTTAGAAAATACATAGTTAGAAGGTTTGAACAATACAGTGTTTAGTTTTGGTTTTACCTGGGACTTTAAAGTCCTTCCCCTAGATGAGTGTCCTGTGATGTTTGACCAATCAATCACTTCCAGCTTCCACTCTAAATGAAGGGCCCTGTTGAGCGTGTTGTACTAACGTAGATATAGCTTTACAGTCTATTACAGTTAGTCAAAACCTTATGTGTCTCATGCAGACCTGGGTGCACCCATACAGCCAGCCATCCAACTTTTTCTGGCGTATCACTAACAAAGACCTCGCCAAGAACGATATGAATTTAGAATAGTTTATTGAAATATGTATGGCAGAGATCGAAATGATGAGTGAGGCTGGATGATGGGAAGATTATGAGGGTTGATAGATGAGGGTAAGGGTCGAGTGAAGAAAGGGATAAAAGTAAGGGTGGAGGGATGTGTCATGAAGGGATGAAGGGTTGAGGGAAGGGGTCAAGGGATTAAGGGATGAAGGTAAGGGTGGAGGGATGTGGCATGAAGGGATGAGGGTAAGGGTGGAGGAATGTGGGATAAAGAGATGAGGATAGGGAACGAGGGATGAAGAGATGAAGGCAAGGGTGGAGGGATGAGGTTAAGGGTGGAGGGATGCCAGATTTTTGGATGAGGTAAGGGGTCAAGAGATTAAGGGAGGAAGGCAAGGGTTAAGGGATATGAAATGAAGGGATGAGGGTAAGGGCGGAGAGATGCAAGATGCGGGATGAAGGAATGAGGGTAGGGGCGTCAGGGTGGAGGGATGTGGGATGAATGGATGAGGGTAAGGGTGAAAGGATGAAGGGA
This sequence comes from Labrus mixtus, assembly GCF_963584025.1. Classification (NCBI taxonomy): domain Eukaryota; kingdom Metazoa; phylum Chordata; class Actinopteri; order Labriformes; family Labridae; genus Labrus; species Labrus mixtus. The sequence continues at coordinate 25,869,364 of NC_083612.1, read as the reverse complement.
TTAAGGTAAGGGTTGAGGGGTTAATGGATGACGGGATGTGGGTAAAACTATTTGGTTGAGGTTGGACAGATAGACAGATAGAAAAAAGGACGATGGACTGGTGTCAGCTGATGGTGAGGACTCCAGAGGGGCCGAGACTCTGGGTGGAGGGCCTTCTCTTTGTCTGTATGGAGCCCAAGACAAAGTCAGACTGACATGTTGTCAGAGGTGGGATAACAGCGTTTTGTGACATTTCAAAAGAAAGAATGAGGATAACGTCTGATGGGTGTAAGGGTTGATAAAATTATTGATCGCTAGAGAATTTCAATACCACATGGTTTAAAATGGTATACTTGTGTTTTTTATTTGATATTTATTTGAAAGTGACATTGCTTGTGAAATTGCTTGTCTACAGTCATGTTTTCAGCCTCAAGCTGCTGCTTGCAAAACAGAGAGTGGTGGGGGCAAAATATTAAAGGCCAAAAGTGTACTGCAGTTTGAGCTTCGTCACGATGGAAAATGAATGTAAAACATCTAAAGAGAGGTTGGGAGCATGCATCATTAACGAACACTGAGCAGTGAAACAAATATGTTAAATGGGGTTGTTTTCTTTGCTGCTTTGGTGTCACAACGGTTGTCAACATTGTTTTATTAACTATTATCACACTGAAGTTTAAAATGATGGTATTGTGGCTTTAGTGTGTCATAATTGTGAGATACACAGTTATTGTGAGAGGAGGGAAAATAAAAATGTAAGCGAACAGAAGTTAAGGCTGGATTCACTGCTGAGGGTCACAGCGGTATAGGCACAGTTTGTGCAGCAATGGTGGCAGATATAGAAGTTGGATGAGCTGGGACGACCAATGGGGAGGATATTTGAAAGGGTGGAAGAAAAGATGAGTGAAAGGAGCTGGGGTGAGGGATGCATGAGCTTGTTTGGGTATTTCATGGCAAGAGAAAAGGGAAGAGAGGATTCTGAAACAGGATTGCATGGGTTTGATACGACATGGCCCTCTGAGGGGGCTAATGTGGAAAGCTGGGCTTCTTTGGTCATAGTGGTGATGTCGCTGCAGGTCGGATGTTTATGCAAGGAAGTGCGGAGCAGGAGATTGGAGTTTTGCTGGAATAATAATTGCTAGAAAAGTTTGTATGTCAAAAAGGGAAGATGGTTATCTTGGTGGGGGCGTGCTTCATGCACACAGCCATCTTCTCAAATATGTTTGTAGCTCGTGGATGGTCGGAGAGTTGACAAGTTAAGTTCAGCTTGCTGTAGATTCATCTGGTGTTTGGTGTCTAAACACATATCCCACCACATGTTAAGCACTCAGAGAAATAAGAATGTGTAAGGCATGCTTTAATATGTTTGAAATGGAAAGGGTTTGTGTTTGAGGCATGATTTAGTTACTGCGCCAAGTTGTAAAAAAACTATATATGTTGTCACAAAGGCCAGAAATGTAGAGCAAAAGCCTTACGGTTTTACAGTTTTGGGAATCTGCTGGGCAATCTTCACAAACTCAGGATTGATTCCAACTAGTTCACATTGAAACTGCATTTTTACTGCAGCCATTGCTGAAATTGTAGTGGACTTGTTTATTGTGTTTCAACAGAGAATTCCTCCGCTTGAACCAAACACAATTAGGTGACTCTGAGATAATTAGTCATTTCCTGAATGTAGACACAATAAAAGAGAGAGAGGAGTGCAGGTAGCTTGGCGTTTTGCAGGCACAGCACTTGTAATGAAAGCGTCAAGTTAAGCGAACACAGCTGTAATGAAGAGCGGTGATTAGCGAGCTTGGTCCTAACAAGGGCGTGTTTATCAAGAGGCAGCTGGATGAGAGTGTTGCTGAGAGGGAGGGTGAGAGACGTGGGGTAGGAAGGGGGGAGATAGAGAAAACTTATAGGCTGAGTGATGCTGCCAGAGCCAATTCATTACGACTGCAGCTCTGTCAATCCCTGCTCATCTCCCGTAGCACTAGACCACTAATGGAATTAGTCCCTGTCACACACACACACACACACACACACACGCACACGCACACACACACACACACACACACACACATACACACACACACACACACACACACACACACACACAGAGTAAGAGACACAGATACACATACACAAACACACACTGCATTAACACAATGGGTCCTGCAGATATATCTCTGTGTCAAAGCTCTCACACTTGCAGCCAATAAATCCAAGGAGGTCAGCAGGGTAGTTACACACAAATTCAGAAAACACACACAAACACACCCAACAAACTATAAAATTACCACAATAAAACAAAATATTGTTTCATTCATAGAAAATATCAGCCATTACCATGCATTTTTGTATGTTTTGTTATTTTATGATCAGTCTACTCTGAATATTCAGAACAAAGTTTATCTCATTAACAAACTCTCTGAGCTAAATTATTAATAAAACATCCACTGTATCCAGTGCAGGATGAATCTGAACCTTTTTCAGGTTTTCAGGGGCATGGGACAAGACAATGCCTTTGACTGAGAGCTAGTTATCTGATTTGATTGAATAGAGGTCAACACCAGCCGGCCAGTCCTGAGGACAGAAGATCACCAACCCCCTCCTTCCCTCCCTCCTTCTATACAAACCCCATCACCCCTCTTTCCTGACCACCCCCACTCCCCCCATGGCCTCCTCCTCCTCCCTACAGCTCTGAGTAGCGGTCATTAGATTACACCAACGGTCATGACCGTAAGGATTCTCCATCACTTTCCAGTAAACTCCATTTCCAGAGACCCAACCAGAGCAGCAGGAGGCTGTAAGGAACGAGCCAACATCCTGACATGTATGTATGGATCTAAGTGTTTAAAACAGGGCACTGTCACATTAAAAAGATCAGATGGAGCTCTGCCAATTTACACTTATCACACTTTTCAGCTCACACCAGCTCACAATCAAACACACTCACACGCACAAGCTGCGGCTTGTCCACGCAGGCTGCTGTGACAGAATCCCTACAGATCTGCCATGATAGACAGACGCTTCCACATGCTCCATCACAGCAGGACTGTATGTTTTTATGGTCAGCTGCCCCCACCCCTGCAAGCCCCAGCCTCCTTTGCTCCAAGCAGGAGGGCTGCAGAGTGAATCAAAAAAGGGCTGTGATTGGCTGACTTTGACTGGGCAACCTCAGAGTTCAAGGGTGAGCGACCCCACAGGCCTGGTGAAGAGTCAATTCTCCCCTGGTCAAAGGTCAGTCCGTATAACCCCCCCTCCTTAGCTTGAGCAGAAGGAGCATCAGGGGGATGAGCTGTGTTTCAGCATGCCTGGGTGCTGCACACACACACACACACACACACACACACACACACACACACACATACACACACACACACACACACACACACACACACACACACACACACACACACACACACACACACACACACATCATAGAGATTGAAAGACGAGAGGTGAGTGTGAAGAGCTTGATTGCGGGAGAATTAGGGTGAAGGGAGGTGTTGCTGCAGGGGAGATGGAGGAGAAGGATGGAGGAGAAGGATGGGGAGGGGGACGTTTGGGCTTCTGAATGCCTTTGACCTCTGCACTGACCCCCTGCTGAACACTCCTCTTTGCACTGAATGGTAGGCAGTTCTAATTGTGTTTGTAAACATTTTCTCTCACTACGAGCATTTGTATTCATACATACACACATTCATACATACATACATTCATACATACACACATACATACATACATACATACATACATACACACATACATCCATACATACATACATACATACATACACACATACATTCATACATACATACATTCATACATACATACATACATACATACATACATACATACATACATACATACATACATACATACACATTCATACATACTAACGTACATACATATAAAACTCAAAGTTGTAAAAAAAACCATGCATGACAGACATAAAACAAACAGTACTATTATACAATAGAAAGAACTTCAGGGGATCTGCTAGTCATCAGCATTATTTGCAAATAAGAAGACTGCCCCTTCCCCAGAAAGAAAAAAAAATGTTGTTTTTGATGGGAGGGAAGGGGCCTTGTCCTGTAAGAGCAATCAATTTTAAACGTGTACTTGTCCTGCTCAGGGTTTTTGTGTTCTGTTTTTTTTATTTTATTGCAGCTCTCATATTACCTAACATTTGGCATCCTCATTTTAGAATATAGCAGCCTTAATTCTTGACTGATGTTTTTTTATTCTATTTCCTGTATGCAATGTTTTCTAAATCCATTATTGAAATTCAGCTCAGCTAATTTTTTGAACTGACAGAGTGGTCCTTAGATTCTAGCCTGTGAAACCGACTTTTAGCAGTTGTATGTTGTGGTATCATTATACTGTATATATATGATAAAAGTTATATCACTGACTGTTTTACCAAAAATCATTTTAGAACTTAACTTTTTTAGATATCGAAGTAAGACATTTTTATCATGCTCTCCATCCATCCACTCATCTCTTGCTTCACAGCTGTAGTCCACTGACAGGGACTCAGGGGACTCTTTGTGGCAAGTAGGAGGCTAGGAGGTTGTTTTTAAATCAACCACAGGACACTGTTGATTGAATAATTAATGTGTGCCTCTGTGTAACAGGGAAACCCCACACTCACCACAAAAAGGGAAAGGGACACTTCAGTCTTGTTTCTCTGACCTGCAAGAACTATCTGTCTGTCCGTTGGGTCGTTAATCTAGCCATCTTTTCATCCATCCATCCATCCATCTATCCATCCATCCATCCATCTATCCATCCATCCAAAGGTCCACTGAGGCAACATGGCGGCCTCTTCTCCTCCCCCTTTCTGATAGATTTTTTTGCCTTCTCGGGCTGCTCTCTGTATCCTCTGTCTCCTCGTCTGATATGTTCTTTTGGTCAGCTGACCTTTGCCCCCATGTATGATCATGCTAAAGCAGCACACACACCCATGCACCCCTGCAAACACACACACACACACACACACACACACACACACACACACACACACACACACACACACACACACACACACACACACACGATGTGAGGGACTGAATATTGTTGACAGCATGGAGGAACACAGCTGGTTTAAAACACAATGAGATGAGACTTTAATGTGTGTGACTGTGGACTTCTGCTAGCATCCTGACACTAATGACTAACAATCGAAACACACGTACAGTACAGATACACACACCCACACAAAGGCCACAGTCACGTGAGCACAAAGCATCGATGTACAGTACATTACACTTGTCACTGACACACAAATACATATGGATTCCAATCTCTTTTACACACACACACACACACACACACACACACACACACACACACGCACACACACACACACACACACACACACACACACACACACTCCTGTCAGTGTTCTTTAGTTCATACAATAGCCATACAATCTGTACATGTACGCACATAATGCATGCATTCATTGCATGTGCGCTGTCCTTGTTGTCCCTCTCTTGTGTATGTATGTAGTGTATATGTGTGTTTTGGGGTGTGATTTTGTGTGTGTATGTGTCCGTGTGGAAACAGCCTCCACAGTGAAACACTGCACCAGAGAGAGATTGGAATCAATACTTTCTGCTCCGTCATTTGTCACATCTTTACAAGGCTGAAACCATCTGAACACCAGTCTATTCTACTTTGGCGTCATTTATCAAATGACACACAAAACACACACACACACCCAGACCTAGACCCACAAACACACTCACACCCACTCAAACATACACAGCCACATAATAGCACTCAAATGCAATACGCACACACTCTGGTAAATACTAAACAAATTAACAAACACACTGTTTTCACTTTCCCTAGTTTCACATTGTGTTCACTTGTGTGTGAGGTGTGATGGAGTGAAGGGGCTACTCTCCAGCTAAAGCAGTTTGCTAATGGCTTCCAATAATTAAAGCTTAAATTCTTATCTCAATTTTTTCCTCAGTGACACAACCCATTCGTTTGGTTGAACGCGCCTTATGCGGCCCAGTGATGGCAGTCGCCATATTGGAAACACTGACTCCATCTTCAGGAAAATGCGAAGAGTTCAGGGGTGCCAAATGAATATCTAGGTTGCTGAAACATGCTCATCCAACTTGACAAGCTCGACATCTAGCCAGCATATTTCAAACATTGAAAACAGGTCAGAAACGCAATTTAAGTTTTGCCTTTTTAGGCTTGTGTCCAATAGTTCCCATGAGCACTGCTTGACGGTGCTTACTGTTGCTAGGTCAAAGCTGTCTTGTGACGAATCAGCTTCCCTTGCTAATGATTATAAGGTCTGTTTTTAATTTTTATTTATGCTTAATATATGCTTTTATTTCTTCAAATTTAGCAAATTGCTGGTGTATTACAGTAACGACAGTGCCTTGTAACATTTGAGAACAAAACCTTTAAAATTGCAAGAATTAACCCAAACCTTTATGTGTTTTCTTTAGATTTTTTGATGGCTTTTTATACCTATATTTGACAGCAAAGTGGAAAGAGTAGGATATGGGGATGAGAAAGTGGGGAAAACATGTCGGAAAGGAACCGCAGTACAGAATCCCACCCGGCCGCCTGTTTGGAGGACTATAGTCTCTGTAAATGGGTCGCTTCTGTCCTATTCATTCAACTGATCTCTCTTTTGTCTTCCTGCTTCAAATATCTTCAAAATGTCTCACCCTGTTAAACTACATCCCTGCTTTCAAGATGATATCTAAAAAATTATAGCATGACTTGTATGAATTTTCTCTTTTCTTTTTCCAAGTACATAAGCTTTCTTTCCACATCATCCTTGACTGAGTGCATGGTGAGTGTATAACAGGATCTTGGAAGAGATTGCTCCTCTAACCAGTTTTCCTGAACCCTGTGGTAGTATTCCAAAAAGCCAGATATGACTTTATTCAATTCATCCACAAAGGATAAAGCAATTTTGCTCTGACCACTTTCCACTGCGTTACACATGGGCTGCCACACACATACACTCAAGCATACAAGACATACACACACACCTGCACACACACGCACACACACACTAGAACAGACTAACAATGTACTGTAAGTGCAGTTAATCCGGACAGTTCTTCAGTAAGCATCCTCTGGAGAAGGCTCTTATTCAGCTCAGTTTTCCAGGAAGGTTGAAGCAACACTTACAGCAGACCTGACACATCTAAAACATTGTATCAAATTCTTCTACTTTTTAATAGCTCCACATTTTACAGCATTAAATGTTGCCAATAAAAAGACATTTTATTTATAAGTACATGATCTTGGACAGGGGTATGTGATATATCAGGTCTATTAGCTCAGGGTTAGTACGTTTCCTCGTCAAAGGAGGAATCTTCTTCATGCTTCTTCAAGGGCTTACTTGCAATTCAGCAATTGAAGAAAAAATATAGAACATTTGTTAGCAGAAATAAAAATAAAGTAGTGAATAGTGCCGTTTAATGTGTTGCTTCAAATCCTTCCGTAGATGTTTTTTGTAGATAAGGTAGACCTTGAAGGCCTTCATTTTCATACACATCCAACCTTTTAAGTTGGATCTTTACTTTACACAAGCATATGTGCCATTTTTGTATGTTGTTTTCTGACCCAATCCTTTATTATAAGCTCTATTTTTATATAACCATCAATTTAAAAACACTGTTTAACAATATTTAATATTAGAATTCTTAGAGCCCTTTCAGTAACAATCTATGAAAAACATATAAAGTCACAATTGCTGCCTACATATTGCCATTGTTCAAGGCGGGATATTTACGCCCGTTATGCCTTGTCTGCAGTGTGTAACGCTCCTGCTGGGTTTGCATTCCTTTCATCTCTACCACAATGCTGTTACACAATGTGACACCACATATAGGAACAAAAATATTACGCAGTTTAGATGCAATCTGTAAATACAAAGGCATGTTGTCCACCAAAGTTAGTTGTTGCGCTGTTTTTGAATAGCAATCTGTGAAGGACTTGTAAACCCGTATGCCTACTTCCTGAAAAGTAAAAACAAGTCTGTTTTTCTTTATCAGCATTAAAAGTTGACTATTCGTGAACCTTCACATGTCAGAAACAATATTTCATTCGTTTCAATTGTTATATAAAGAAACATTATGTTAAATTGCAGTACATCAAGGTCAATTTAACTCCATCATAGTCAGGTGCTGTCTCAACATCCACTGTAAGGGACAGAAAAGTTTCAAGCAGAAGAGATACATCTCGGCTTCTTTTCTGTGAAGAAAAGTCCGAACTGAAAGAGACCTAAATGTCTGCCTGTGGAGTCCCTTACAGAGCTGCTTCTACATTCACAGAGTCAGACATGATGACAGCAGTGTTTGAGAGAAGAAAACATCTCCCCTCCTGAAGGCAATATTCAGGCTGGCAATCTTTAATCTGCCCTCAGGCCTGCTACTGGGTACCTACTAATGAGGAGGCCTCTATTGACCATATCCTCTGTCTATGGTTCTGATTGGTGACATGCTCTAAAAGGATTCTGCAGTACTGGAATTAGAGAGCAATGGAGGGAACCTGGTGTAGTTTAAGGATGAGGGATGTAGAGTTAGGTGGCCGTTTGTCCTGATGATAAATAAATATTTTTGGGGGATTGAAGAATCAGAAATGTGTTTGTGTAAGATGTCACACTACAAATAAGATGATTTCTAGATTGTATATAAAAAACAACTTGTAATGACCAGAACCATGGTATACCATTATATAATCATCCTCAACCGTAGAACAATTATAATTCAAACAAATCTTAAAGTATAGCTGCAAATTATATTACATACATGGCAGTTTATATGTTACACAGCTTCAGGCACAGTTGAACATTAGGATAAAAAAAATAGTCAAATATACAATACATACACTGTATTTGAAGAAACAAAGTCTGATCAAGGATTACAATGTAAAGTAAAAAAAAAAGACCCATTGACTCTACACAGCATACTCTCTCTGGATCATTGGCACACTTGACAGAGGACAGACATGGTAGTTACCAAACAAGTTAAAGTGAAGGTAACACCTCAGACCACTGGGACTGTGACTGAACATCTCACACCTCTTCTTTACCAGACCTCCAACAAGACGACAGGCTTTCTCCATTTACACCCATTGATTCTGTCATTGACATGTGTTTGAGACTTGTTTGGCTAAAAGTCGAACTTAAGGACACATCAAACCGTTCAATTCATGTTCTCAACCCCTGTGATCAAAAGCTGTCTTTACTTGTCACAGTGACAGAGACAATAGGAAGAGTGAAGACAAGACAAGATCCAGACAAAACTGTGTTGAATTCGGGGAATGACATGCATCAAACAGCACCAGGATTAGGAGTCGAACCTGTGACCACTGGGACAAGGACTGAAGCCTCTGCAGGAGGCAATTGCTCTACCTATTAAGCCAAACCAGCACCCTGATGTGCTAGGTTTTTTTTTAAAGAGAACGACAACAGGTATGTGCATAAAAACCTGAAACCCTTTAAATCTGATTGATCAAGATATGGAATACTTTAAGATAAACTACTTACATTTATATAAATTGGTGTAACCTTGGCCTGAAAGTGAGACCATCTTCAAGACCTCTTTATCTTACAAATGGTACCCTTATTTTAACAGTTTATTAATCCAATGGTGACAAAATAAAAAAAAAGTATACTGTACTGCCAAAGCAAAAGGTCTAATCAAATTCCCACCAATATAAAGACATCTCACTTTGCGCTGCCTCATTTGAATGAACTTTCCATCTGAACACTCAGGGCCTGCCACTCAAATAGGCTATAACTAAAAACATTTTGAGAATTCCTTGTAAGACTTTTAAGAAAACATTCAAACCTGAAGATTTTTTTATGTTGAAGTAACATCTTTGTTTTGCAGACTTGTGGGCGGCTGTTGCTCAGTGGTAGAGTTGGTCGTCTCTCAACCTAAAGGTCAGAGGTTCTTTATTTTATAAAAGGTCAAGGTTTGATACCAAGATCAGCAGCCACATGTCCAATGTGTCCTTGGGCGAAATACTTAACCCCAAATTGCTCCCACTGCTTCAGCTGCAGTGTGTGAATGTGTATGAATGGATTAGTTAATATAGTGATGGACACTTTGCATTGCAGCCTCTGCCATCAATGTGTGAATGTGGTATAAAATGAGTAGGTGTGACCTGCAGTGTAAAAGAACTTTGAGTAGTCGTAAGAATAGAAAAGCGCTAAAGAAGCTCAAGTCCACTCTCCATTTACAATTTACCTGTAACAAAAATCATCCAGGACTTCTATTGTGAAATCTCTGTAAATGTCAATCAATACTGTGTGGAAAATATCATCGTGGATGTGTACTATTGTTTATGAGTTATCTGGTAATAATGAACTCCTAAGGATGGAGGTGTAGTTTATGTAAACTTAGCCTAACTACTTTTTGTTTTAATGAACAACACTAAAGCTGGATTGTTGCAAGCTCTTATGTTTGAAGGAAGGCGATGTTTGTGGAGGTGGTGGTGGGGATGGGGGTCTGAGGCGTGACTCTGTAAAGTGGAATCATCTTTTCTTTGAAAGGACACATAGTTAGGACTCCTCTCTAAGAGTGATCGTTAAGGATAACCACTAACACCACAGCTTGAGAAGAGACAATTACCCACAATCACACTGGCCACCAGTGGAGTGGCGTTTTATGCAAGTGTTTGTGCGCGTGTGTATGTGTGTGTGCGCATGGAGGTTTGTGTTAGTCCCTCTGCTAGGCGTCTGGATGGCCCCCGTCTGCCCGGCCAGTCATCTGTCACCATTACAGGACAAAGGCAGCGGCGTCTCAGGGCCATTACTGAGATTGCTGGAGATGATTTGGAGTGTCCTCCTCAGCACAGAGAAAATCATTTCCTCACAAAGAGGCTGCCCCTCGGCTCCGCGGGCCCCTGCCAGCCTGCTGGACAAACTACAGAGCCCCTTCCTCTGCCTCCGTCGCCTCTGGGAGTGATGGACATGCACACAGAGAGACAGAAGGAATCAGAAAAGAAAAGAGAGAGGCACAGTCAGAGAGCCAGATAAGAGGTGAGCACGGGTTGAAGAATTGGTGCATCTCTTAATGGCTTATAGGAGGAAAAGACAGCGAAGAAAAATGGCAGAAAAGTAAATGCTGCTCAGCTGGAAAGGGAGAAAAGTGAGAGTGGAATGAAGTTGAATTAGCCAATCTCTAACACACTTCCCTGATTTGGTTCATGCTCTGCAATCCGTTCATTCCCATCTCTCTGCAATCCTACCTCTCATCTAGTTCTCTCTCTCTCTCTCACACACACACACACACACACACACACACACACACACACACACACACACACACACACACACACACACACAAACACACACACACACACACACACACACAGCTGGCCAGATATGTAGCTTCATTTACAATCTAGCTGACCTTGGCTGGAATGTGGATGAGTGTTTAAAGATCAGTGTTGTGAAGTGAGCACAGTTTGTGTGTGTGTGTGTGTGTGTGTGTGTGTGTGTGTGTGTGTGTGTGTGTGTGTGTGTGTGTGTGTGTGTGTGTGTGTGTGTGTGTGTGTGCTACTGGTCAGTGGCTGGAGTTGTTGCAGTCACCCCCCTTCCACCTCCTCACCCCACCAAACCCCAACCAACAACCACACACACACACACACACACACACACGCACACACACACACACACACACACACACACACACACACACACACACACACACGCACACACACACACACACACGCACACACACGCACACACACACACACACACTCTAACACGCACCTCTGACACACAGAGATCATGATGAATTGTCCTCTCTGCAGGCCCAGATTGTTTTTAAGGTTTAATTCAGTTTCTTCCTGTGCTTGGATGAGCAGCTCTGTGTATGTGTGTGTGTGTGTGTGTGTGTATTGATGAGTGTGTTTGCACCTCTGTGTAGGTGTGTCACAGTATGTGTGTGAGATAGAGAAGCAGAGGAGAGAGAGGGAGAACAAACAGGCGTTATGGATCTCAGGTCTAATGTACTCCAGCAGGTCAGATGGAGGGAGCCTCCAGTCACCATGGAAATGACAAAACCTGATCAATACTCAAGGTTATGACCTCTAAACTGTGACCCTGCCCCCAAATTCCTGCTTCTCTCACCCAGTTATATACTTGGCCCACCATATCTATCTATCTATCTATCTATCTAGATTTTTTAGTTTTTCCTAAAATGTAAGTTTAAAAAACAAAATCTAAATTCCACCTAATGAAGAAAAAGCCAGTAAACAGCAGCAGGAGATTTTTAGATCCTTTTTTACATAGAAGATCTTCTTTGACACACTCGACTGGTAGGAGGGCAAATCAAGTGATCTGTTAATTCAACAAAGCTCCCTGTCCTGACATGAACTGGGGAAGTTGTTGAAATGCTGACACTAGCTGCTTTAGGTCTAATATAAAAAGTCTTAGGTAGGTTTGTAAGAATGCTTATAATGATTTCTTAACAACATCATTTCCTTGAGCCATTTTTGATAATGTGACATTATTTAGCTGATGACGATGCTCTTCAGTAACCTGAGATCACCAACGAGAGTGCAATATCTTCTGAGGGGAACATCTCTGTACAAAGTTTCAGGTCCACTTATCCAAAAGCTGTGATACATTCTAGTCCACTGAAACAACTTAAGTCAGAAAAAGACCATCAAACAATGAACAATAAAATCACAGTAAATACACTATTACCACTATTCCTACAATTTTAACCATAACCTCAAGAGAAAAGAAAAAGAATGCTGTCATGAAATAATGCATCTGTGCATTTGATGTTTATTTTAATCTATATAAACCAAAGCAAATCAAAAAATATATTTGACTTATCATCATCATACATTATTGTAGGTTATTCTTACATATTATGTTCAATATTTACCCCACACATACACATGATCATTGCTTTAAACTACTGACTAACCTTTCTGCTCTCGAGCGTCTGACATTATTATTTCAGTGTATATTGTTTCATATAATCACACAGGTTGCACCAAAGCTATCTGATAGTTTGTCTGTGTTCTTAGTCACCCAGGACATGATCCACATCTCTAGCTCCGTCCACCAGAAAGTTTAGAACTGAAGAAGCCATTCGGAGGAGAGATCTTCAACCAGTCCAGTTGCCTTTGGATCAAGCTTCGAATTTATCTGATGGTTTAGATTTATCTTAAACTAAATATCCACGCGTCTATGTCAGTGGAAAAGGTTGCACTTGAATGTGTGTTGGATATAAACTACGCAGAAATCAATACATATTTACACAGTTTAGTATTTAATGTCAGCATATTTCTTTGGACAAAGTCTGAATTAAGTTCATCCTCTGACCTCATGCATTGCTTTTAAACTTGCAGATTTCGAAGCTTTTAGAGAAAATGCCCTGTAAGCAGAGCAAAACAAGACTGATAGAAGAGGAAAGACAAAAGAGAAGAAAAACTGATTATCTGTCAGAGACTTCTTGGCTTTGCAGAGTGTATTCATCAATACCGAGACAGCAGCCCTTTCTGTCTGTGAGGGCAGGAAAAGTGGAAAATCCTGGACATCTTCCAGTCTACAAACCACAGAGCAAAGCCTCCATTTGAACTTATCAATATCAATCTATCCTGGGCTTCCTTCAGACTGAATAAAAGGTATGGACTCTCTTCATCAGTGCTACAATAAACTGATACCATCTGGAGCAAAAAGGAGGACAAAGTGAGGAAGAAGAGGAAACAGTGACTGATCACAAGAAATCCTCTGGACATTTAAGTATACAACTGCTTCTGACATAATCCTGTTCTGTGGCTTTCAAAGACTACATTTATTACCAACAGTGGGGCAGAAGAAGAAGTGTCTTTAAACTTTGGTCATGTATCTAGATCTTTGTCTGCTGTCTGTGTTAAACCGCTAAAGCCAGAAAATACCATTGGAAAAACATTAATCTAAAGATTCAACATATTTTACTACTTTATTCACTTCAAGTTTAATCTCGATGTGATTAAAGTTTGAAATAAATGCATTCATTTTTTTAAAATCACATTAATTATCTGAACTTGGGTGCCCTGCAGGCCCTGTAGTTATAACCTACAATAATAGTTATATTCAACTTGTGTCAGAATAAAAATTTCAGCAAAGTACTTCCAGTTTGAGCTACCAACCCCGAGCAAAGCTCAGGTGCAGCTAATCCCATTGATATCAGTGGGCAACTGCATCACCAACGGCGACATGTTGCCACAGACATGTGGATGAAATGAAATCCTAAAAGTTAACTACAGCACTTGGGTGGCAAATTATTACAGTCCATTCCACATTGTGCCTTACCAGAGGATTTATTGGCTTAAAATTAAAGCGTAAAACACACACACTATTGCAATATCCTTTTATCACTTTTCTGAACAGTTTGGGCTGAGAAGTTTCAGTTGTAGCACTTGGATCGGCTGAATGAACGCTAAACAAACACCCTAAGCGCTTTGAAAAGACACTGGGTGCAGAGGATGCCTTCCAAGTACAAAAACTAAATGGACTTATGCCATGCCCAGCACTAGACACTTACACAACTAAGGCGTTATGTAAGCTCATAAGCAATTTACAGTAAGCTAGCTATCCTACATGCTCATGGAGCTGAGACTGAACGCAAACAAATAAACACTGGTTGTCTTCTTTCAGTTAGGATGGAATGACTGACGGCTTATTTTCCCACTAATAATTCTATCTTTCTTTATTAACTGGTTCAGTCTGAGGCTAATGGAGGATGACACAGAGTTAAAGCTTTGTTAATAACCTGAGAGCCTTTTTAGAAAACAGGACATGCATTATCTGCTATTTCTTCCTTCGGATGCTTTCGACTCAAGTCGGCTGTTTTTCTGTAAATGGATATAAATCCACGCTTATCAATCCCATTTTTTTTTTTAAATCTTTCAATTAAAAAATCCAGATTTTTGATAATATGCTATGAGATGCTTTTACATAAATCAGCTTCCAAACAGATGAATGAAGTTCTTTAAATGTTATTGAACTAAATAAGCAAATCGTAGAATAATGGAGAAATAGAGCAAAAAAAGATACTAATTTAAAGTGATTGCATGACATATCATGTTAAATAATACGATAAGGCCATTAAGAACAGTAACCTTTGGTCTAAATCGTACTGTCATGATACAAACAGAACACAGTTCATCATTTAGTTAAAAATAGTCTAACAGATTTATGTGCTGTGAAATCTAATCCCCACACTTTCTATTTCGTGGTACATTTCAATGAGAGAATAAACAGTTCTGATGTTTTCTACAATCATCATAGAACCTCTTAACAAAGATGAACAGAGGGCAGCAGTGGAGAGTAATGAGCAGAAGCTGGTGAGGGTGTTTCTCCACTGAGTGACTTTAAACCTGTTAAACCCTCCACAGATTGCGCTGGTGTTTTGACAATGGCCAGTAAACTATCTAAATTGCAGTGTTTTAGCAGCTGTCTCTCTGTGTCGAGCTGGGTAGCGAGGCGTGTGGCTGTCAGCCTCGTCAAACGGCTTTTCTTTCTCTCCTTTCTCTCTCGCTGCACGGCGGCTATCATCATCACCGGCCTTTCACACGCCAAACTTTGTCCCTTTATCTCCGATTGTGCTTCTCCCTCACTATCCTGCTAAAATTACCCTTTCATTTTGTTGTGCCATAAAATTACAGCCTGGTGAAGATTGGCAGTGTTTTTCTGCAGAGGGAGGGGGGGAATCAATGTTTTTGTTGCGGCAGTACCTTTGTGTGTGTGTGTGTGTGTGTGTGTGTGTGTGTGTGTGTGTGTGTGTGTGTGTGTGTGCGTGTGTGTGTGTGTGTGTGTGTATGGGCGTCTTCAGAATGTCAGAATGTAGTGATGTGTGATCGATGTGCTATTGTTCATGTGTTTGTGTGACTGAGTGTGTGTGTGTGTGGTCATGTCTCACAGCTATCAGTGAGGATAATAAGACTCTTGGTAATGTCAGGCTACAGGGGCAGAGACCCCTGTTTTACTAGACACTTTTAGATTTTTTCAATCAGTAAGAGGAAAATAGCAAAGTAGTCCTGGAGTTGAGGACCTGCATTGGCCAAAAAGAAAAAGTGAATTGCCGCGGTCGCTCTCTGTATGAAAGTAATGATATTCATACCAACTCTCAGCAGAGCAGACACGGATTCTGATTCAACCGAGGCTTTCCTTCTTCGCATTGATTTAAAGCAATCATACCTTTAAATTCTTTGCGGGTGTAGTTTTGCACTCAAGGTTTCACCTCCACACTGCAACTTCCTAGAACAAAAATACAAGGCTCAGCCAATCAGAGGAGAGAAGACAGGGCCAACTCTGGGGACATCATACCAGGGGTCGTACCTGGTAGCAGCAATCCCACAATCAGTTAAACGAAACCTGTTAGCAGTTAATGAATGAGAATACCCTTCAAACACAAACATTCATACACAAATGCACACACACAAGGGACAGGTATTTAGCAACTCCTATCATAGTAGCAATGAACTGATTAAAAAGAAGAGAATCAAGCTGGACCACTGATCATTTTGTTTGGTTTCAGAAGAAGCTCCTATGAGAAGTTTGGCTTTGGTAATGAAACAGACAGATATTAGAGGCTTACTATGGGATTTTCTGAGCATATTTCTAGATCAAAACAAATGCTTTCTTCCAAGCTCCCTCCTCCCCTCCCGTCTCCACACTTTCCCCGCCACTCCTGTCCTGTTTCAGTAGCAGGGAGTTATGATAGCAAGTTATGGTATGCATCTCAAAGTTGCCTCGGTTGTTATGTTTGTCTTTTTAGTCCACAGAAATAACTTTTCTTACGTTGGGAAAGTTTGCTGCTTCTTCTTCTTTTGCACTCTTGCGACAACACTCCTTTTGAATGCACCTACTGTAGACAGAGCTTTCCTGAGTGGACGGGGCTAAAGGTTGGACAGAGAGGGGTTCACTTGGTAATAAAAACATGTTTGAGCCTCTGAGCAAAACATAAACAAGCCTGAAGAAAATGCTGTCCCGTCCATGTGAACACTTAGCTGAGATCAACAAATCCAGAGGGAGTTTTACTTCACCCTCTTTTTAGGAAGTCTTTACTCCATTATATTTTTACGTTGTATAAATCTGCTGTTGATCACGGTCTAAAATATGCAGAATATAAATATAAATATTCTGAAGGGCCATAGTGTTTTATTGTGGCAAATTGGTTGCACAATTGACATGGTGCTATAGCGAGCCACCCCTATCTCATACAATATACATGTACATGTAACTTGTACTTTTTTATGGAACAAAGATACACAATATAGCCTTATTAAAGTGTCTTCAACTTACACAATGGAGAAAGCAAAGCATGTTGTGATCAAGACAGTATTTCTTTCTTTAATTACTATAAAGAGTCTCCGACAGCCTCAGTCTTTATCAGCCTAAATCTTCCCCGCTTCTTGGAAAACTCTTTGTGTGGTCAATTAATAACCAGCATTGATATTAGCATGTTTGCTCAAGGAGCGACAGCATTTCCGACGCCAGCATTTTCGTTATCTCTCCCTTAGTTGACATTTTTCTCGGTTGATATGACTTCGCTTCCTCGTTGGTTGGAGAGCTGAAACAAACATGTAGTCTTGTTTGCACACAATCTGAAAGCTGCCTATCTAATTGGGCAAACAATGTTTCCTTTGTGGATTTAGGTCTTGTAAGGTATTCTTAACACTGATCATATATGAGATGCACATATATACACTGTAAAAAAAACTGCACAGCTCCTTCTTTGCACCTTTTGTAAATTTTGTGTTTTTACATTTTCATATTCTATTTTATATATTTGTAATTGCTTCATATGTTTTATTATTTAAGTTCTTGCTATTCTTGCTTTACTTTGTTAACTGTTTTGCACCAAAACACCAAGGCAAATACCTTATGTGTGAATGTATGTGTAAAAACATTCTGATTCTGACATGTAATCCACATTTGAGAGTTTCCCTGATAACTATAACTAGTGCTGCAAAGCTCTTAATCTAGAAGAAGGAAATTAAATATAAAGAATCTGATTGGATTTCAGATTTGCATTCAAGATTTTGACATTTTTGGTGAAATTTACCCAAAAAGTCAATATGTAACTAACTAAAAAAAACTTAAATCAGAGTAACATATCAGTGCATATTCCTTGTACCATTTCTAGTGATGTAAAGGACGGGTTGATAAGTGATTGAGAGATTTGACAACTTTTCTGTTCTGTTTTGGATTTTGCAGATGTGTTAATTGTGTAAAAATCATATCTTACCTCTGACAACCATCACCTACTTTGATCACCTCCAATTTCTAAATAAATAAATCAAGACTCAGCTTCTGAACACAATGTTTCAGTGGCCTCTAGCCTTTCATCACACAACCCCTCTGTATGTTTCTGCTACACTTCACACCAGGTCCCCTAATACCAGTACTGACACTGCTGAATATTTTAATAAACCATTTCAAACAACACAGCAGCAAGCTTTATGTCATAAGATTCCTCTTGAAATGTTTGGAAGTTAAACTTTCCAACAATCTGAGTTGAACAGGGAGCATTGTAGAGCAATTTGAGGATATGGATAATGCCTCTTAACGCAAAACAACTCATGAACAGACACGTATACAAGGTTATATTCTCTACTCCGAGATTCTACAAAGAAATGTAGAGTCTGAAAATAGATAAGAGGGGTTTTGGCGGATTGGGAAGTTATTTTGTTCCAGTTTTAGTAAGTTTGTAGTCCGAGAAGTATTCACCAATCACTAGTTAGCAATGTTGGGAGCTCCTGATGTTACGACTAGGACGGTAAACAAGCCCATGGAAGACAAAGTCTTGGCTGTAAGTCGTGTAAAACTAATTTAATTTCTGAGATGTTTGCCTTCTAAAGGGCAGAGTGTCATTAGCCGTTTTCACATACACTCCGGATAATATCTAGATAATTACAGGAGGACTGCTCTGGAGACCTCGCCGTTCACATATGCTCCTCACAACAGGGGACTATCCCTGTCAGAGCGGAGGGGGGTCGGGGGATTTCCTGAGGTAAGACGTGACGTAAAAAAACGTGGAAGTCGCGGCCAGCAACAGAGTCCGCTACAGAACACTATAATGAGAATATTTGCCTTTTTTATCAATGCTATGTGTAATCCAATGGAATGACAACATCAAAAAAATAGCGGAGAACAACATACTGACGAACAGAAAACATAAAGCAGCCGTTTAATAACGTGCACGGAGATCGTAGTGATCGCGTGCAGCCACTCTATACACTGTTCAGCAGTACAAGTATAGAAACGTCACTCCCCCTCCCATTGGCATGAGGTGAATTCTCCGGAGAATAATATCCTGCTTCATTCTCACATCAGCTCACTCGGACTTACTGCAGAAAAAATACTAGGAGTCTGGCCGGAGAAACTCCGGGTGAAGTCTGTGTGAAAAATGTGTCTTTTTGCGTTCAGATATAGCCTACAGCCCCTCCGGGTAGCCTAATCGCCAGAGTTTTTCAGGAGATTTCAGTATGTGTCAAAAGGGTTATTGTTAGAAAATTGCAAATTGGTTATGAGACTAAACAGGTTCTAATCAGCAAAATTCACTAATTATGAATTTAGCTTTTGACAGAGTTTGATGCATCTTATTCTGAACAATCCAATGAGAAAACTTCCCAATTAAAAGGATGAACGATAAGAAATGTGAGCATGAGGCCTTATTCTAACACAATGTGTTGCCCCAATGAGAAAAAAAAACTGATTGTGACAATTCTGATTCCATTTATTTGTTTTTCCCTTTGTGCTGCCTTTTACAATTTGTGCTGCAGAGACTGCCAATGAGGTATTTATAGAGCAAATCCACCTCATGACTCATAACTCACTTGATAGTAAAATCAACGTCCATGAAGTAGATTGAGTTCTGCTGGTGTGATGAATACACACTATAATAAATCTTTTGACGGCTACTGCGATCCTCTTTTCTCTGAACGCACTTGGATCCATACCAACTCCTTTTCTCTGGCTGTACAAGGAAGCAGGGTGACCTTTGTGACTGTTGAATAGTGTCAGGCTACAGAGACCTCTTCACCTGCAGTGCGTGGTCTTTGTCGCATCCTGGCCTCTCTGTGTTACAAAGTCCAGGAGTATCTGATATTATATAAAAAGAATGGGGGAGAATGTGAAAGAGGTGAGGCAGAGTGAGAGGCAAGCTGCAAGGTGCCGTCAGTGCAGAGAAATGGGAGTGAAAAGGATGAAAACCTATAAATGAAAATCAATACAAGAAGGCAGGAAGGCATAAGAACTGGGGGGAAGGTAATAGAATAGACTAAAGATAAATAATGAGGACAGGAGGAAGGGGAAAGAAATGAGAAGGGAGAGTAGAAACAAGGAGACAAAGAAAAATGATTGCAGAATACAATCAGAGGAATATATTTGTTATTGTGAGCCTGTCCTCCCATCAATAGACCCGAGCCAGAAAAAGGACGAATCAGAAGCTCTGATGAGTGAAAAGTGAAGAGTCTGCCCTATAAGTCTTTGTTTCTTAAAGGCTTTATATGCGATTTTTCACACTTAAATGTAATAGAAATCAAGTATATCCTCTGAAAATAACTCTGTGAGTCATGACTGTCTACAATGAGTGTAACACCCGAGTCCCACTGTCTGTAATGCTTTCCGAGTTTTCCGAGTCCTATCTTCAGTTTGTTTACATCGCCAGGACTGCCGGCCGGCTCATCACCTTGCGTATAAAAGTTGTTTAATCAAGGGACTAGAGAAAAGAAGAATAACATACTGTACTCACTGCTTAATTGAATGTCACGTAAGCGTTTCTAGATCACGGTCATTTTGGGTAAATTTACATGCAGTGTGAAGATATAAGCATAATAAAGATCGCTAGCATTAGCATGCTAACACAACAATGCAGCGCAAGTTGTTTTGGTTTCATGCCAGTGCTCAAGGGCGACATCTGCTGGATTAAAAAAATCGCATATAAAGCCTTTAAGTACTCTGTGATTAAACATGTGTTACAGTGAATTTACAGCTGCAAACAGTAAGTCATTGTTTGAACGTGGGAAATCATAAATGCCTTTATGGAGATAAATGCAACTAATATCACTTCTACAGTCTCACAATATTGAGTTACATGTTGTTAGGAAAGTGCATAAGATATGTTTAATTCCCCAGTTTTACAACATTTAGTCATCGACACTCCTTGTAGGTATACCACAAGGTTTTTAATTGTATAAGATATGAATACATGAGTATTAGAACTTGAGTCAAGTTGAATTTAAGTTTTTTTCATTCAGATGAAGTAACTTGTCCTGTAATCTAATGTAAAAAGTAAAACGTAGTAAAAGATTATGCAATCTGGCTATTAACACAGTTAGACAACAGCGATGCACAAAAAATCTAACTTTTCATATTTCTTGAAATTTATTTGAGTTTGTGGCATTTCTAAACTAAGACATGGCTTCATAAGAAGTTTAATTTTCAAGGTAGTATGGGAGTGTGTTTAATGGTGCCAGATTTCAAAATTCAACAACACTTTTGTAATTTGAATTGACTGATTTGAATTAAAGATACTTTGTCCTGTGTTTCTAGCATACAAAGAGTTGAATTAAAGGAGAGAAATATTTCTGTATTATAACAGGGAAAATAAATCAAACACTTTGGAGAATTGCATAAGGAATTCAAACCGTAAAACAACACTTAGAGGTTATAATGAATGGAATGCAGTGGTAGAACTTTTGACTAAAACATTAAAAGAGACGACAAGAAAATAATTTCCAAACTCTACCAGCGTGTCCAGAGGAGGAAAGGGATTAATACTGGATATGTCAAATTAAACTGAATATAGAAAGATCACTGGAGGATTGGTGTTCAATGTGGGGCTTCCAACATTCATCCACAAGTTCTAAGAAGTGGAGAGAATTTGGCTGGAAATTTTTGATTAAAAAAAACAAAAACAACAACACATGAAAGTCAGCCTCCTCAGTCAAATCAGCGGTGCTGGAGACACAGATACCAATCACTCCTATGACGATGATGTCAATGTCTTGTATTTTAGTTAAAGACTGGTACTGTTTATTGCTTGTAAAAAAAATGCAATTACAAGGAAATGGAACCTATGTAATGGAAATGATTTATTTCTCACTAAGAGTAAGAGGACGATCCTTCTTCAAAAAATGGGAGAAATTGTGAGACTTTGTTGCAGAGGAGAAAAAAAAATTAATACATTTTTAGACAATGTTAAAGCTCCTGTGAGGAACTTTCAGTTAAGTATCAATTTTGGCATCCGCTGTTGACCGAGCCTCACTCGTTGTTCCTGATTTTGCCCTATATATGTGGAAGTAGTTTTCTGACCCAAAGATGTCATCGTCACTCACTCTGAGTCTTTGGCATGGAAAGTGCAAAAAATAGAAAATCCAAAAAATGCTGTTAATCACCCCCTTGACACCTACTGTACCCGGTGGGTTCGCTTTGATGCATAACAAAAAAACAATATAGACAAAAAAAAATCAATCTTCTTTAATCTGAATGGTCTTGTTTGCTTTTCTAAGTCCTATAGAGGCATCAGTATTTATTTAAGTTTGTTTTTATAACCGGCTAGAATCTCCCCACGGGTAATTTAAAAACACAAGAAACACTAGCATCATTGGAAATCCCTCGATTTAAAAAAGAACAGCGATTACTGTTTTTGCAATTCCCTCGTTTGACCCTGAAAATATTGCAGAGGTAAATTATGTAATCAATTTGCAGTGATTGATCCTGGTTATTTGCCTGTGGCTACAGACCGGTACAATAGAGCAGCGCTGTATCAGTCTACCATGCTGCAGTCTCTGTGTTAAAGACGCTGAACATCCTGGGTTTAAACTCTGTGATAGTCGGGCGTTGGTTAAGCTCAGACAATATGGAGCAGGCAACAGCTGAACTCCTTTTAAAGAGAGATATGTGTCCCTGTTTTTTACTCAATGTTGGTCTTTGAAGAGTAGCCTTATTTTGACAAGTTTACCCTCACCGTTAAAAAATTATCTGTTTTCAAACCTAATCATATCAACTTTTAAATCTCTTAATTCACAACAGCAGTGCTCGCACTTTCTCACTATATCAATTGTAAAATCCATACACATCACTGTTGTGTATGTGTTGTATGAATATTTGCCGGTGCACAGAGTGTATCTGTGTAAAAGAAGCTATTTAATTGCATTTGGAAGCAGAGATGATGGGTGTGAGCATGCAGGCTATTGATATGTTTCTGTGTCTGTGTGAATGCAGCATCCCATCACACCCTGAGATATTTCAACACAACCATCGACCAGCTTCGAAACACCCAGATCAGATGATATGGCGCTCGGTTACAGGAAGCAGGCGTTTGTAAATGTGTATTTGAGCCAAGGACAAAGAACGCGGCGGTGAATGAAGAAAACAACACCTTAGTTCTTACATGAATAGAAGGATGCTGAATTAGTAATGAAATACCAATAAAAGATGGTGGTGATGATGATGATGATGATGTGTGGGTTTGTTGTGAAGGTGTGTTTGGAGGTTTGGATGGGTGGGGGGGGGGGGGGTCTTTAGCCAACCCTAAAGCTCACCCTCAATCATGAACGAGAGCAGATCCTCCACCATCACACTGTGCAACTCTCTGGACGCTGGCCAAGCAGGAAAGGGAGGCTGGCAGCAATTACACACACACACGTACACACACACACACTGATCGCACAAAGCAGTGAGGCCAGTTCCATCTGTGATTCTTCAAAGAGTTTGGCTGATATTGATTTGGTGCCAAGGTTAGCAGCTCATTCAGGCAGAGTGGAGCTTTCAGGAGCAGCTGGAAGGAGCTGAGACCACAGCCGGAGACGGAGGCTGAGACCTTGAGCTGAAACACACGGCAGCAATCCTCTGCTGGGGCTAACAATGTCTCCTAGCACACCATCACAATCACAGCGCTGAGAAAGACAAATAAACACACCGACACTCAGGCCCACAAACGCACATACACAGCCACACAAGTGCATGCATACATGCACTCTCTGGCTCTCACACAGTCTTGAGCGCGCTGTATTGAATGCAGAGTGGGAAAGAGGGCAAAAGAGTGTGAGAGAGGGAAGAGCTGCTGAGTGTGTGTGTGTGTGTGTGTGTGTGTTTGTTGTGGAGAGATGGAGAGATGGAGGATTAGTTGTGTTTTTGAGAAAGTGATTGAGGCGCTTGAATTCAACTCTCGTCCCTTAAGAGGACCTCAGGGCTAATGCTGTGTGTACTGTTGTGCAACATTTGTACGCAGGCTTTGTGAATCAGTGTGTGTGTGTGTGTGTATACAACTTCCCCTACTTTATATATCACCATGCTTATTCCACATGCTAATCTAGCTATGCTAACAAGAACTTGGTTTGTGTGTCTTTTTTGAAAAGGTTTAACTAGGTAGGCATGCATTTCATCCTAGCTCTCATGATTCTAGCATCACCCTTTTCCCCTCAGAGAAACTAACTGGAAAACAAATGGAGACAGAGGAAACTGCTGTGCTGAAATATAGAAAATACCTCCTATAAAAAGATCATGACCAAACACTTTCAATAGGTTTTTGCAAAAGCTAGAAACATATACATTCAAGAAGGCATGCTGCTAGTAGTAGTATTAGTAACACTCAACATGATCATTTTTAAACCTCATAGAAAATGTTTCCCTCTGTTTCTGGCTTAAGGGTTTCACACACTGTACATTTAATGTTCCATGTTCAGCTTAACATGGCACATAAAAGTGTAGGTAAAGATACCAAACTCCCTTCTTTTCTTTAGAATTTGGCTTTTTTTTGGCATATTTCACCACCACAACTATCCAGATGATGTTATTGATTTTTAGGATCATCAGTACAATATTTCTATTACATTTGGTGTATAGTTTGAAGGCTACAGAAGGGAGGAAAAGACACATTGCAAAAAAGGGCTTTCATGAACATTTAGTTTTGTTATGTTCAAAGACACAGCTTACTTGAAGAATTCTTCAACAGGGCATTCGTGTAAGGACATCATTTGAAGTGGTTCCGTTTTAAAACCCTAAAAGAACTTGTTGATCAAAGTTCATTTTATTAGAATAAAGTGAAGTCTTTGAGTCCCTACAAATAACTGTTTTTCCTCAGTCTTTTAGGCCATTCATTTCATGCTTTTCCTTCATGCACTTATCTAGTATATATCCTCCATTAGGACTGCAGTAAGGTCTATTATCACAGAAGTAGAAGACCATTCCACTTACTATCTACCAACTAAGTGCCAAACCATTATTTAATTTACTTAGCTTCCCAAAAGGTAGAACCTTTTCTATCGTGTACTCATGGAAAAGGCACAAAGTGCAACATTAGTTCAGCAAGAATGACCTAAATAAAAAAAAACAGAGAAAGAACCCACAGGAGCATTGTGTCGTATTATAGTCAGTGGTAAAGTTCCTTTTACCAGCTGTCATTAAAAAAACAATGTGTTTTTTGTGTTTGCTCCTGGAAAAGTTTACTTTAACAGTTACAGGGTTTTGGTATAACAGCATAAACAAACTCATGGGCATGTGTGTCCATACGCGCTCACACACCCACGCACATCACCGCCTCCGCCGTCATCATTCAGACTAATCCCCTCACAGACCCCTCGTGTTGCTCTTTGAACACAGTACAAAGCGTGTTCTGGGCTTAAAACAGCAGCACAAAGACTCAAATAAAAAACCTGCTGAGACTTTTGACCTTTCGGTTGGGATTACAGTTTTCAAACAGCGTTCAAGGAATTCAGCGCTCGCATCCACACAGCTTTTCAAACAGTCTTCCTCGCTCCCCTCATCTCTGCCTGCTCGCCAACTTAATGGCCTTCATTTCTGTTTAATACCACAAACATGCTGCAGGTAGTGTGCCGTGTCTTAGTTTCTCACCGGATATTGTGCTTTGCCCTGATGAGGAATACAAAGAGTCAAACGATACAGTCACACTTATTTGATTACCTGGGAACTGTTCAAATTTTTATGTTGTAATTCTGAAGTACAGCTGCTGTGGCAAGAGTAAAACATACTGAAATACCGATAATACATAACAACAAAAAATATACAAATATAAACAAAATATACAAAGTTGAATGTTGTCCCTGTTTTTATCAACACTTATAGCTTATGGCTGTAAAAATCCATCAAATCAGTGCTTCTACAACTACTCCACTGCAAACACTGTGATAGTTATCATCATCTATTGAATTCTCAATGCTTGGATTTGAATTTATTTTTTTCAAGACGACAAACTTTTTAGCCTTCAATCCATGTACGTAACATTATAACAAGTTCGAATAAAGTTCATTCAGGAAAAAAAGGATAGAAAAATGATGGAATCAATGTATTTATTTTGTTTTAACATATAGCGAGAAGCATTTCCCTGTAGGTATTCACCAAATCGTTCTCATGTAATTATGAGTGAAACATCTCCAGGCTTTTTCTTTTCATTACATCACACACTGGAGATCTGTTTTTTTTTCCCTGGTGTCCGGCTTTAGGAGACAGTTTTTGTGTGCAAATATTGATTGTATTGTTGAGCGAACAAGGAAGTGCATGTGGATCCTGTTTAAGGAAGAATCTTTTGCTTAAACTGGAGTTTGCCTACCAGCTGTTTTCTGAGCTGTGCTATGGTTAAGAGTTCATCAGTGTGTTTATAAGTGCAAACTAAAGGGCATTTCAATCAAATGTATGTTCTGGATGAGGAAACAGAATCTCAGTGTGGTGTGTGTTTGTGTGTGTGTGTGTGTGTGTGTGTGTGTGTGTGTGTGTGTGTGTGTGTGTGTGTGTGTGTGTGTCATTGTCTGGTGATTCTTCTCCCACCTTTATGCTCTTCCTCTTCTTTCCTCTTCCCTTACAGCCCCCCTCTCCACCCTACACACACACACACATTTTCTTCTCATTCCTGTTAGGCCGTTGACGCCTCTGCAAATCAATATGTGCAATTCTGGAGAAATACTGCGTCACCATGGCAACCGGGCCTCCTGTCCTATGGAGAGAAGAGCTGCAAACTGTACAGTCTGGTTTCTGTCCCACCTTCTCCTCTCCACACCATCGTTTGATGAATTATTTTAAACATTTTTTTGCATCTGGGTTATGGTGTACTGTTACTGTTTGGCTGCCATTAATGCTTTAAGGTTTCATCACAGTGTTTTTACATTATCCAGAATATTACATGAATTAAGTCAAGAAAAGCTTGTTTTTGTGTGTTTTTCTAAATTGTACTTTTTTTTCTCAGTCTGTGTTTTGTGTCCTGCTGACATCTACTCATACTGCTGTGCTGACACACTTTTCTCATGCGGAAGTTCACATTTAAGAGGACTTGGATGCCCTCGGTATTAAATATGTCACTTTCAATCCAATGATATATGATTGGCTCAAACAGAAAGCTGTGTATGTGTTCTTTAGGTTTTATATGTAGCTCTGTGTCTCCACACTGGATCATCATGGCAGGGGAGGTGAGAAGGCCGCAGTGACGAGCAGCAATGGTCGAGACATTAAAACCCAACACTACAGCAGCACAATGTAGTCTAATCGGGTGTTAAGACCCATTGTGACTTTTTTTCTTAAAAAGTAAACAGAATCTGGTCAAATTGACTGTAATCAATAGTTAACGTGAGATGGTCTCGAAGTGAAAGATACAAGAATGTCAGCATCCTGTAAACCAAGATCCTGTGGATTCCCAACTTAATCAAAAGCACTGAGTAAAATTAAGAATGTTTCCAGCAAAGTCAAGAAACAAAGGCCTCTAATATCCAGGCCTTCTATCAATGACTCTGAATTGTTCCCATTGACTTGTCACTGTTTCCTGTTTAAATCTGGGTCCTGGGGAACAAAGTAAAAAAAAAAAAGCCAGTTATTAAAGTTATTTTTTTTCCAAATGGAATTTTTTTTTTAAATTCATCTTTTTCTAAACTTTTTTCACTTTTCTAAACCAAAAAACAAATTTATGCAAAATTATGAAACAGTTCTCTTCATCGATGGAGCAGTGAACACTTAAGGTTTAATTGGCTACGACCTTTTTTAATAAAGAATATGTATGTTATGTTTGTACAGAATGTGCAGTGTGAGGCTGTGCCTGCTATTGTGGGTATGTGTGTGAGGCTACTGTAAAGGCAGATGGGGGGGGGGGGTCAGTGTCCAGACTCTCTGTCTCCTCCTGGGAGGAGAGCTGCCCGACAAAATCTAGACCCTAAAGACTGCAGACAGGAAGACCTGTCACCACATGATGCTGCAGGCTGTCTGTCAGGGCACAGGAGGCCAGGATGTGTTCATTGTAACACAAAAAGCAAATTATTGTGTTCTGTGTAACCCCCATATTAGTAAGACTTTATCTTTTTCCAGTACAGATTCTTGCTTAATGTGTTGCCACAGAACCAGATGTCATGTTATCTGTCTTTTCTCTCTCTGCTTCCTTTCTGTCACTTGTTTTTGCCATATCCTCCACCTACGAGAAGTGTCTAAGTAGGTGTGTGTGTCTCCCCAATGAAGCTCAAAGGCTGAGGCCGCCACGCTCCAAGAGATCTGATGGACAGCAGCCATCAAAGGCAGGAAGACGTGTGACAGATATGCTGCTAAAAATACACTCATCTCTCTCTCCCACCATCTTTCTCTTCTTCATCCCTCCTATCCTGTTTGTCATTCTTTTACTATAAAACAGTTTAAAGTAACTCCTTTTTAAAACAAAAAATCATTTATGCTTCTAAATGATGGTAAGGTGAATAACATGCATTAACTTTGATGAAATTAAAAACACAAGACCTGTCTGATTGGTCACATCTAACGCTGCAGTACATACACATGAGGTCCATTATTATTATTATGCAGTTCTTCTTTCCTCACCTTTAAAGGAATAATCTATATTTCTGCCAGGGTTGTTCCATTTTTATGAGGATTATGACTGAAAAGAAAATTCAAATGCAGTTTTCATTGTCGTGCTCCCTGCTTGAACAGGCTACCTGTAGCTGTTGTTTTCACATAGCCTGAGGAAAGCTGCCTTATGGAAAAGAAAAATCAATGACAAATTCATGAAGGACATTCAATGACATTCACATTCAACACTCTAAAGGAAGGATTAAAACATTCAACAGTGGCTCTCTGGGCCTTTGGAGACCAAGCACTTAAGGGAGAGAATTTAAAAAAAGGCAAAAACAGTTCGATGAAATCTAGAATGAAAATGTTTCTTAAAGAATGAAACTTTCTTTAATAATATTCTTAAAAGACGCAGAAAACATAGAGCTTACAAAATCTACTTTTAAAAAAAGTTTTCCAAGAAGTTTTCATGAATAGTTAGTCGTACCTTTTTATGCTCACGCACACCCAGGAAATACTCAATGGCTCTTCAAAGTGAAATCAGTCCGGCTGTGTGGAGAAAATCAATGACAAGATCATCAAGGAGATTCAGAGACTTCATATCCAACGCTGTGAAAGGAGACTAAAGAAAAAAAAAAAACCACCAAACATAGGTGATTATCCTCCACTTTTCAAAGTACGAGACCTGCTGCATAATAATCAATACATCTTTTTTGTCGCTGTAATGCAGGAAACATAACATCTTGTCGCTCTTGATTCATCTCAGCTCATAAACATCCTCATTAAAATGATGAAGAAAGGAAAATTTTGTAGACAGGGGTTGGGGCTTCATATGGAGAAAAACAAACCCCTCACTGAGTCAGAGTAACTTTGCTCCAAGGGAACAAAAACAATGTACGCATCAAGACGAAAAAATGAACTTTGTACGACTGAGAGAATATTTAGATTGGATCAAATATAACCGTCCTTCATTCAAACTTCTCTATTTGAAAACAATCAAAATGTTATCGTGGCAAACTCTGTGATATCAGATAACACAGTATCATTGTCCAAGACTCGATATTTAGTATCAAAGTGTAACCAGACTTCTCTGTATGCCCATAGTTACTACACTATACATAATTCTTGTGTATTAAAACACATTGTATATCTGCCTGTGACATAAAATGTGTATGCAATACTGAGTATTACCAAGGCCAATATCAAAGACATCAGTCCTATCTTCTGTTATCAAAAGCTTGTAATGTTATGTCGTGTTTGATGAGAGCAAAATTACAACATGACAGTAGTCTTCTGAGTATACTCTAGAAAAACTTGCAAAACCTTCAAGCGCACAAATCGCAGTTAAATGCATTTAAAAACAGGAAAAGTAAATGGAGTGTTATCATTTCTTGAGTCATTTTTGGGGGAATATAGCTTTTAGAAAAAAAGTATTATTTCTGGAGAATGTGTCCTTTTGAAGCATAAACTTATAAAATAGATCCTATTCTTTTAATATTAGTTGTACAATTTGGAAGGAGAGGCGAGTCTGTATCCTAAATGTTTAGGTGTAGAAAGAAATAACCATCAATTAGCCTGATTTTCATATTCCTTCATTACCCAAATCTGAAGCGATAACCTACCTTGTATATCTACGTCACAGTTTTAAACTCCGGCTCAACACACATGACTCTTGTGATACAGCCGACCTGCAGAGAGAAGCTCAGCAATTAGTGCAGTTAAAACTCCAGGTTATGCAGAGCAGGTCTGGTAGTTTCAGCACATACATGTACAGTTTTACACGTGCCCATCGCTCTGATTGCCTGGTTATGGGATGGAGAGCAAAGCTACTGTAAGTGAATTGGGTGTCTTCAATTTTCCCCAATCACTTAGAGCCTGTGCATCAGCGCATGTCATCCATCATGTGGACCAAAACACGTCCCAGACAAATGATGCATCAGCAATCCACAGGGCCGCTGCGATCACTGGTCAGAGGGGCTAGTGGTCGAGGTTAGAGTCGCTCTGGCCATCCAGGATAAAAGATGACCCTGCAATTATACCTCGGCTGATACCAGACACCTTATTCGACCTCTGGAACTGAGCGTAAGTCGAAGGCTTTTGTTTTGCTTCGTGTCAAAAAAAGACAACATGGAACTGTAGCTTCCCCTGTGAGAGGACATATGAGGTTGTGTCAGGACACGGCCGAGTATTCATGGAAGCATGGAGAGAGGAAATGTGGAAATATATAGTTACAGTAGTGGGGAAATGTGTAACCCTGCCTCTGTGTGTGTGTGTGTGTGTGTGTGTGTGTGTGTGTGTGTGTGTAAAGGTATCAGCTGTGTGGTGCACTCAAAGAATCCGTGCAGGGACCTGGAGAGTTGTTGCTAGGACAGGGTCAGCATGGTAACCTTGGTTACATGTCACTATAGGATGGTTGAGCTTATTACTAAATGCTTGACCCACACCTTGGCCTGCTCAGAGTGACGGAGCCATCTCCTGATGGCCTAACCTAATTCAAAGATGGAGGGACTGTTTAATGGATTACTACACGTCTCTCTCTCTCTCTCTCTCTCTCTCTCTGTTGGTGTCTCTGCACAAAACCCTCACACACACACACACACACACACACACACACACACACACACACCATGTAAACTGGGGACCCTGTTAAAAAAGACACAAAAAAACAGATCAGTAAAGATATTAAGGAGTTGATAAGTGAATGTATTGTTAATATTTTGCTTTATTGAAGATGTTTTGACTGTTGTTTGTTTATGCACTACAAGAAGAAATTGAATGTCTATCAGTAGTCAGCTTGTCACTGCATGGTTGAGGTAGCTGGTCATTATTTTAATGATTTGTATACAGGCAATATCAGATTATTATTTTTTTTAAATTAATCCAATAACAGAGAAGTTTGCAACCCCATCCCTACTCTGATTCTGACAATCTAAAGATAATATCTGAACAATTAAAGAAACAAAATTATACAACTTATCAAACCTTAGCAGAGCCTTTTTCAGTTTAAAGAATTCAAGTTATTTAAACGCTGTTTTTTTATATGACAGTTTGCCAAAGCATCTGCCTATCTGCCTGCTTATTTATGAAGCTGTCAAGTTCTTCTTTAAATGGTTCTTAAAAAAGGGAAAAGAAAAAAAATCATTACAGCTTGTTCAAAAATCTGCCTTCAATAGTTGTGGTGAACAAGCAGCCTCGGTTTGAGTGTTCATATTTATTTGAGTGTGTTGCATCACAAAGTGTAGTGACGTTTGTGTGGCTAGGTGACGATAGTGTCGCCCTGAGGAGCCTACAGAGCTGTAGCTCCCCCTGTGTACTGACACTGTGCTGCAAAAAAAAACAAAAACCTGGCACATGCATCCTTCACTGGGACACCTGTCCCGAAACCTGTGATGTTCCCCCATAAACACACTTTAACATATGGAAGAGAGTCAGATATAACACAAAGGACATGTAGCAATGAATCTGGTAACTCCACACTCACACTACTGAACTATTCAAGATGCCAAACCTAAGCAGTTTAAGGGCCAAGCCATTGTATTCAAGCAGGTCATACAGACAAACTGGAGCCCAGTAAGATGGACACCCCCCCCCCCCCCCCCCCCCCCCTCCCCCCCACACACAGAAAGAAGATTCCCCTGAGCAAAGCCATCGACAGGACAAACATCAAGGAGTGCTTCTCTCTCTCCTCAGTATGTCAAAGCACACCCTCCTGACCTCCAGACTCCAGAGCCTCTCCTCACACCAGTGGTCACATGAAACATTCAGAGGCTACAGCTGCCCGGACACAAGACAACACACATCTGCATGCGCACACACACACACACACACACACACACACACACACACACACACACACACACACGCAAATAAGACATACATGAGACATGTGTGCACGAGGTCTCGAACAGACAGGCACGGAGGTCGTCTGCTGATTATGAGCCCATAAAAAGTGAACTGCAGACTACATAAGAGTAGAAGAACTATGAAAACAATGTTGATCATTGTAAATATCAGCTAACACATCAGAATCTGCATGCACTGACTAAGGAGCAACAATTTGCTCATACACTTATAAAATGTGATTGTGATGAAGTCAATAACATTTGATAAATATCTGAAGAAATCCTCGACATACACCCCTGCTTGTGCCTTTGCTGCCACGCTGCATGAGCCTCACAGTCAGATAGGACTCTGTTGCATTACAGTGCTGTATGACAATGTAATCCTAATCTAATGTGCAGAAACAGCATTCCACCCATCTTCATTTGCAGGAGTTTAAATTCCTGCAGCCTCTCTGAGCGTGCTCGGGTGGGGGGTGTGTGTGTGGGGGTGGGAGGGGGGCCTGTATCCCACGCCACACTGGGGCAGACGGAGGTGGCGCCTGGGCAATTTCATTTTGTTTAAAAATACTCCCCAAATGTTGTTAGGGCTGCATTAAAGGATCCTGTGTTAAAACAGGCAGGAGGGGAGGATTGAATCAGCTCACCATGGGCCGACACTCCTCACAGCTCCACTCTGCATTAAAGGCCTGTTGGGTTTCACTCTCAGCAGGAGACAGAGCTACAGCGGCCCACGCTAACTGCATTAATTCCTCTGTGTTGTTAGATATACAGCACCTGTGGATACAACTCGCTCCGATGTCTGTAATTACTGTCTGAACAACAAAGCAATACATGCTGGCTGTAGCTACTGACTCCGACAGGACTGAAGAATCTCCCCACAAAGACCTCCAGATATGAGGCAGAGACAGAAATTAGAAAATGAATAAAGGCGGGTCAGTCTTTTGGTCCAAATGGCTTTTGTCATTTTTAAGCCAATTGCATTAATATACGTGCATTTTCTAAATATCAGAAGAACATGATTTGGCTGGATTCATCGATGTTTAGTCTTCTTGCCCTGTAATTCTTTTGCTGAATAGATTTGAAAATTCCTATGATCCTTTTTCTCAGCTTTTGGGAAGAACTCAAAGTTCTTATTTTGGTTGTGATGTGTCTGCATGCAGAGTGCAAGCACACATCTGCATTCTGGACTGAAACACATCAGCACTATTATGGCTCATCAATCAATCATCATTCAAGGTTTAATCAACCACTCTACTTCCAAATGTGGAACATTTCAAATCTTTCAGGAGTCCAAACTAGAAAATTTGTATCTGTCTTTGTGGGAAAAAAAACCTATTGATTTTCCTGTAGTTTGTATCATATGAATGTGCTTTGAGCAAACTGAAGTGGAATTTTTTGTCCGTCCTTCCTGCTGTCTATATGGCTCCATGTTTTGTGTGTTCATCCTGTATCTTCTGTGTCCTAAATGTACATCTGCTTGGCTAAATGCTTTTCACTTCTGTAAACTGTATCTGAAATGTTTACATGCGTATGGACAGAAACCAGACGCTGCAGACAAGGGTGTCAAACAACGAAGCATAAGAAATGGACTTTCTTTGTTGCAACAAATGTGAAAAAGTTCTGACACAGATCTGACATTTCTGGGACAAGATGAAACACGTGCTCCATTTTCCTTGAAAGTAAGCTCTCAATAGCTTCAATAAAGCACATCTCTCTGCACATGTTAAACAACACACTAAAGAGAAACACTTTGCTGAAGATACATTCGCTGAGACATCAGCCATTTGTAAATTATAGGGGCTGTGCATGTTTAAATATTGAGTGTCTGTCCAGGTAGAGAGCTAGAAATAGTTTAGGATTTGGGGTGACTAAACAGCCTGTATGAGTTTTTGTTGGTCTTCTGTAAAATGTTGGTATTATTTTCCATCCTCTACACATGCTGTAATACGCATCATTAATCAAAAACTATACAAAAAGTCCTGTGCTTTTACTCTGCACATCAACCAGGTCTCAACCGTCACTGATTTAACTTTAAAAGCCTTATCCTTATCTGAAATATTTCTTTATACTCTGTGTTAAGAAATCATCTAAATGACTATCCAGCTTTATTGTCACAGGAAAACCAAAGCCTCCCCTCTTTCCCTAAATCTCACACAAAACATGTATAACCAAGGCCAAATTAAAAGTAATGAAGCGTTTATTTTCAACCTTCTTCCAAGAGCCTGAGTTGCTTCATAAGTCTGGAAAAATAATTCTTCTATTTTATTGCGCTGACAGGAATTTATTCTCATGCACTACATCAGTCAGTTAATACAGACTTTTTAGTCCGCCCTCCACCACAGAACAAAGACGCTCAATTGTGGTGAGACCTGTGTCTATCTGCCACACTTGGCAAAGAAAAAAAAAAACAACAACAATGGGGCCACTATTAAGAAAATGTTTTTATCAATAAGACAGAGCTCTTAAATCTAATAGAGACAAGCCACCAGCTATTGCAGGCATTTTTTTTTTTTTACTGTTCCCGCAATCAAGAGGCCCTTCAGGACTCATTACGAAGACTTAATTGCTTTGAATGTCTGTGGATGCAGAGGGAGGGACTGTGTGTTGTAAGAGTGTGTAAGAGTGTACAGACAGAGCACAGAGGAAGGAAAAGAGCAATATATATGATGATGTACGGTTAGATGTGTACGAATTCAGAAACACAAAGACCAAGTACGAGGTCAATGGTCTGTCTTATACTTTTTCCAGCTAACTGATGGACATTGACCCTCCCCTTATGGACTCCGATGGACTCCTGAAAACAAGATTGATCTCTGCTCCCTCACATTTGCACTCTGTGAGAATGCCCCGAGCATTCATCAAAATGACACACAAAGAAGCTAACGTTTGTGTATTTCCAGTGCAGTTGAACAAAACGACGATAAAGCTCACTTCGACACCGGGCAGTTGAAGGCATAGCTGAGCATATACCTATTCATTATTATGAGCAGGATCAGGCAACTCATTGATTTGAGCTTTAATCATTATAATACAATAATGTGCTATTTGAGAATTAGCAAAGCAATAGAGTATTTCAATACACTGTCTCTGGTATTCATTTCCCTTCAGGGTAAATCGCTCAGTTTAATCAGACAAAGCCATTCATCACACCCGAGCTTTTCTTTAATCTATTCAGCTTCATCTTTTTATGATTAAGAGCTTTTTAACTGATTTTTTCCCTCTCCTCGGAGCCCCAGGTGGTTGTGGAAGCTGCTACAAACGGACTTCTCTGCATGTCGTACAGCATGTGTGTGAGAGCAGCTATCATTGTGAGAAACGTTGAGTGCGTGTGTTACAGCTGAGGCAAGCAGAGGAGAACAAAACCCGGCTGGTTCCGAATGAGTCCTTTTATCAGGCGATCGGTGACCGGTGGGAAACCTTGAGAACCCAAACTGTGTTTTAAGTGAGACTACAACTGCTGGGGCCATTATCCTTTCACTCTTAAACCTTTCTCTTTCTCTGTCTCTCGTGTGTCTGTATATGTGTGCATACTATATGTGTGTCCATGCCTATGTGTATGCGTGTGTGTGTGTCCTTCCTCTGCCTTGAAAGCCCTCCGAGCCTCAGGGAGCTGTGAAAAATCAATACTCTTCGGCAGCTCTGCCTCTTTATTCATTTAATAACTCACTACCATTGCATTACTGTTCCACTGATCTCCCATCACAGGGCCCAGATTGACACCTTTGTGCTCTTTTACCACACTGGAGTTTGATGTAATCAGTTAAACCTCCACCTCACGCCTGACACATGCATCAAATGGACCTTGAGTATGAACATGGGTGCATCAACAACACTGCAATATGAAAAAGAAGAGTCAAAGTGTAAGTGTGAGGGAGGAATCTGCCTGCGTCTGCCGTCTGCTTGATTGTCTGACGCTCTGATCCTCCAAGTGGGCGTTAAACACGAGTAACACACACAAATAGCAGGAGCGATGTGAGAAAGCAAGACTGAAAGTGGGACCACCTACTGTGCATGCTCAAAGACTCAAAAATCTGCGGTGTGCATGGTGTGTGTGTGTGTGTGTGTGTGTGTGTGTGTGTGTGTGTGTGTGTGTGTGTGTGTGTGTGTGTGTGTGCGTGTGTGTGTGTGTGTGTGTGTGTGTGTGTGTAGAGAAACCAGAGCTTTATTAATGCACAATGCAAAAGGTGAGATATGATGACAGTCTGCACCAGGTGACGAGTCAGAGCCATGTCGGGAATGTTAAAACTCTGACACAGGAGGACTGTGTGTGTGTGTGTGTGTGTGCGTTTGAATAATGTGTGTTAGTCTTTGTGTGCCTACATGTACAGTGATTGTGATGCTGGAGGTGGGGGTTGCCTCCCTGTGTGGGACTCGGAGCAGAGAGCAGGTGGGCTCGGGATGGAGCAGAGAATCTGTATTGATTGTTTTTGTGCCTCAGAGCTGTTTAGCCGTTGTCAAAGCTGCCTCCACCAGCTGAGAGGCAAATTGCAGCATTTACACTGGGAGGGGTTTACTTTTCTTTTTTTCTAATCTATTTTTACATTCATTTATTAACAAAGGGAGATGTATCTACAGTCTCAGATGATTGTCTCTCTACTTTATTCAGTCTCAGATAAACAGCAAAAAGAATTATAGCAAAGTCAGACTGCGGGGAAATGTGTTCTTTTTCTTCTCTGGGCGTGGATTATTGAGTCGTTTAGTGAATCACAGGAATCTGAGTTTACAATAAACAAGTTCATAATTAATCCAAAATACTTTTTTGTTTGATGTCATCAAATCAGGAGGACATCATCAAAAGTGGGTACAGATTAGCACAATATTTTAAAATCATACATAAAGTGCTTTGTTCTGTACCGAGTGTCAAAAAAAACGTTCAGGTTGCACAGTATTATAATAATCGGATCTATAAGAATACAGGCAGAGCTGATATTTCACAAGACTTCCACCACTATTTGAGGAGGCTTTTGCTGAAACTGTGCAGTGTGAGCATCTCAAACAGGTACTTTGCAATATATAAATGTAAAAGTAGACATTTAAAAAAGTATTCCCACTTATACAGTATAAATCTAAGTACAAGTCATACATAGTTGATGCTCAGTTCAGCCTGCAGAAGGGCATACAGGTTAATACCCTGCATTACTGATTTTCAAAGAGCTTTAATATCAAATTGGGATGTTTCCTGCAGCATTGCGCATGACGGTGTATTATTCTACATTCTAGGTGAGACTGCATCATTATGCAAATATTAGTTGAGGAGAGAAAGAAGACAAAATAGATGAAAGGGGTCCACACTATTGACAATTAAAAACCATCAGCCCTGAAGAGATTCAAGCTTTTTTATTCTGAAATCCTTTTTCTCTGTGAAACATTTCAGAAATAATGAAATGTATGTGCATGAAGGCTTTTATTTGAGAGACAGGACAGTGGATAGAGCTGGAAATCAGGGACAGAGAGAGAGTGGGGAATGACATGCGGGAAAGGAGCCACTGGTCGGATTCTAACCTGGGCCGTCCGCTTGGAGGAACATAGTCTCTGTACATGGGGCGCGCACTAACCACTTGGTCACCGGCGCCCTGAAGATAACTCATATTTACTAAGTCAGTATGTTAAACCATCAAACATGGGGACGGATCCAGAGTTAGTTACTTTCCAAGTGCAAAGCATTGATGGTGTGTGGAAAATAAGAAAGAATATGAAGGGAAGTAAGCAATCAATCAAAAAAAGACAGAGAAACAGAGAAAGCCAACCGATGTTTACATCGACCACAGAGCAATACTGCTCCATTATGCAGCTGTAGGATCCAGTTGGAAGACACGAGATAAAGAGTCAGGAGAAAACACGGACAGAAAAGGGATACATCTAATGTTTTAACACCATAAAGCACTGATTCAAGCCCAAAGAACTTTACAATGCTGTGTTTTACCTGATAGGTTAAGTCATCAGAGCACAGGGCCGAGTGGATGATTTTATGATGGTGCTGGAGCAGAAGACGCACACTACAGTGTGTTTGCTGATCCAATAAAGGTAAAGCAGGGAAAGTTAATGACATGAAAGGAGCTGCTGTTTGCCAAACACACTGAAACACATGATTGATTTATAATCCAGGAGGCCTGAACGTCATGTCAGTCAATAATATAATAGCCTATATGTGCAGGGGACTAAAATGGTGCATGAATACAGCCACAGAAACACCAACAACAGGCCATTCAGCACTAATTGGTGGTTGGATAAGTGTTGCGGTTGTAATAAGGGGGCTTGTGGTGAAAAATCAAGTAGTTTTAATAAATGTACAACTAGCAAGGCCCAATTAATGAATGCATTCACTGACAGACCTTTAAATAATTTAAGAAGCAGAAATTGAAAACTTAATTAAAAAATGTAAAGATGGATCCTTTAGTTCCTGCACTGAAAATTGAACGTGTTGGGATTCGTGCATAAGGAGCATGATGAAAATGTAAAAAACATCCTTCCAAAATGGTGTAAATTAATGTCGACAGGATCATTTTCAGGGAGAGTTATTGGTGGTTCAAATATTTTCTGGATAGCATTGCATTTTATTTTTTAAAGGTTTAAACCCTGTGGTTATTTTGTTTAAACTCTAGAACAAAATATTCTGTGTCAAACAAAAAATAAATACATTTCGATTGTTAATGATTGCTCTCTTCCAAGTAATTTCTATGAATCATTATAAAAGATAAGTCTGGCGTTTGCATCTAATCTGTAAACGTTTTTCCTGAATTTGAATATTTTTCACTTTAGGGAACACTGATGAGAGACA
Organism: Labrus mixtus; assembly: GCF_963584025.1. Classification (NCBI taxonomy): domain Eukaryota; kingdom Metazoa; phylum Chordata; class Actinopteri; order Labriformes; family Labridae; genus Labrus; species Labrus mixtus. Next base: position 25,829,994 of record NC_083612.1, on the reverse strand, counting down.
AAGAGCTACAGAGAAAGACACGGGAGGAGACGTGTTAGCGGGTACTGTATGTTGTGTTGCTGCTTGGCTCGGCTCCATGCAGAGAAGCTGACATTAAATCATGCATTGTGCTTGTTAGCGTGTGTGTGTGTGTGTGTGTGTGTGTGTGTGTGTGTGTGTGTGTGTGTGCCATTATTGATTGGCTTACACAGCTTTATAGCGATGCGTTGTAAATGTCATGTTTTTACAGGCTACTGTTTGATATAAACCTGATTAAAGTATTTGCTTGCTTACACAGATTGCAAGCAGCAAACGACTACAATCAGACAATTACTCAGCAATTAGGACGCGACTGAATGACTATATGACTGTCTGATCAAACAAAGTCAACAAAGTGTTTCCGTGCTCCCTCTCCCTCATCCTCAATGTTTCTGTGTGTACGATTAATCACTGCTATTAAGAAGGGCTGCCATCTTTAGCCATATCTGAGTCTTGTTTTAGACATCGTAATTCTTCCTTTTGGCACAGCATGAATCTGTCACACAGTGTTATCCCAAACTGGATCAACAAATATTTAACACAACATCGGAGAAATGGTTAAGATCTGAAAATGATGTGTGCAGCTGAGGCAAGGAAAGTAATGTAATGCTTAATACATGTGCATACTGTGTATTTATTCAATATTCAGGCATCCTCATTGAGTTTTCTCAATACATACTTTAAATGTATATCAATTTATATCATTTTTACTCAATTTATGAGTATCTCTATAGTGTTCTCGTGTATCCAGTATTAAAATGTTTTAGAGTTACAAAAGGAAATCTAATTTTAACTTTCAAACATATGACTGGCTTAAATATGATAAGTCATTATAAATTACACAAGCAGCAAGGTTTACACTATTTAAAAGTGAACCTTTAGAGCTTATTCACACGAGGATATAAATGGAAAAAAAAGAAAAGGAATATCATTTGGGGTGAGCGCCTACATACATGAACAGAGGCTTTAGTCCTGGTCGCAGCGGTTTGAATCCAGCCTTGGCCCTTTGCTGCATGTCATCCCCCACTCTCTCCTCCCAGTGTTTACTGTCTCTCTTTAACTGTCCTATCCAATAAAGGCAAATATCACCCAAAACCATAATAATAATAAAACAAATATATATATTTAGCATTTTACAAGACAAGAAACCTAAACTGGATACTATAATGTCTCAGATGTGAGTAAGTCTGACTTTGAAAAGGGACACCAATTGATAATAAAAATGTCATCCTAAATAAATAAATCATGATAAAAGAATGCACAATGGTTATTCAAGTTTTTTCTTAAACGTCTGTTCTTTAAATTTATTACATTATAAAAGCTGTTTTAGTAGGGTGTCTCACTCTGCTTTTTAATGGCTTAATATCGTATCATGTATGCCACTGTGGAGGAACTTGAGGCTGCTGTGTCGTGGTTATGTATGTTTTAGTTTTTAAAGTGTAGTGCTCTTAGCCTATTACTGTTTTGAAGTCATTTGTGAATTAAACTGTGGATTCATTGAATGCTGTTGTTCAGTGGTTGTGATGCCTTGGCTTCCTTCTTTAGGATCCATTTGAATACTTGTGTTCCTTAAATCATTTTTTTGCATATTGGAGGTTAAACACAAGATCCTGGTCATTGAATTATTTTCTCTTCTTAAAGTATTTTCCCTTCCACAGTAGCCTCACCACAATATTCACTCAAGATTTGTCATATTCAAAAAGTACAACACTTACAGATCTTCTTCAGGCTTTTGTTCTAATCCATGCACATGCGTTTTCAGGTTTGAACCCCTTGTCAACATACGAGACTTCTGTTTAAGTGCACCTTAGCAATCATTTACTGCCTCAAATATTATAAAGATCCCTCAGACACATTCTCACTTAGCTCTTTCTTTAGAAACGTTGAGAACGTATTTTTCACCTTCATGATGGTCTTATTAGCATTTAAGAACTAAACAGACGTTTCCCTCATTAGGTTTAATTTCCTGTATGTTCAGTGTTGATATTCCTCATAGTGAGTGAAACTGTGCCCGCTCAGAAGAGCTCTGTGCACTGCATCCCTGAAGGCATTTATCCTCCATCTTCTGTAGAAGCGCTGCTTGGCGACTACATAAGAATCATTGATTTGGTTTCACAGATGTGTAAATGTGTGAATACAGCGTATGACCAGAAGTACTGACCAACCTGTCTCTGATGATAACTGACGCTTTTCAGCTGCAGAGTTTGTGCCTTTTATTCCTTCATCGGTGTCTGGCTAAACCGTGGACTTACAGCTACACCCAGTGGCTCGACTGCACTACTGCAACAACAATAGAGAGAGAGAGAGAGAGAGAGACAGAGAGAGAGAGAGTGAGAGACAGAGAGAGACAGAGAGAGAGAGAGACAGAGAGAGACAGAGACAGAGAGAGACAGAGAGAGACAGGGGAGGGGGGGGGGGACAGAGAGAGACAGGGGAGGGGGGGGGGACAGAGGGGGGGAGGGGAAAAGCTGTTTATTTGATGATTTTGATACTCATTGTGATGTAATCGAGAGAGCAAGCAAGTTGAATACATTTTGGTTTTAAAATGTCTTTAAGTGAATCTGTCAAAGATTGGCAACAGCACATTTAGACATATTCTGACATAAAACACAACATCTAAAGGAAGAATGTTTGATCCAGTAGATGTCGCCCTTGAGCACCAGCATGATACCAAAACAAACTGCTGTTTGGCGACAACTCGGCTATTCTTAAGCCTCCGCTCTCCTCAAGCAGTACACCTCAGAGCCCTCTCCACTCACGTTCGCACGAAGGAGTTATCATAATTAAGCACCATTATGCACAAGCGGTGGACAAAATTGTCCTCTGCTAGAGCTGCGATTGCCTGTGGACTGCATTGTTGAGTTAGCAGGCTAATGTTAGCACACTTTGGTTAACTCATAGCTTCATTTAACAAAAAGTGACACGGAACGACTGTGATCTGAACACACTTACATGACATATAAATAAGCAGTGAGTACTGTAGGCTATGTTATTCTTCTTTTCTCTTCCAGCTTTAACACGGAAGGAGAGGAGTTGGCCATCCAGATCATGTAAACATGATGTAAACACGGCTCTGACAACAACACAGCCAGCTGGACTCACGCTTCTCACTCACACAGTCAAGACTCAGATACTTTTACAGAGGATATACTTGATTTTTTACTATACATATATATATATATATATATATATATATATATATATTTATATGTGTGTGTGTAAAATGTCGCAAAACGCTTCTTTTAAAAAATGCCTTTTTTAGTATAGCATTTGTAGTCCACATTAAAGTATGGACTATTTGTGCACATTAAAGTTCTGAGACTCAGGAGGATAACTTTTCTGTCTTTAAAAGTAGATCTGTAGGATAAGATGAAAGCAGACAAGGAGTAAAATAAGATAAAAAGGTAAAAGCGCTACTAAAGCAGATGATAATAAATGATATACTGGCTCATCTATAGGCTGTACCCTTTTTAAAGATGACTTTAAGGTTGATGCCAGCACCGAGGGCAGAGCTCTGTCTGCTTTAATTAAATGCCAGCCTCAGCAGCGTTCTGCTGGAGGCCGCCTCCCTCAGTCCTTCTTTCTTCTTTCAGTAAGAGTAGCATTCCCTCTTGATAAAATGCTATTGTAAAAAATATATACAGTACATATGTTATCTACACTAAACAACAATACAGCTGCTTTCACTTTGAATAAAGAGACACTATTTTGATTTCCATGAGTCACTGTCAGCTAAATTAACAGGAGTCACTCCACTGAGTCTTTTTTAATAAAGCTCTGTAATGATAAAAGTCACAATAAAGTATGATGACATTAAACATATTTCAGGGCAGGGGTCTCTCTTACATGTGTTCAGATGGACAGATACAATTCCCCTAAAGACTGGCTAACAATCTGATATGTGCAAGCTCAGGTCTAAAAGATATCTGAAGAAGAATCCTTTAGCCTGGAATGTGTCCAGAGTTTTCACAGCTAGAGTTTCAGACAGCGATGATATGAAGTTTTATATCACACAATAGTCTTTTAAAATTCACTGCAAATCTATATTAATTAAATGACCAGTGTCCTAACCTGGATCTTTTAGGCGGAAATGGAATAAGATGTTCTTAAGAATATTTCATTAAATCTATAATTGAGAATTGTTGTGCTAAAACACCTTTTAGCTCCTTTTATCTACAGCGGGAGAGGTACGCCATGTTGTAAAACCATGTTGCTATATAAGCCCAAACTGAGCAAACTGAAAAAACTGATGTAAGGCAGCCTTCATGCTATCATAAGATCGACTCTTTGCAACACGTGGGGTGTTAAAGACAAGATTACAATCTATACATTTGACATTTAGTAACAGAGTATATATATTTCATTGTTGCTTCATGTTGAAAGAATTAAAGTGCACTTGAGTGATTGAGTGTGTATAAATATCATGTGTGTGTGTGTGCCTGAGACTGAGTGTGCTGTATGTTGAGGACTCCCTGGGAATAGATCCTTGGTGTCTTTGTGAATATGCATGGCTGTCTGCATGCATGATTAATTTCTTGAGCAAATGTCAGCGTATGGGATTAGAATGTAAATCCAACTGTACGCCTGCAGTGCCTATAGCCGAGGCTCACCTTTGAAATTTGCTCTTGCAAAGCATTGATTCATCTAGGTCCATACAACTTATTTAAAGGTAAGAAAATGATTGCAAAGACAAGTATAATCCAGCATTAGTGATCTGTTAGTGCTGGTTATATTGTTATAGTGTGCACAAACATGTATATTATATTCTACTTTATATGTCAGGCACATGTCAAGCTGTAAGATTTGGTATATTTCTAGTTTTGCGTTCAGTCTTTGTGTGTTAGAGAACTGAAAAGCAGCTTATTAGTGCCACCTACAGTTGTTGTCGATACTGATTAGCGTACAGAGACAATATTTTATACTCTGTTTTTGTTCCTGGTTGGGCGGATTATGTGCTTTACATTTTTGGATGAAAGATCATTTCTAGATAATCACATCTGCTTTTCTGTTTCATAATGAATAATTAAGAAGTGTGAAGATACCCTAAGGGCAAAATGTCTTATCATCCCCGACCAGAGAGATCAAAGTGGAGGCTAAGCTGCTCAAGAAATTGTACCCCTCCTTCTGCAGTCACATGATCTCTAAGTAAATGTCTTTTTGTGTCACAGAAAGATGGTGTCATTAGGCCTCTGTACTGTACATGAATCTGCATTAAAGCACTTCATTACTGGATGAACTCAAAGGCAAGAACTGTATTTCAGACCACACAGCACTTATTATACTGCAGAACTCTCCTCTGGACTAAATGACTAAAGTAATGATGGTTATGAGGACATTTCCTTTGCTGACATTTCAACATGCAACCTGTTGTTGCATTACTACTTTTATTTCTTCTTTCCTATCGTGATAAAAGATATGTTGGGTTGCAACTCTAAACATTGCCCAGAGGGGTTATAATTTCTGTAATATAAGGAACAAGGTGACAAGTTCCAATGAAGGTTTCTGTGGTTGTTATTTTACCCAAAGATTAAAGTTTATGACAGAGCAACAACACATCCATCAATGGCATGTTCAGGGTTATTGATCTGGGTAATCATCATATTATATAAAATATTCAAGGTGCAACAGATTGTGTGCTTCTTTGCTTAAATGTGTTTCATCTCAGTGGTACGCCTGCACAGGAATGAAGGGATGGGACAGATTGAACCATGATGAAGGAAGAAAACTATTTATTCAGATGAGGAGAAGCTGCACTACACCAGCTGTGTAGTGTGAGGCACGGGATGTTGAAGACAAACCCACACTCTGGATTCAAATCACATTCATTTTGATAATCAGTGAAGCAAATCTGAACAATTTACACAAAGTCTTACATTTCTTTATATTGCTGCAAAGTAATTTGTGTTTTTTTTATCATCAGACTCTGCCTTTGCTTATTTCAGTTTATGAATTATTCATATAAAAGACACAAAGCTAAAAGACATTTTCTGAAATTCAAATCGCCATTGCAGCATCGCTATTAAGCGCCTCAAATATTTGCCTGGATTGTGATTTTGCAAATAAAATCCACCACACTAAAGTCGTCCATATCCATTGCTTCTTCAAACATTTTACAAAGTTCAATTTAAATGTTGTCATAAAATTTACTTCTGATCCAACCACAGAAATGATAAATAATGTCTTTTCAGGTGATTCAATGTAAGAATTTGAAAAAACAGTCTAAAATATTTGTTATTCTGATGACTCTGACCCCAATCCTGCAGAGACCATGTAAATAACACCACTGCAGACCATCCATTTACAGCTTGAAACAGAGAAATCTTCCCTGATGTCCACAAGAGGGCACTGTTGTCCTTTCATCTATACTCTGCCCCGTAATGCTCAGGGCGTTTTCCCAGACCATGGGTGCTTGTACAGGGCAACAACTGAGTGCCTGTCAGAGCTCGAGGAATTGGCTTTTAACTCCTCCATTTCCTGACACCCTCCTCCTTGTACCCTCCTCGAGGCTCAGGGGCAGTGTTGTATCAAACTGCTGCATCTAATGTTTGTATCATTAAGTACAAAGTCATATTTAATGATACAAGTATTTGTATCATTCAATTTGTATGTATTTGCATGCTTTTCTTTGTGACCAAGACATAAAATCTTGGCTGAGGGAATACATATGTAAAGAATATGTATATATTAAGTATCTTTTTTAACTTTATCTGTAAAAAATAAATAAATAAAAATCATATTTTAATGTCAATGAACAAAGGTTTGCAATTCTAGTAGCACATGCACAATGTTTTTTTTTTCTAAACACAGGAACAAACGTCAATTATTTTTTAGAAATGTGTCTGTGGTTAAATGAGATAATAATCAATAAATAGAAATGAATCGATAGTATTCAAAATAAGAAGTGATGTTCCTTAAGTGTCTATGGTAAATACATTTTTAAAGTTTTTTTTATTTGACTTTCTTATTCCAAAGTATATTTATTTGTATGCCTATAATAGGCTATCAACACATGTGTTAGTATGAATTTTCATGGATTCATCTTAGTAATTTTAAACCTGTCATCTTGTAATTCTTATTTTATATCTGTGTAGCTGTAATACGTATACCTCATAGCAGCAGAGATTTATTTGGATTGGAACCAAGTGTATGTTGTGAGCTGAAAAGGAAATATGATTTGATGTGGTTGAAGAAATCCTATATGTTTGACGTTTGTGAAGGTAACCTCTTCTATCTAGCCTGTTAGAAGTGTATAATGGTAAGGAACGTGTACGCTGTGCCTGATAACAGACTATGAGCAAGACTGTTAACATGAAAAGTTTGTCAGCCATGTGCGTTCTCTTGCTGTCTGACCTCGGCCCAAAAAACTCTAAAATAATCCACAGACTGTCTCGCAATTTCCTCATTAAACATTTACAGCAGAAACGCCCCCACCTAACTAAATGTTACTATGTTTTGTAGTGTTTTAAAGAAAAAATACAAACGGACGAGTCTCTTTTTTGCAGTATATTAAAAAAAAGGCCATATGTTATTATATACAATGTGAAAGCAAAGTTAACCTACAATTAGGGAGGAAAATACATGTGTATATGTCATATAATTAAATAATAATTCTATTCTATTTCTGAAGTAGGCTATGTAATTAAGTGTCTAACATTAGAGTACGAAAGCTACATTTCAAAGAGACGTTTCGAAGATGAATTCCCAGAGTTTGTGTCCGCATGGCCTGAAGAGCGTAATGGAATGTATCTCCAAAGCTGCAATTCTCTCACAACCTACTGACCTGTATTTTTAGTCCAGTATTTGTCAGAGCTGGTCCGCTTCAGAGAATCTCAACCTGAAACTGATCCAAATGATGTTTCCACCATCTAACAAGAGGAATGGAGTAAGCTATTCCTGTTGAATATGAAGGAATCAAAGGAGACTACGACCACCTCTACCACAGAGACATCTGCAGCACCTCCACATTTACCATCTCAGACTGAGGTAGAAGAGGCAGTAAAGACTCTGTACAAGGATTTGGCAGGAGTAAAGACATCATCAAAAAAGGCCAAGAAGACATCAGTAATGTATGCAACACCAACACCACCTAGCTTTGTTGGAAAAGTATATGGAAGGAAGGTACCGCCACCTTTCCTTCTTGTTAAAGGAGAGGGGAAGCCTCTACCATCTGCCCAGGAATCCCTTATTCAACAGAAAGAAATCATCGAATACATCAAGAAAATAGCAGAAGGACCACTAAAAGTACTGCCGCCAATTACAAAAAAGTCTTCTGTATGTCAGCCCTTCAAACCTTTGGAAGGAACCACCGACAATGTCAAGAGAACAATAAACCACTTTCCCATACAGCCACCGATTAAGAAGGAAACCTCAACACCTGCAGGTTTTCCTTCAAAATCCAGTCCAGACAGCCTCCAAAACCTTCGACTCCCCCCATGCTGGTAGTCCCAAAAAGACCCGTTCTTCCATCAATTGGACAAATGCAAACTAATAGAAGACGGGTGTTTATGGCTGAAGGAAAGATAATCTCCCATAAACCTATAAAAGGTCAGCAGGTGGAGGATCCAGAATGCACTGCAGGACACTGATAACCCCATTTTGATTAGGACTAAACTAAGTCATTCAACCGACCAGGTTCCCATCGACCTTAGAGGGGGGTCCCCTCTTGTGTGATCCTTCTCAAGGTTTCTTCCTTTTTGCCTGTTTAAGGGTTTTGGGGAGTTTTTCCTTGCTCGCTTGAGGGGAAGGACCTCTTCATGCTGGTTTTGTTTGACATTAAAAACATAGATAAACAAGTTAACAATTTAAATATGTTGAAAAAAAAATACAATTATTGACAAAACAAGAGGTTAACAAGCATCTCTGGTGCTCCTTGGGTACCTCATCTGATCTATACACATCAGATGGACTGCTAGATGTCTGCATTTCGAGGACCATAAATGAAACTAATAATTAAACTAAATAAATGTTCAATTATGGAATTAAGTTCATTCTTTGCTACATATAGAAATGTATGTTTTTTTGTCATAATGTTCCTCTATCTTTAATTCATGTGTGTCCTTCAGATTATTTATTGTCTTGCTTTCTGATTTTTTTTTATCCTTTTCTTTAAACCCCTGACCTTGCACTCAAATAGCCTTCATTATAATCTGCTCAGATTGTGCTCAAACTGTATGTTTGCATTCAGAAAAGTTGCTGCTTGCACAGATTTCCTGTGCGCCAAATTTAGACCATGTCTTCATACTCAGGCTCCTCTGACATGTCTGCTCTGCTCTTAAAAAAAAGAAAACCCTATATGAAAATCTCATGAGCAATAGAATTCAAGGTAAACTCAATTTCTCCCCATCTCACATATTTATAATGGAAAAAGGAAAAGGAATTTAAGCCGGGAAAAAGTAGATTATCTCGAGATGCAGAAAGCGTCAGATTGTCCAACACAAGTTAAGCATGATCTCTTATGTCAGGGTTAGTCAAGATAACCCAAGGATACCCTTGGTATTTAGCCCCTGGTGGCCTTTGTGAGTCTGGGGTACCAGCTTAATCAATCTAACAAAGACACCTCACTGTAATGTTTATTAACTGTACTCAGAACAAGGTGTAGTGATTCACAGAGTCACAGTGCTGTTGTCATCAGCGCTAAAGGGATGTTTTTCATCCAATCAGGTTACTTGGCCAAAAGTTACTATTACTGTAAAAAAAAAAAAAAAGGAGTCAGCCAAGTATCATTAAGTACAAAGCCAAGTCTGGTGAGTGGTACTTTAAAAAAAACTTCAGAAGGTCTCCACTTTTATTTATTTTTATGCACAGGTCTAATTTTCCAATGCTCCTTAAACAGTTTATAGGTTCCACTTAAATTGAACATATATATATATATTTATTCCTGAACGGGGTTATGTACATTTTTCTTTGTACTATTTTTAGTTGCACAGGTTTAATTTTATTTCATGTAGGGTCTTACTTAGATCTTTGTTTTGGGTTAATATATATGTATGGGAGGGGAGACAGCGGTTGTTGTTTATTTGTAACAAATGTTTCATGTCTTTTGTAAACTGCTACTGGATGCTTTGAATTTCCCTTTTGATTAATAAAGTATCTATCTATCTATCTATTTAGCAATGCATATTCATTACTACATTATTATTTACATTGATATCATGTTGATTTGAATCAATGTGAAAATAACCAAGCACAATTGACAGGTAAGCAAGTACTTACATTACACAATGCAAAGAAAAACACACAATTTTCACGTCATAAATACATCCAGAAGCACTTTCCACAACCAGAGTGAATCTAAAATGTCATTATGGCTGTGGATGACTTTGATGTTTTTGAGTTGATATCGATCCTTTTGACCTTTGCAAGTGTGCATATACTGTATACAGGCTACACCAAATCTGACTCACAAAAGATGTAATGTTGCATGAACAAGCATGCACCTTTGTTTTGATTCAGGTTTGCCTCATAAACAAGCAAATCGTGTTGCAGTGGACTTTTCACTGTTTGCCCTAAAGCAGCGAGAGGTTTCCAGATTAAAAGGCTTTCGCTTCAGCATTGTCATAAGCTGTAGAAGCTGAAAAGGGAAAGATCAGTAGCCTCAGGTTATTTGTGTGTGTGTTTCTGTGTTTAAATTGGTCTGACTCTGCCTCTCTCTCTCTCTCTCACACAAACACACACAAAGACGTATACATTGTTGTCATCAGTTTTTATATTCAGTTGTAGGGGGAGGTTAACCTTTTCCATGTTGACACACACCATATCCTACTTTTCACACGTATGATTAACCATCAAACATGAGTAGGGTATTACTCAGCCTGACATGAATGTCAAGAATGCTTGTAATCAACATGGATTCACCAAAAACACACACACACACACACACACACACACACACAAGCACACCCACATGCTTACATACAGACAGAATCTTAATCTTTGAAGCAATGATACGACGTCCCAATGGAGATCATTAAGGTCATGGAGATAATTAAGGTTTCGTCCAATCTTATCAGATCTAATCTAACATAATGTAATATGACGTAATGTAATCCCACACACACAGCAGAGCAGTGACACAGACCTGGCATTCTAATTTCTCTAGCAGTGAAACATAAATTGCATTTAGATAGGACATTACTGGATTTGAGCACATGTGTAAAAACCTTACAGTTCAGTACATGATCTGGAAACTTTCCACATACGGAGAACTTTAGTCATACATCTAAGGGCTACTTGGCTTTTACTTCTCATGAAATAGGATTGTGATTCCAATATGGGATCAGGTCATGTTTGAGAAGAGACTTCAGCCCTACTTTAAGGATGATGGATCAGGTAAAAAGAGAGTTTACTTTGTGTTACAGGTGAACCCGTATACTTTCAAGGGGAGCTGTCTTTCTATGATTATATTTGTTGTAGGATCAGAACTATGTAATCTTTCACAAACTCCGTCCTGTAATTTGGCCCTGGATATGATGCCAGCTGGTAGGTTGAGGGTAGTTATTGAAAACATGTCAAGTGTTTATCACACACATCCCTCCGAAATGCTTATCTGCTTTAAATTTCTGTTTAAACAGATAACAAGCAGGTGTTTTAATCAGCTGTCTGGCAGAAGAATTACAGATGCACTGGTAATCTGATAATCCATCTACTTTTTGTGTGAAAACATATCTTACCTCTTTTGTTGATTATACTGACATCCTTATTGAGATTGAAAATATCACTGACAGAGAGGGGCGTGTCCTGACTTTTTTGACTAGTGTGGCCCAACCGGGGCACTGACTTATGCAGGGGTGGCCTGAAGTGTGATGTGTGCACAAACACACAAATAAATATCAATTATTTACCCTTTCTTACCTCACCAATAATATCTACTTGATAACACAAGATGGCAACATTAGCTTATTTTTTAATGCCACAAAAAGATATATGTTCAAAGCCACAATTTAAAATTACCTATAAATGTAAACTTTTTTTTCAGGAGATTTCCGTATGTGTGAAAAGGGTTACAGTGTATGACTTTTGGGGTGGCCAATCAGATTTCTGGGGGGGGGGGGGGGGGGTTAGTGGCATCCCTGGCCACCCCTGGACACACCCCTGCTGACGTGTTTTCTCATTATACTTCATATTCTAGTATTTAGAGACATGTTTAACTTCTTACTGCTCTAAAATCCAATGTTAACAGGAACTTTACATATGTACACAATTTAACCCCAAATACGTAACAATGTAACAGAGCACTAGCAGCAAGACTGTCATGGTGACAAGGTTTGTCAGAATGATCCCAACAACTGAAGTCATGATTGTCAAACTCAACATCAACACTGACACCGGCATAATAGGAGAGACTGAAACTTCTTGATTTATTTTCCCCTTTTGTGCTGTGCCATTCAGAATGTCATTTGAATTCAGGCCTCAGAATCTCAATCAGTGGTGGTTTTTGTTCTGTTGCCACAAACAAGAGGCCCAAGCTGTGGTGCTTTGATCGATGGTGTCAACATTAACATTGGCCCAATCACAGTTAATCACAGTTCAAGCTCAGGCAACACACACTGCAGAGTTCATTGGTTGTGGCAGTCCAGAGTACATTTTCATCATAAACTGTGGTGAAACCTCCATCCTAACAATCAGCAGAGGTCCAAGAGTCATCACCCCAATCAAGTGTGTCTCAACTCCATCAATCAGAGGCAGATCCCTGTTTATTTAGGCGTGTCGTCAAGGGCTTGGTGATTCTCACTTGCACATGGATAGTAAAAAACAAAGTTCAACTTCATTATAAAGGCCTCACACAAGAGGAAATTCTAGAGGAAAAACATATATGGTTGATTATTGAAATAAAAGCTGAGTGAGGAGCAAGTGTTAACATTAAGATCAGTTATACTCTCCAGTTCATTACCAGCTAGGTAAAGCATTTGGAGAAAGGTCGACAGTGCATTTTGAATTGCTTTCTTGTCAGTCAATGGCTTGAAAAGTCACATTAGTACAAGTACGAGCTTAATGTAATAAAGTTGTGGCACAAAAACTTTGAACTCACATAATCAATGTGACCTCTTCCTTTCCCAGTGCCATTTCTAGGAATACAAAAGAGCAATGTATGCATTTACATGTGACTGTGCATACACAAGTTCCAGGGACTTATCTTACCTCAGAAGATACCCCACCCGGTCGGGGGTCTCCTGAGGTAAGATGTGACGTTAAAAAACGACACAGTGCTATACGATGCTGTAAGGAGAATATGTCTTTACATTAATGCTATGTGTAGTTCAACAGAATCACACCATCAACCCTCTCCTACTGACTCACGGTAAATTGTCCGGATAATATCCTGCTGCATTCTTTATACCTATATCTTAATACTAGTGAAGTGGCAGGAGAAAATCCTGGGTAAAAATATTAAACATGTTCAGTATTTACGATCAGAAATCCTGTTGTGTGGGGAGAACACAGAGGACGGCCGAGCACAGACTCTGTGAATTATCACATAAACGGAACAATAGACAATAGGGAAGCAAGCTGACTGAAGCAGGAAGCACAGCAAACATTACCATGGCGACAACAGCAAACACAAAGCATAAAATAGGATAGGATGTCATACATTTTTGTGCTGTTAAACAAACCACAATCCAAGTGACAAGATTGAGTTGGACTAAAATGTCTTGTATGTACAGTACCAGCTAACAGCTAGCCACATCATGTTTGTTTACTCTTAAATCACGTTTGACCGCGCGAGATTACACGTTTTAATAGTCGAGACTCTGGTTGTTGGTGAATGAATCAGTTAGTGTGTGGTGTGCTGTGTTGGTCGTCTTGTTGCACAACACACACTATAAGAACTGAACTGATAATCTGTCATGATTTGTCGTCATGTGTGGGGTCTCACACATTCAATATTTTAAAAATCTTTTGGCGTGTGCCAGGAATAAGAAAAGGACTGACCAGAAAGAGAGCATGTCAACATTGTGATAAAATACACTTAATATGTTATATGGCGTTCCTTCAAATTCTACACTACATACAGAAATACAAAAATGGGGACACAAAAACTGGTGAAAAAAGCACTGTGGGGTACAGTTTAGAAGTTACCATCCAGTCAGGCCATTGATATGTACAAATAAAACGAGTGGGCGTAGAGGGCAAACAAGTGTTTTGATGAGTCTGACAATGATTTAAACCTTCACAGCCACCGTCCTTACCCATTGAGACAAACATACTGGACTGACATGCTAGAAGGCACTTTACCCATCCATCACCAAACACCAAATGAGGGAATATTTATTTGGACTAAGACTGATAAGACTGATAAGTCATACTTTGACTGAAGTTCACAGACTTACAGAATTAATAAGAGGGCACATTGGATCATTTGTCAAACGTATGTTAAGACATGGAGGTCTGAAATGTGACTGGTTGGCATTTAAACAACGGTTGATAATATGCGTTTTATCACAGATGAGCACTCCGGATGCAGCCGCAGACAGCTTCTTGACATATGTGTCATCATAGAGGACGATCACAGTCGATGCTGTAACAATTTCGTCTGTGTGGTATTGGTGTAGATAACAGTTAAATGGCTGACCTTTCAAGTGTTCCTCAATGATGCCGAGGGCTGCAGGGAGTGCTTTCAAGATTACTTTTATGGGCCTCAATTTTCCCTAACCATTTCCAGTTATTTACGGTTAGGTTGGCAGGTATGAAGGTACAATTTACAACGTCCACAATTATGATTATGAAGTGGATTTTATCTCATAAGAAATTAATCATGGGAACAACATTTTTAAATAAATAAAAAAAACAACACCTTATTTAGAAACGTTTTGCCTTCATGTTATAACTCTAACACATTTTTGGCATGCCAGATGCTCATAAAAAAATATTTTAAAGAGGTGTTTCACATATTACTTCAAAAAAAAAAAATTACCTACCAATCACGCCTCAACACGGGCAGAGTGGATAAAACATCAACAATTACATTAAGTCAAAGCTTTACATGTACAAAGGCGGCCTCACTCTTTTCAAATACTCTATTACTAAAATAAACCAAAACAATGGTTACAGCCTGGACAAAGCTAACAGCCAATTTCAGTAAAAGTGGGTGGTCATTGCTGAACATGCCTCTGCTGCAAAAGCTTTGTTGCTTTTGTCCCGTTGTGAAGTGGTGGTTGATACTTTGCATGCGTGCAAAAACTGTTGAGATGTAACGTTATGGTTGGCCAACAAACTATATCAGAGTGTTGTACCCTTTCTTTAACCTGCTGTGTACTTTTACTTCCTGTGCTCTCTGAGTAAAATGGTCAATTGAGTGTTTCCCTCAGGCTGATTACTGACTGAAGAATGTTACATTAACCTAAAGAGCCGTGAAGCTACAATGGTTTTTTTTTGGGTGTAATGAGTATTTATAATGAGCAAAAGGGAAGGTCGCGCAGGTTCAAAGAGACGCCTGGTTGGAGTCTGGACTGAATATTTGTTTCTTGCTCAATAATTTTTTGGCAAATGGCACAAACAGTGCAAATAGTCAGCACTATTCAGTGTTGACCTTAAAGGGTCAATCATGATTGATTGAATGATACTGAGATCAATACTAATGTCTGAGGATAAATGTTAAGAAATAAATGTTTATTAAGAACATATTTGATTTTTAAGTCACTCTTTTGTGCAAAAAGTAAGTTCAGCAACGGTTTAAATTGTTCTGAAAGCTTTGGAGGAGATGCACTGCTGCTGTCTTACATAATTGTTATTCTGTGAAACTGATTAGAATTCTTCTCGTTTTCTCCCTTAATGTAACTTTTTTTTTAATGAAGTCTGAAATCTCCAGCCTTGACTTTCAATGAACCTGCACAAACGCCTCCTTACTTCATTTTTAAATCCTCAGTCAGTGATGCTTTCTTTCAATTGCACTGGGATACACTATAGAATTTTCTTTGAAAGCACCACATGGGGAAACGCTCCGAAAAGTCTTTAAATGCTTTTCAGGTCTCAGTCTTTGAGGTTGCCTCGCTTAGAGACCTCTCTCTCTCTCTCTCTTTTAAATTCAATTTTCTTTGACTGTGTGTTTTTGTGTGCGTTTCTGAGAGGAGGAGAGCTGACAGGTGAGGGAGTGCAAGAGAAACAAGGCGAGATAAAGCGCGAAGTAGGTGGTATTACCTGCTACTGTATGTGCTACACCGTGCTGATTCTGAACTCTGATGGAAGGCGACACCTTTCTGAAGCAGTAAAAGTACCTATGAATCACACTGAGCTCGCCCCTTTCTCTCTCTCTGTGTATCTTACTCTGCCTCTTTTTCTATCTCTCTCCCTTTGGGGGCTAAGCCTCTCTGTGTATCTCTCTCTCTCTCTCTCTGTTGGTTTCTCCCCTGTCACATGAACCTGTCCCTGGGTACTATCAGCGACATGGAATGTGGTAAAGAGAAATGAAGTGCATTTGTCACTGTTTCCCCATTTATATACTCCTCCTGCCACACTCTGTTTTATCTCTAGCTGTGTCTTATTGTCCCGTCTCTGTTTCTTGGCCTGGTCCTGCCTCACTGCTGGGTTCCATCACAGCACTTTTTATGTTGTAACTTCATCAGATTACAGTAATAAGAAGCCTGTCTTTGAGCTTTCAGTCTTCCTCTTTTCAAAGAGCAGCACATTTTCAAACACAGGAAAATTAGCAATTATCTGTTCAGAGGCATGCGATAAGTTGCTGGTGTGACAGGAGAAATTTTACAATGATGTATTCCTTCGTCTTAATGCCGGAAAAGGACAGCAGGAAAACAAAAGCTAGTGGAAAGTGCACAGAGATTTAAGTAGCTGCAGAAGCTGCATGCCCTAGAGACACTATGAGGTCAAGTGCAGAGACACAGCAGTGCATTTTCTTTTTTCCTTCGTCTTTATGAACAGACTTCAGAAGATAACATTGAAATGACAAGTGTAAGCAAAGCCTGCATTTTTGTGCTCACTTGCAAAGAGGAAAAGCAGATCCAAAATAGAAGCTCCTGAAGCAAGCAGAGAGCAGTGCTGATAATCAGAGCTGACATGTTACTTCGTGTGTGCAGGGGCAATGGGAAAGCCGCACTCCAGGGTCCTGTTGTGGTATTGTGTATGTGTGTGTGTGTTTGTGGTATGACTGTTTGAGGGCAGAGGGAAGCCTACTCCAGAGGAGGAGGACTTTGATTGATGTGAGGAGATGTGCTCGGTGAGCAGAAATAGGATCTGACAATCCTAAATTCAACCCTTAAGATTTCCCTGGTGTTTCACTTCTTTGACCCCCTGATAAAAGGGTTGTGGGGTTCGTATACAGGTGGAGCTCCTGTGCTTTGTACAGTTGTTTTAGTTGATCATTTCATACAAACATGTGCAATGCTTATCCAGGATTCTCTTTCCTTAAAGGAAAACTCTGTATATTTTAACCTTGTGAATTTGCCAAAAATGTGGCAATAATAGCTCTATGTGGACTAAAAGTCTAAACATTGCAATCTCCATTGTAGATGTGAGTAATACTGAACTGTGAGAACAAAACCACTGCATTTGTAGCTCTGATTATTCAGGTCATTTTTAAAGCTTTGAAAATCAAATGGAAACTAAAAAAGGCTTTTTGGGCCAAAGATGCAACTCTCCATGGGGTACCAAAAAGGAGTATTGTATGAGATGTAGATCAAATTAATATTAGTCTTTGAGGATCTAAGTTTTCTACTTCCGTCTTGAAGGCAATGTAAACAACAATAGCATCTGGATTTAGTGTATAGAGGGAATACTGGTGTATCATCAGCATACAATGATGCTTGCTTTAAAATAATACATAATAGTGACTAAAAGACAGACTACATTAATGTTTAATATATGCATGTTGTGTTTCTGTGTTTGTTTGTGTGTCTGTGTGTGTGTACAAATTAGAAGGGGGGGAGAGATTAAAAAATAGCTCCATTTATTACTTTGCAGATTGGAGATCCCTGTGTGGATTCTTTGTTTTGATTTAATTAAAATGCTTTTAGAGCATTTGTTCAAGCTAATTATGGATATTCCTGAGGGGCTCACGATGTGTCAGAGGATCAGGTGACTCCTTTACCGTCTCCACCCCTGAGTCACAGCCAGTTTTAATTCCCCAAGAGCCTAGCCACAGTGACTTGATCGCTCACAGACATGGTTTGATGAGAAATTCAGAATTACCTTGCTGGTGTACGGAACATTCGCTGTTTTCATTTTGCCCAAAACACATCTGTGCATGAGATGATGAATAGAGAAGTCTGCACAAATAATCCACAGCTCTGTCTGTTCAAGTCATTGGGCTGACTGCCTCCCTAAACCTGCACATCATCAAGGATCAGTACAAAGCAGAGGACAGAGAAGGGTTGGCATTGTTTTAGCCAGCAGGGCAGCCCTAAATAAAACCAACCTAATGATCAATAAACACGTAAAAAAAATCATATCCAAAATCCAGCTGATTCCGCTCTAATGTTACTCCGTCATATAAATATGTAGTTTAATACAAAAATCCTGGATATAAATTTCTCAGCCAAAATGTACAAAAATGTAGCAGCTAGCTGTGTTTCTTTCCTTCTGTGCCTCTCCAGACTCTTTGGCCAAAAGCTTAAGTGGATTGTAGACTGCAGAATCTGGTCCAACATGAGTCATCACAGGGGTCACAGTGGAGGCCTCTCTTGAGTCAGGGTTTGCAATCAGAGGCTTTGGGTTACTCATCTAGTCACTGATGGGGACCATTGTGATCGATCCTCTGAGAGTGTATTGATCATCCAAGTCAGAGTGATTGTGTCTTACCTCTCTCACCCCTCTCAACCTGTCCTTCACTCCCTCAAGACTTCACTGATGGTAAGTCTGCTCTACTTTGTCCAAGTATTGATGGAACCATTCTCTTTAGACAGTTGTGTCTGTCTGTGTCTGTGTGTGTGTGTGTTAAGACCAGGGCTTCCGTCTACCTGTCTCCTCATGCAAAGAGATATTAGGACTTTGCAGGATTATAATTTGTGACCCAGACTGTTAAATAACTTTAACATTAATGATCTAATTTAAATTCCACTTTACATTAAAAAAAATTATAATTCTTCTGCAAATGTTCCAAAAGTTTGCAACATAGATGAAGTGTTCTTCCTGTTGACCATTTTATCTGTTTGATTCTGCTGTTATTTTTTAGCGTATCCTATTAAAATGGCTCTTTTTTATAGTCTTTTATATTGCCTTGTGTTTCTTTTCTAAATTCCTTTTATGTCTTGTATAAAGCACATTAAATGCCTTGTTAAAGGTGTCTATAGCCTACAATTAATATGCCTTGCCTTTCTAAATTTGGGACATTATTACCACAAACAACACGGGTGATTTAATTTACCATACTTAAGCCAATGACAAAATAATACATATGGAAGGGAAACAGAAATGGATTCACTGAAAATGTCTGTAAGTCCCTTCAGCATTTCCCTGGCCTTTTCAGTGTTTGTTGTGTCCATAAATGCCTGATTTGTGGAATATCTTGTAGAAAATGTTCAATGCACGTTGTGCTGTTTGAAGGTTTTTCACTTCAACTGTGAGCGACTGGGACGACACAATAAAAGCAAATTATTGGCTGAGCGAGTTGTTTGTCTCCTGACATCAGTAAGCCGTCGTCTCTACCACTGGTCTTAGATGGTGCATTAAAATTGGTAACACTATGTTATAGTTCTCACAAAGAGTAGCACTATACCGCTGATGAGAATTACAAGTGATCAAAAGTCCTTGATTAGGAGTAAAGTTGTAAATGCAATATTAATTTATAAATGATAGAATTACTTTTTTGGGAGTGCTGGTTTAACTTGGTTGCAGGGGCGGATCCAGGGGATGACCAAGGGTGGCCCAGGTTTCGGAAAAAATAAATGTTTTGTATATTACAGATAGCTATACTGTGTTTGATGGATTGATATATTGTTGAGTGGTACTTATCAAACGTTAGTATGATTAACATACTAACTTATACTGATGTTAATACTTCTTAACATCAGCCTGTTAGTGTTGAGAATCTTAGCACCATGTGGTGCATGACATGATGCTAAACGCAGGTAAAAGCCAACATGTAACTCAAGCCTCACATTGGTAAGGATGTTGAATCTTACAGTGAGAACAACTTGAAGGCCCTTCTTGCTAGTCCTGCTTGGTGTGTCAACACTTATTAGATAACAAGTTGCTTGCTAAATAAACATTGTGTTAACAAGTAACCAGGAGCCAAGTGCACCAGCTGGGCGTAAAGAATGTAGTTCTCTTAGGTCTGACTTAGCTATGACTGACTTCTTGACTGAAATTATCTTAGGGTGCACAAAGCCTAACTGAGAAAGGTCATAGCTGTGCCAGCTCTTATTATGCAGGGCAATGGGAACATTTGTGTAGCGGTGACTGTGAGTGTTGTACACTTCCATCTGGTCTAAGTGCTCCTCCTCTACTTGACTGTCAAGTGAACACCCCACAACACTTTTGTACTAAATAGTATATCACTGTTTTCTTTACACTGATGATTATGACAAAAAAGTCAGTTTTGTGACTGTTACATTTTTCAGGTCGTATAACATTGGATACATACATTGGGTCCAATTTTCTAATTTACACCTGCACCACCAAACAAAGTGACACTCAGGTGCAACACAAACATAGTTCAAGTCCAACTGATGCACAGTATAACTTTAGGTTGGTTGTAACTTTCAGCTCTCAGTTGGAAGTGTTGTTTCACTGAGGCGTATACCCAGCTGATTCACCCAGCTCCAGATCGTTATCCCACAACATTTGTGATGTTTTGCCAAGCAGCACTCAGTCTTTGTATCTGTAATCTAACAGGCCAGGAAATAAAAACTACAGAAATATCCCCCCATGTGAAGATTCATCCACGGTGAGACATCTATTAACTTTCTGTTCTTCAGGGACATTTATTATCATTCTTGACAGGTGTCTTTCCATCACGTCAACCCCTCTTTGAATATTCCCATTTACACCTCCAAGATTAACGGTTGCATTGTGCATTCATGAACATGGGAAAAACTCATAAAAACAAACAGCCAGTGTAATGCATGCATATTGCAGTGTATTGAGTGGATTTTAAGATGGAAGAATGAGCTTTAATAAAACCTGGGATATATTATTTTCTAACCCTACCATATTTGTGTATTTGTTGGTGTTAGACTAAGAGCAGGTCTGCATGAAATAAGGGGATAAAGAGGTGATATTTGTATGAGAGAGGCAGAGAGGGTTATAGAAAGAGACAGTCGAGCAGCATTGTTGCAGAGAGTACAGAGTCAGGAGCTGGGTGATAAACACCTCCTCCATTTTATTACATTGGAGCTGAGCCCTGGAACCTGCATGTGTACAGTGGAGCCACAGATTGATTGTTCTTTGATGCTCCGTAACTTGGCAAACTTCCTCTCAGTGATGAGAATATTAATTATGCCCATCCTTTGCTCAAAATATGAAGCTGGAGATTACTTCTGAGGCATACATGTTGTTCTGAAGGCAGGAGGGTTCCGTTCCTCTGCCATGCAGTTTCAGAATACAATAGAATGTTTTATCGCTATTTACATAGTGGTTTAAAACTATGGAGTCTGTCTTTGAGATAACGGGTCCTGAAAAAAGAGAGGGCTGATGATGTCACTACTACTTTTGATCCGATTAGCCGGTCAATCAACCAAACTTGACAAGGACTTGAAGATTTTCTTTGCAGGTTATCTGCACGATTGACAAAGTAAACACTGTTTGCTGAAGGCCTGTTCTGACTTCTGACTGCGTTATTCCAAGTGACATGTTAGACTATACCCCAGGTAACATTGTTGTAGTATTACCATTAGTGCATGTCAGTACTGTTCTACGAGAGAAGAGCTGTCAATTTAACGGCAGAAAATTCTACAAACCAAATCAATTGATAAACACCTAAAGGATTAGCCTCCTAAACATCTATTTTTCTACAATCAATTAACAAACCCTGAAAGCTTAATAATACGGCTTTAAGAGTAGTTGCCAGTACAATATCTGTTCTTGATTTTATAATTGCAATAGAAAAACATATCTAAATGTGTCTCGCTACTTGAATCCATTATTACAGACATTAAAGCCAGTTGATCACAGTCTCTGTTCTTCACGAACAATGAAACAGGCATCTGCCAAGTCTCCAGGGGGTGGATATTTGGTACTTAGAATCAGATTTTCTGCAGAGCATCACTTTAACATGAAGATAAGTGAGGATTTTTATTGTGCAGATAATGGAATTCTAATTGCTTTTCCTTAGAACACCAGGCTTTAGTATCTCAACATTTTTGTTGTATGCCCTGCGTTCATCAGTTTGGTGTCTGAGGTTGTTCTGGTTTTTCTTTACAGCAAGTCTTTGAACTGAAAAAACAAATCACTGTAGATACTGTACAAAACACAACAACTGTCCTCTTAAAAAAAAAAAGTTTATGTTTTAGTACCAATTTGAAATGTAGTTTGTAACTGGGTGTATTAACTTCCAGTTCTTTTGAATGATTGGTGAGAAGAAAACTGCAGAAAGTATGGTAAGTACAGATGAATGTGTTAATTAAAGAGTGTCATGAAAGGACGATTGTAATTATATCATTTATAATTTTCAACTATTTAGCTTATCAGTTAATCGATTTTGTCATTTATAAAGCAAAAAGGCCAAAGATGTTTTCTTTTTTCAAGCTCTGAAACCTAAGGATTGTTGTTCTTTGTCATCTGTGAACTGAGTTTAAATTCAACGTACAGATTTGAGATTTAAGTCCATGCAAAATTATTGAAGAAACAATCTGGATATATAATGGATAGTATTCAACTATTTGTCTAAGCGATATAGCAAGAAATAATTGGCCTTAATACTTACATTGTTCGTTTGTCTTTAGATTAGGGTTGTGTTCAGGCTTTTTAAAAGAAAGCTGAACCAGAATTTAAAAGACAAGAAGAAAATGTGAAAAAGAGCTAAACCAAAGACAAAGAACCTAATGGTGGTGGTATGTGTGTGTGTGTGTGTGTGTGTGTGTGTGTGTGTGTGTGTGTGTGTGTGTGTGTGTGTGTGTGTGTGTGTGTGTGTGTGTGTGTGTGTGTGTGTGGGTTTGTTTGTGTGTGTGTGTGTGTGTGTGTGTGTGTGTGTGTGTGTGTGTGTGTGTGTGTGTGTGTGTGTGTGTCAGGCTGTCGGGCAGACCTCTCAGTGGTGTCCCACAGAGGCCTGAAGCTCTGAGGCATGACCAGGTGTCCCTGCACCGAGAGGCTGTCTGCACACTGTGCGGAATATTAACAAGCCTGACCACACACAAACACACACACACAAACGTTTTTGTTTTTTTTCGCTTGGCTCGCACAGATATTCAGAGACACCCTCACAATTATCACGCTTGCCTACACAAATAACTAAACTGTACCCAGAAACAAATATTATACAGGTTCTCTATGTGTGTATAAAAAATGTATACACCTCTAATACTTAATGTCACACCCTTGCTACTATATGAACACACATCAGTTAAATGTGCATCCCCACATACACACACACACACAAAGTCAAGGATTACGACAGAAACCTTCTGGCTCCCTTTCCCACTCTTCCTCTACATTGTGATAAAGCAGTCAGAGGTTTTTTCTCGGCTCTTGTTTTCTATCTCCGACTGATGGAGCGGTGAATGAGGAGAAAAGTCAGCTGTCGCTATCAGCTGCCAGAAGACTCCTCTGAGACATTTACAAGCAGAAACACAGGAAACTAACGGTCATACGAGTAGGCACACATATAGCAAACATGTAAAGACAGACTTGGACATGATGTCACACATGGAGACACACATGTAGAGTATTTAAGGATACACACACACACACACAGATAATACGAGGACAGAGAATTTTTCTGTCTCTGCGTGGGTGGGAAATATGTTTATTTTATGTGAAAGGTATACTCATGTAATGTCTTGGAGAATTTTCCTCATGGAGAAGCAGCATGACTACATTAGTGCCACAGGCAGCTAGCCACAGATTACATTAAACCCTGTGAGTGTGTGTGTGTGTGTGTGTGTGTGTATAAGCCCTGAGCATGCACATGTACACGTGTAGTGTACTACAGTAGGCTCTGCTGTGTGTGTGTGTGTGTGTGTGTGTGTTACATGTGCTTGTAGATGTCAGTAAATCCTCAGTTTGTAGGCCGTAATTACTCAACATCTCAGCATCACATAGTTGGAAAGCGATGGTGGGCTGAATGCCCCCTGGATTATTTCTCCTTTAGATCCTCATGTGAGTGTTTGATATGTAGACAATGGTGAGCTGATCATGTAACATACCGTGTTCTTTGCATCGATTACCACGCCAAGCAAATGTGTCCTATTTTAGAAGCTTATCTTGCTTTGTTTGAAGTGTTTAGCTTGGAGTAACGGTGGCAATACACTTTACCAACGAGTAGGCGTCGGTCACAGGGAAATATCCTCTTTTCTGATTCAAACACGTTGACATTTAAGGTATTCACAGGGCACATTGGCTTTACTGAAACACTTACAAAGTAATACTGGTAAACATTTAAAAGTATGAGAACATTTTGCACAGGCTGCCTCAAATCCAATCCTTGAGAATACGGATTAAATGGATATTCCAGAAATGTAGTTATTCACCTTTTTAAGATGGGGGGTAATCAAAAGTGAAAAAGATTAGCTGTTAAATGCTCCACTATTTTTTACCTGCTAGTTTTGCCAGTTTGCCGTTTGGGTTTGTAGATTTTTTTTACTATTATCTGAAAACAGTTTACTAATAAAGAGCAGTAAGAGTGATCACAGGATTTTGAAACAGTTTGTGTACGTGAATTGAGAACCAAAATCGAGGCTATTATCTCCGTTATCATACAGTATATCTGTTTGGGGCCAGGCCAACCGAACAACAATTACACCCATGAGGTCATTATATAAACAGGCCCGGAAAATGATGGATCAGAAATCAGGTAGATGTTTGATACACAGTAGCCACATACAAGAAAATATCAACCATTATGACCCTGTTTGACACATTATGATAAAAGACGAGCCGAGACTGTCTTCATAATCATCTACAGTGGATCTTCATTTCAACTACACACACTACCTATAAACTATATTTCCTTACCTTCCACTGAAACTGCAGAGGGATTTATTGGCCGTACATGATACATTTCTCCATCGATCAGTGGATCACTTGCATTCCGAGCCGTGGGGACTGATTTGAAACGGAAAGTGAATTAGGTTAAAGACACTAAAATCTATTATTTTTCTGTAGATATTCTGTATTTTCAAACTGATTTCAAAGTGGGTGAAAGATCTGTTTTATCAGGATTGCGTATATCGCCTTATTTTTCAACATCATGGCGTTCCCGGTCTGATCAGATGATTTATGCCAATGGGACAGGAGAGATGTTGAAGTGGGCATACAAACTGCAATTTCCTCTTTCCGTTACCCAAATGATGTCGTCAGTAAGGGACATGAATATTACATTCCTTGGAAGTGGCTGCCTTTAATGAATGCCTTGTCTCTTTCATAGATTTCCAAATCCCACGAGCAGCAGATTCAAAGCAGAGTAATAATTTCGGACCATGCTGCCTGTCTCAGGCTTTGAGAGAATCCTCTCTTTTGAATGAACCTTAAGCTGTAAATCCTTCACACAGATGACAACCTCTCTACGGCTCTTGTTGATTTAAAGGGCTGATTGCTAGCCTTTGTGTCTCTGTTGTTGACGCATTATTGTTTGCAATAGTCATTTCTTCTTCACATTACTTAAGGGAGGCAGTTGTTATGCTTCCTCATGCATTTGAACAAACTGTGCTCATGGAACTGTATGTTCTATAATCTACTCTTTTTGTCTCTTGGTTTGAAAACATAAATTCTGATGCATTTTCTTATGAACGTTATCATCATAAAATTGCAGTGCTTGCTTTCTGCTACAGTCACTAATCCTTGCTTTCATCAGAGCCAAGCATATCTGTAAAAAAAGTAGTGCTTTTTCCCAGTAAATTGAGGTTTAAACACTCACATATAGTTCACTGTAAATTCTTCAAACTGCCAACATCAGTGGACTTACCGTTTCATTTACTGCTTGGAACTTTCTGAAATGTTCTAATGCCAGACAGGAGGTTTCATAACCTGTAAAAAAAACCCCTCACATATCCAACTTTCATTTGCCTTTAAAAAAAGGTGTTAGAAATTGTATTTTTCCAGTCTGCAGTTCTTGGGAATTTAACATCAGAAAAATGTGTTATGACATGAAGGCAGCACTTAAGTACCTGCACAGTCTATTGCTGAGCTTGTGCTCGAGAAATAACAGATGTACTGTAATTCTACATTACATTCAGTTGAAGACTGTATTTGCCTTAAGGATTAAGTAAAGCTCTAAGGTTTAGAGTATCCTGACATCTCACTGATAATGGTATTGTTATAGTTGAACTGTAAGCCGCAGAGGTGGAGCTTTAACACTTACAGCTGTGTCGATAGAATTCCCTCCAAAGTCAAGCTGAAAGTCAGAGACTGGGCTAAGGGTCAAACATCGATTTCCAGGCAATCTCAACACCGTGTGGTCCCACAGAGGATTGGTGGGCGTCAATATCGGTGTTTTGTGTCGTTTAAAATAAATCATTCAGCTTTATTTGCTTTTCATCCAGTGAAAGGGTACCTAAGCTTTTAAAGTAAAATACCTTGGTACACAATATGTGGAGAACAAGTCTGCAGTCATTGTGAAGAGAGGTAAATAATGAATGTGTGTTAGCAGTTCGGTTTTCAGCAAATCATCATGTAACAGTATGGCCATGGTCAAATGTCATTTTGCTGAATCAGCTCAGAATGTGTTACTCTAACTCTAACCTTGAACTAAACACTGTAAAGAGACCTCAAAGCAATACGATCTTTAGTAAGATCATGGAAACAGTGCACCATCCAGGTATTTCTATGATTCTGTGAGGTGCCATCTTTTGCTAACTCAACAAACCAACAACGTGCAAAGTTAAATTAAAAGTGCTAACATTAGACATGTACAGAAATAAATAAGGGAAATTACAGTCGTATAATCATTATTTAAGGAGAGACTCAGTAACAATTAGTATCATTAGTTCCAATGACACTAATGATCTCGTTTCATATCTGTGGCTCTTGTTCATATTAAAGTAAATTTTTTGTGCTGATATGTCTATGCTTTATAAATTGTGCAAATTCATCTCTGATTAAAGGCTTGCCGTCCCTGCACAGTGTCTATGGGGTTCCCTGTATGTGTGAGTCTGTGGCCTACACCCCGGGTGATGCTGTCGAGGATAGGATGTCACAAGACATTACATCACTTCTAATCTCCTTAAATCTCTTTCCATCCAGCTGAGGAAGAGGAGGCAGCAATAATGAAGAAAGAAAATGCCACCTCTCACCAGGAACACGCCTGAGGGACAGTGACGATAGAAAGCTGACCCTAAAAGAGTCAGCTTCTCACCTCCCACACAATTTCATTAATTCAAAACTGACGTGCGTTTTCAGCCACAAGTTGCACATTCTGATCTTTCACAGTCCAGTGCTGTACATTGAAATTCTAAAGCTGTGATAGATTTGTTTAGTTTTTTTCAGCACTTCACATGTGAAGTATGGGGCTCATGGCTAATGTTAACTTAAGTCGTGTTACAAATAGGGTTGTCACTGTGAAGGAGTTTCCACTGCGGTGATCCAGGGTAAGAGTGTGGTATGCGGTAATATCACATCCCACCTTTTTTATTTATTAAACAATTTTTGTTTGTGAATCAGAGGTCAGAAACTGGACTGCTAGCAATAACATCTGGCCTGCAAGATCGTTTTGATTGTTACGTTATTTTATAATTTGGTAGGTGACAGAGACAAACACTCCTGCTTCAGAACAGAGCTGCGCTGCAGACAGCGCCTGGTGCTGAAGTGAAGCACGATCACAGCAGCAAGTTATCACCAGAATGACCTCCTCTTAAGCATTTTTCCCACGAAAAAGCACAAGACAGTTCATTTTTTCCAAACCTGCACAGAACAATTTGACTACAGAGTACATTACATAATGTGTGCGCTCTGATAGGCTGCACGGACCTCACCGAGTTCTGGACCAGTTAAGTGCCTTTTCATTCAGTAAGTACTGAGCCTGTCATTTTATATTCTGTAGCCAAATTGTTTTTTGCACAGGTTTTAAAAAACGCATGGTTGTGGCGATAACTGCTGCTGCCGTGACAGTGCTGTATTTCAGCACCAGGCGCTGTGCTGTGCCCGCTGCGTTGCCGGCATGCACACTGTTCCAAGGCATAAATGTCTGCCAATGATTGTCACGGCGTTGTTGTTAAGAAAATAAGAAAATAAGTAAAAGCAACAACCAAAAACCGAAATAAAATAGCTTGCAAGACAAGTTATTCTTGGATTTTCATTGATTTCCTGGCAACAGTTCCTGATTAAAAAATAGTACCAAACATACCAAGCTGAGGAATGGAAAATAGTCCGTTTTGGATCATTTTCTGTATGTATTAATCAAACCTGCTAGAAAAATTTTCTAATTTCAAGTTAAGCAAAGTCAAGCCCCCATGTCTCCAATCTTAAGAATCGGCTGCTTCACAGACTAGTAGTACCATTGTAGTTACGTTGTCGGGATACTTTAGATGTGTAATAATAAATTACCTAACATACGGACAAATAGTATTTCAATCTTGTAGATAAGGAGCAATGTCTTTGTTGCTTTTGTGGTAAGTGTTTGCATCTCAGTCAAATATTCACTCACATATCGGTCTGCTTTGTGTCCTCCAACATATATCGCTATATATCCACCAGCTGGTAGCCAACTTGTTTTTGTTATTACTGATATCTGCTACTGGGAGAAATAAGATTCAACTGGATGAATGAAGCTGCGAACCACAAAAGCAAAACTATGAGCAGAACAATACTGAAATACTCTGTAAATACATTCAGAATAACATGATAAATCACTCACTTTGGTTATTAACTATAATAGCTTTAAGTAACTCAAGCCCAAAAAAGACTGACAACGAGGTTAAAGACGAGAAAGTTAACAGTTGCACATTGGACAATCACCTGTGTCAAAATGACATTCTGTATACAAAAAATCGTACTACAAGGGTCTCCTGTCTAAACCATTCTGAGGCACAAACAATAAAAATTATTACAGGAAAACCATTATTTTCTAAAACAGAATTGCATTTTGAAATGCTTTATTTTTTCTTGTGTGTATGTCTTTTTTAGACCGGCAAACATTCTCTCCTGTTCCTCATCAAAATGACACATTGATCACTTCAACACTGAACCAGCTCAGTGATTGGAATATGTATCATGTGATGACAGGCCACATGCAGGGGCATCCCTGTCTTAGTGACATTTCACAGTCTCAAACGATGATGACTGTATTTAATTTACATTTAAACCACAAACTTTTATACCATATTAAAATGTGACTTTCTATTTCAAAAGATATAACAGATCAATCTGTGTGTTATTCGTATATGCAACAAAAGAGCCCAACGGTGTTCATGTATCAGATGTATTGTGTACAGAATGTCATCGATTATAATACAGGGAAGAAAACAAACGCTTCCTGTCCTGCAGTTTAACAGATGAGTGTGGCAGCATGGTTAGACAGATATCTTGTTTTATGATTCACCAAGTAATATTATTTTCACTCTTTTTTTCCACAAGAATATTTATGACGACAAGGCAATCAATATATGTACGAATCTAAATCTGTAACATTCAAAAAACATTTCCAAACTTGACCTCAATCATCCATCACCCTGCACCCCTGTTGCACCTTTACACCAATAACACATCCTTCCTTCACAGATGATTTGATTGAAATGTGTTCAAAAACTCAATGTAAGCGACATTCTATGATTTACTGAAAACATCACCTCGTGTTTGCCTTTCAGTTGGTTTTCATGTGCAACTTTTGCTACACACTTGCCATGCCTGAGACCTGCATATGTGTGTGGAGATAGGTTCCCTTTTCTTTATTCTGCCAGCCAAGGCTCAGAGAGTTTCTGCTGCCACAGGGGAGCAACCAAAGCAAATGATAACAATGTGCAATGCAGCAACAAATGTCACTGTGCTGTTACTCACTGCTGGCAACAAACAAGCTAATCTACGTTTTCATGACTTATCACCTGGAGAAAGACAGCCTGCTCAATAGCAATGCCAACGTTGTAACCTGAATTCCTTTAGGGCTGCAGGAAGGATTGGAACACACTTGAGAGGGATGACACACACAGACACTCAAACATTCACGCTTACAATTACACCTTGGGGGAGTTAAAGAGGGGCAAGTACACCTAACCTGCATGTCCTGGACAGTTGGAGGAAATTCACACAAGTTCTAGAGGACTAAGTTCGGCTAAAGTTGCGCTGTCACGCCTACACAGTCCTAAGAAAAGACCTAAAATGCAAAATAATCTGTTTCTGAAAGAGGTTTTCTAATAGTTATGAAGGTTTTATTTGTCAATTGTGACACAGACTGAAACTGCAGACAGTTTAAATTGATGAATCCCAAAAACCTTTAAAATAGTTTCAAATAAATAATTATTGCTGTAACTAGTGACAATGACACTGTGACAGTGATAATAGCGATGATACAAGTCAGCATGATGACTTGCCATAAGCTGTTCAGAGCGGATTTCTGAGCTGATCCACACTGATAGGATATCCAGGTTGACCTAATCTAACCCCTCAAAAGGAAATTGATTTTCTGTAATGAAATCCCACTGAACTAAACCCAGGCAATGACACTTATTGACAGGCGTGCCTGAGCGCACTCACAGGGAGTCTTTTTCCAGCCCCACCAATCTGATCCACCCAGCCAGGCTTTAAAATCTATTCTGTGGAGATGCTTAAAGTCTTTCACTGTTTCCTTGGAAATACCATCACTGGCCGCACTGTGTAGGACACCACTGATGTTCATGGTCAGACTCCCGAAGTCTTCTACATTTAGCGCTGTAGAAAACTATCTGTAGTAGAAGTTAGAAGAACAGATTCAATATTTTTACTTATTATGAAAAATGTATCATAACTCCATGGCACACTGAAAATAACTTTACTGTATTTTATATATATATATTGTGAGCGAACCATAAAGTTATTATCAGTGTGCGACAGAGTTTTGATTCATTTTTCATGATATGTTCTTGCAACCCTGCGCACCAGGAGTAAAAAGGGTGGGATAGAGAAAATCTCCTATTCTCTATACAAAAAGTTTAAAATCAAGTTTTGGATTTTTTTCTTTCTACAAATTAAGCCAATTTGTCAAAAAAAATATGTTCAGAAAACAACATTTGGAACTGTCCAATTTCCAGGCACGACTGAACATTTACATCACAAAGTTTGGACTTGCACTTTTCCATAGAATTTAAAGATGGAGTCAGTCACTTCTTCCTAAAAAAATAAATATAGACTTATATCAGTCTATACTGAGTAATGCCACTCAGTCATCACTTATGGGCCTCCATACATGAGTGGAGGTGACTGTGTCTGCAGAGACCCGGCCCTCTGCCTGGACTTTTATGTTTTCTTCTGTTGTAGTTGAAACGAGATGTTTCTGTGCAGGGACCTGGGGGTGAGCCCAGGAAGAGGGTCCCAGATTGAATGTTGGGTTTGCAATCTGCAATGAACAATGCTAATGACTCTACCTTTAATAAAACGTTTACTGATAGTTAATCACAGCATAGAAAAGCTGGCTCACAATGAAAATGGCATGTTTGCTTCCATTTTCTGTCCATGATCAACTATTTTGTAAGTCTGAAGGTTTCCTCTCATTTCTGTTACTTTGTCCTCAAATTTTATTCTATTATTCTTATTTTATTGATACCTTAATGTTTGCAGAAAAGGAGAAAATAGGTCAAGGTTAGAAGGAAACAATGTTCAATGTCTGAACATGATTTGTTGACTGAAACTGTGGCATGCTACTTCCTGCCTTTGGTCCTGACAGGAAGGGTGTTAAATTACACAATCGCAAGATGTCCTTGTCATGTTTTCATAAACATAGTGAAGGTTGTAAGAGGCATTGGAACAAGTTACAGATAATGTAAAGACACAGCTGAGATAAGACAATCCCATTCAAATGAACAAGAGATGTTACAATCTTCTTTCCTTTGATCAGCTCAACTTGTCTTATGCAGTCCGACTTTCTTTCATCTCACACTGCAGCTCATCCATATTCCACTTTCTGGAGCAGCTCAGTTTCAAGCCCCAGCGATAATGGACCCTTTTGATAGAGATTTATAGCGATATCCTTACAAAAAGAAAGGCAATGCATTGCAAAAACGTGTCATTGCCCATTTTTGTGCTGGTAATGTGCATGGGTGTAAGATTATTGCATCCATTGATCAAACAGCAACCCAGGAGCCGCAGAAGTGGTAATATCTGCTTATCACAGCATCTTTCCTATCATTCAGAGGCCGTTAGTGAGCTACAGATGCAAGGCTTATCTAACTTCCAGGAGACATGACAGACAGCAGCCTGAGCCAAGGCCAGCTGCTGCAAAACTGTCAAGCAGGTAAAAGCACAAAATTAATTTCCATCCTACCCAACCCTTACCCCCCGACACTTTCTTTATTCCGTTTCAAGGCTGCAAAGCTGTCAGCATGTGTGGTTTGCAGATATGTATCTCTAGACATACATTTTTCCCCATAATGCACATATCAAAAAAAGAAAAAGGGTTTAATCTACGCTTCAAACATGCTTTTCTGTTCCGGTCTCAGCCCTTCTCAACCTCCAATCCTTTTGTATTCTCATTCGATCAAGCAGTATCAGATGGTTGATCAGAGAGCAGAGTTTGCTGGTGTTAATGCACAACTTTGCTCAGTAGAAGGAGGAATTTACTGATGATCAAGGGATCTCACAATTTGATGGAATTTCAGGAACAGGTTTTCCATTTCCATTCAACATAACAAGGGCTGGAAGCCATGATGAAAATAAATGCATCAGTGTGCATCCCCAAAGGATGAACTTTGCAATGATTTCTGAGCAAAAAGCTTTAAGTCTGTTGGAAATAAGAATGGGTTGAAAGGAGGCGAGAGGACCTCATATCACACAAATATATACAACAAATATATTTTGTCATATTATTTTCATTTCTTCAACATTTAAAATTTCTTGGAAGCAAACAGATCTGACCTTGATGGAAGTAGTGGCATTCGATATGCAAGAGGCAAAACATCTACAACTACAAGAGTCCACTTTTTAGTCCTGATCTGCACAAGGTGTTTAATCGGCATGTAGAAAGGAAGTGGCAATATTTGCCTTTCCTCTAGTTAAAATTAAACCAAGCCTTTATTTTGACATCTGTTTTTGAGCCCAAAAAAAGCCCAAACATTTGGTCTGTAACAGATAGGCAAGGCTTGTTTTTAGTCTGGGCTGAATAGAGGAAATTCATGTTTCATGTTAACATACACATACACGTAACCAAATCTCCTCTAGGCTTATTTTTGGCAAAGTTATTATGAATTAGACCATCCAGCATCAAGTCTTAATACCTAACAACATGTTTTCACTGCCTCCAAATTTTTTTTAAATAACGAACACAGATTTATCAACTCTTTAGCTGTATTCTTTACCATAAGAAAAACAATAGCTCCATTCGATCAATAAGTCTGCCCCAATTCATTACAGAGTTAATAAGTGTTGTCAATTTGTTTAACTGCTCACAAGTTGCAAGAAGAAAATAATAATCAATCAACGTATCGGTTACAAGACATCATTGATAAGTGTAGACGTATTTGTTGAAATGTTGCGTTCTTAAAGTGTTAGCTTAGTTCACCCAGTCAACTTTTCAACTTTTATTTGTATAGCGTCAACTCATAACAAGTGTTATCTCGAGACACTTTACAAGAAGCAGGTAAAATACCTTACTCATTGTCTGTTAACATTACAAAAGAGCAGGTAAAAAGACCTTACTCATTGTTATGTTACAAAAAGCAGGTAAAAGACCTTACTTATTGCTATGTTACAAAGATCCGGCCTATCCATCATGAGCACTTTAGCAAAGCAGCAAAAGTTACAGTGGTAAGAAAAAACTGCCTTATTAAAAGGCAGAAATCTTCGGCCGGATCCCCGGCTCATGACGAAACAGTCTTCACAGGCCTAGACTGCGCCGGGCTTGGAAAGGGATAGAGGGAGAGATGGGATAAGATGCAGGAAGAGGGATAGGGAGCAAGGGGGTGGGGGGAGGTAGACCGTCCATCAGCAATCCGGTGGGGAGGGGAGGGGGTGTGGGGGGTTGTTCTGGCAGGCCGCCAACCCACGATCCGGTGGGGAGGGGGTAGTGGTGGGGTGGGGGTTGTTCTGGCAAGCCGTCAACCGACGATCTTGAGGAGCCTAGGAGAGCTCAAGAGCTCCCAGGAAAGTAGGTGGTTAGTGACTGAGATTTATAGATAGATACATGCAGTAATATGATGTACTGTATATGCAGAGAGAGAGAGAGAGAGAGAGAGAGAGAGGAGCTCAAGGTGCCAGTTCCCCCGGTAGTCTAAGCCTATAGCAGCATAACTAAGAGCTGGTCTACACCAGCACCAGCCCTAACTATAAGATTTATCAAAAAGGAAAGTTTTAAGTCTAATCTTAAAAATACAGACTGTGTCTGCCTCCCGGACCCCGGCTGGAAGGCGGTTCCAGAGGAGAGGAGCCCGATAACTGAAGGCTTTACCCCCCATAGTACACTTGGAGACTGTAGGTACCACCAGCAGGCCTGCACTCCGGGACCGCAACGCTCTCAAGGGACAATACGGCACTAGTAGCTCCTTAAGATAAGATGGTGCCTGGCCATTTAGAGCTTTGTAGGTGAGAAGAAGGATCTTGAATTCTATTCTAGACTGTATAGGGAGCCAGTGCAGAGAAGCCAGGACAGGAGTAATGTGGTCCCATTTCCTGGTTCTGGTCAGTACACGAGCTGCAGCATTCTGGACCCGTTGAAGAGTCTTTAGAGATTTGCCAGAGCACCCTGACAAAAGAGAGTTACAATAATCCAGTCTGGAGGTAACAAATGCATGAACTAGTTTTTCTGCATCACTTTGCGACAGGATATTCCTGATCTTGGATATATTACGAAGGTGAAAGTAGGCTGTTCTTGAAACTTGACTGATGTGAGAGCTAAAAGACATATCTTGATCAAAAATAACTCCTAGATTCCTAACAGTGGTGCTAGATGCCAGGCTGATGTCATTAAGGACAGTCACATCACTAGAAAAAGTCTCTCTGAGGTTCTTAGGGCCTAGCACAATAACTTCAGTCTTGTCTGAGTTAAGTAGCAAAAAATTTCTGGTCATCCAGGTCCTAACGTCCTTAAGGCATGTTTCTAGCTGACATAACTGACTGGTACCATCGGGCTTCATTGATACATAAAGCTGAGTATCATCTGCATAACAATGAAACTGTATGGAGTGTTTCCTCATAATATTTCCCAGAGGAAGCATATATAATGTAAAAAGAATTGGTCCAAGCACTGAACCTTGTGGGACTCCATGGCAAACTTTAGTGTGCATAGAGGACTCATCATTAACATGTACAAACTGAGATCGGTCTGATAAGTAGGATTCAAACCAACTTAAAGCAGTCCCTGTAATTCCAAGCAAATGCTCCAGTCTGTACAACAGGATCCGATGGTCAATGGTGTCAAAAGCAGCACTAAGATCTAACAAGACGAGCACAGACAGAAGTCCCCTGTCTGAGGCTAGAAGTAGATCGTTTGTAACTCTAACTAGTGCAGTCTCAGTGCTATGGTGGACTCTAAATCCTGACTGGAACTCTTCAAATAAACTGTTGTCATGGAGAAAGTCACACAGCTGTTTAGCTACCACCTTCTCCAGGATCTTCGAGATAAAAGGAAGGTTGTAGTCTGTAGTTAGCCAGAGTTCCTGAGTCCAGAGTAGGCTTTTTAAGTAGAGGTTTGATTACCGCTACTTTAAATGTCTGTGGTACATAGCCTGCCAGTAAAGACATATTGATCATATCTAATATGGAGTTGCTAACTAAGGGAAAGACTTCCTTAAACAGCTTGGTTGGGATTGGGTCTAAAAGACAGGTTGACGGTTTCGATGCAGAAATAATGGAATATAACTCTGAAAGGTTGATTGGAGAAAAACAGTCGAGACTAATATCTGGTCCTGGAACTGTCTCTGCCGTATCAGACGTATCTGCACCAGGTAAGGGCAGGAGGTTACCAATTTTGTCTCTGATGTCTAGAACTTTGTTGTTGAAAAAGCTAAGGAAATCATTACTGCTGAGGGCTAGAGGAATACAAGGCTCAATGGAGCCATGACTCTCTGTCAGCCTGGCTACAGTGCTGAAAAGGTATCTAGGATTGCCTTTGTTTTCCTCGATTAGAGAGGAGTAGTAGGCAGCTCGGGCGTGACGTAGAGCCTTCATATATCTTCTATGACTATCCTGCCAGAAAAAACGAGATTCTACCGTTTTGGTCGAACGCCATATTCTTTCAAAATTCCGTGATGATTGTTTCAGAGTACGGGTTTCTGAGTTGAACCATGGAGCCACTCTCCGCCGCTTGACAACCTTCTGTTTCAGGGGAGCAATCGAATCCAGAGTAACTCTCAGCGAATCCACTGCACTATCAACAAACTGATCTAGCTGAGAGGGACTAAAGCTATCGTAAGAGTTTCCAACTGGGTTGAAACACGGTACTGAATCAAAAACAGCTGAAATAGCTTCCTTAAATCTAGCCACAGCACTATCCGACAAACTTCTAGAAAGCACACCTCTTCCAGGCAGAGGTAATTCTAGTAGGACAAAATCAAATGTAATAAAAAAATGGTCTGATAGCAGAGGATTTTCTAGGAAAACTGTAAGGTTATGGATTTCAATTCCATAAGCTAAAACAAGATCCAGGGTGTGGTTAAAATGATGAGTAGGTTCGTTTACACCCTGGGTGAAACCAATAGAGT
Organism: Labrus mixtus; assembly: GCF_963584025.1. Lineage (NCBI taxonomy): Eukaryota > Metazoa > Chordata > Actinopteri > Labriformes > Labridae > Labrus > Labrus mixtus. Next base: position 25,793,122 of record NC_083612.1, on the reverse strand, counting down.
CTAATAGTGACATGAAAGCTGTGCTCAGGCTATCATTTTCAACATCCATATGGATATTGAAGTCACCTACAACAATTATTCTATCACTGCTAAGGACTAAATCTGATAAAAATTCTGCAAACTCAGATAAAAACTCAGAATATGGGCCAGGAGGGCGGTAAACTACAGCAACTAGAACTGGCTGAAAGGTTCTTGAGACTGGATGTGGAAGACTAAGAACAAGGCTTTCAAAAGAAGAAAAATTCAGCTTTGGTCGAGGGTTAACTAAAAGACTGGAATTAAAAATAGCTGCTACTCCACCACCTCGTCCGGTGTCTCGAGGTATATGAGTATTAAAATGACTGGGAGGAGTGGATTCATTCAAACTAACATATTCATCTCGACACAGCCAGGTTTCAGTCAAAAAAAGTAAATCAATGTGCTGATCTGATATCAGATCATTCACTAAAAGAGACTTGGATGCTAAGGACCTAATGTTCAAAAGTCCGCAGTGAATCCTCCGATCTTGTAGCAAAATCGTATTCGTAGTTTTGATTCTAATCAGATTCTGATGATTCACGCCGTTTGGATGACTTATAAAAACGGGTCTGGGCCGGGGGACAGACACAGTACCTATAGTATAACTACAGTTCGATTCAGAATTACAGCTATAGTGACTGGGAGACAGATCTAAGGGAGGCGCAGAGAAGTGTGTAAGACTGCAGCTCTGCCTCCTGGTCCTGTTGTTGTAGGACTTTCTAATGTTTTGTGACACAATCATAGTCTGACAAAGAAACGTCACAGCTGTACAAGCTCACTTGTCAGGGAAAATGACAACACTTTGAGCAACTGTCTGATTTTGTCATTTTCTGGTCAAGACTTTCTTGATCCAATGCACATTGCTCTACTGTTCTTCCTGTTCAGTCCTGCACTAAGTTATATACATGATTAATTAGTTTCCTGATATATTTGATAGCATCCCAAGCAAGTATGTTTTTTTTTCTCCTGACAGCACCAATATCAGAACCCATAGGCAATCATCATCTATCATCATCTAATAGATGATATGTGCCAGATATAGATACATGCCTCTGGGAAGGATCATTTCTGTTGCGTTTCATGGAATGTAAACACTGATTGGATTTCCCGACAAAGCGTAAATCAGATTTGCGGCTCAGGTTGAAATGTTTGATATATCATAGATTGTTTGTTGCACTTAATGCAGAGTTCTGTTTATATAGCAATTAAATGATCGCCGAAGGGAGCTGGACGTCATTATTTAGCATGGATGACGTTCCACTTTTTTTTGCTGTACACACTGACTGTTTCTCCTGCATACACCAAAGCCTTCTGATTCATAAAGGGTCAATCCAGCTCAGACAACAGGTGTACTACAATGCTCAATACTGAAAATCTAGACCTCTTAGTATAGATTCTACATTTTAGGTATTATCTGTGAATAGAGATTTTATTTATAACCAAAAACCTTTTATACAAATCTAGTTTAAGCATTTTCTCTAGATGGTGGTTTATCAAGCTTGCATGTCGTGAGCATTAACTGTACTCCAAATGGATGATGTGTCTCCACCTCCTCACACTGTTTGTTGTCTGCAATAACCACTATATACTCTAGGGGCTGCAAGCATAGCTTAAGAAATCAAGTATTGTTATGTTTCTCTTCAGATGGAATAGTATTCCAAGTGGAAACCATATCCATGTCTTCCTCCTACGGAAGTGGTGCACTAGTGGTGTTCTGGGGGAGGGGAAACAGGAAACCAAAGCACTGATCTTCAAACCGTTAATTCTTCGCCAATCGGAATATCCTTCCTGAAACAGAGAAGCACTGAGCTTCTTGGCCACCAGGGATTTGGAAGAAGCATTTAGGTGTGAGGAGGAGTGGGAAAAAACGGGAGGAAAGGGGAGAGTAGTTCATTTCCAATGGAGTCCATCTGAGGTGGAGGGTTTAAGTCTTCTGTTATATATTCCTTATATAACCTCTTAACCTGATTACACTGATCCTTTTTTATGCATCATTATGAAACGCATAACAAACCATAAAGAGTCCATTCACATTGTCGTCTGGTTAGGCTTCACTAAACTGTGATGACATGTCATTCATTTATTTTCAGTCACATCTCACCTTTTGTTTGTTTTTTTACTGTGTGTTTCTGTTACCGTGTGTGTGCAAGGCGCCATGTGAATGTCGATGCCATGGAGTCAGGAAAACAAGATGAAAGCTAATGTCAGTACGGATTACACCCAGCCGGTCTCATCACTCTGGCACCCACACAGCATGTACTTCTGACATAATGCAAATAGTCAGACTGCCTAAGGAAGGCCCACAGTCATCTTCATCATTATCTTCATTTTTATGATGGTGATCTTCCCACCTGGACCCTGTGGCCCAGTTAGGTCTCCTAAGCAGAGTGTAATAACTGTGGACAGCAAAAAGCAGGTTTTTGGTGACTGGATAGAGGGACACTGAAATGTAATATCGTATATGATATTACCTTTCTTTGTGCTTTGTTCTTGGCTATTGTCCCGTGTGTTATGTGACACAATACACAATGCAATAAGGCACAAACTGACAACTTTAATTACACATCTCAAACCTGTCTAGAACGTCAACAAAATGAAGAAATCTTCAAAGTAAAACCACTCGTGTGCTTGATTACACATGAAAACAGATTGAGACGTCTATGTTCCTTTAATGGTTCGTTTAACAAAGTTGATGCTTTGGGTCTCAGGGTGTGTTATTGTGACGTCTAGCATTATTACCGGATGTGTGTGTCTGTACATCCCTAATGCAATGCCATTTTTTTTCTCCTCTTATAGATTTGTTTCACACATTTGGGGCATAGTCAAAATTAATAATAATAAACCTGCTGGTCCACAAAATCCCACTCCCAGCAACAGAAACATATACAAGTGCTGTGCTATATATTAACAACGTTCCCAACATCTTGCGGTAAAATCTGAAAGACAACAGACAAGATGTAGGAAATGTTGTTGATAACTTGCAAGCTATGGTGGCATGTAAATGTAGGCCTACATACACAGAGACAATTGAGTGTATTCCAATCTGTCAACTTTTAAGCTATGAGTAAGTTTAATATGACTTCAGTTGTTTCATAAAACCTGCAATAATTAGTATTTTTATGCCAATAATGAACTTAATTCCTGCTTTCACTGCTTTCAGCATTTCACTTGTGTTCACCAATCTAATGTCCAAACCTTATCAAATGAGTTATAATAAAATAAATAAAATGTGCAATTATAATGATTATTATTAATATTATTTGCACATATCATGTTTAGGAGTATGGCATACATGCAAACATACACATGTATGTAAATTCATGTATGTAAAGGTGTGCACATGAAAACACTCACCTGCATATTGGATGCCAGTAGTTGTCGTGTTGGGGAGGACGGGGGGTTGTCGGTAATTGAATTTAGGTTAAACAGCCCACAAAAACAAACCTTATTTGTTAACACACGTAGCAATTATTGGTATGCAGGGTTAGGGTGAGAAGATTGCATTAGTATTGACTGCCCTTATAAGGAGTCAAAGCCACTTTAAGTACTGTCTGTTTAATTCCAGTCTGTCCCTTTCAGCAGCATGTGCTCTTTACTGTGACCTCTAATAAGTGATGTCATCAGCCATCACAGCTTGTTGTGGTGGGGGGCTGGGGGGCTCCTTTGGGAGAGCCCCATCCTCATCTGTGCAGTTGGAGAGGAACTAGGAATGTCCTCTCCCAGGGCTTCGGTTACCCAGCATCCTTTGCATTTGTAGAACTAGCCAAGCCCATAAGCGATGTGGCTTCTCCCTGCGTCACTGTTGCTCTTTTACAAACACACCTACACACACACACACACACACACACACACACACACACACACACATCTACACACACATCTACACACACACAGTTATGTAAAACAAATGCTTGAATATCTACGTTAGCTTGTCACATGAAAAAATGCAGTCCTCCACCATGCTAACACACAGTTACACGCAGACAATCATCCTGACACAGTCCTGCATATTTGTGCTTGTTTATGCTCCCGGATCACCAAACCCTCACACACACATACATGCGCACGTGCACATACAAAGATCAGATCCAAATTGAAAATTTGTCCGCTTCAGCAGAAATCTTCTGCGGTTGGAAACAGAGCAGACCCCCTGCTGTCAGCGGCATAAACAAACAACACACACTGGTTTGATTTGCTTAAAGTTCAACAGAGAGGGGCAGAGAGCAGACTAATTGTGTTTTTTGTTGGTAGAAAGGGTGCTAAATGCTATAATTAGGTGAGCTGAGGAATTGCAAATGACTGTGTTAGGGCTGGGGTTGCTTGTGAATTTCAGTGTGCAGCCGATCTGTTACAGAGTGTGACCTCAGTAAAGGGTTGAAATCCATTCATACGATCCATCATTTCTCTACATTGCATATCACTGCACCCACTCCCTGAGGGGACAACATAAAAAAGCACAATGTATCGTATTGTGCATTTAACCAAGGCATCAACAAGTCTGGGGAGAAAAATACTCCTCGCTTTATTTTACTTTCATCAGAGAATATATTGTTTTGCTGCGAGTAGCCATGCATGGCAGAGGTTCAGAGAAGACACGGTTCTGCCTGCAGAGATGTTGTGACATGGAGAATAATTGCATCATGACTAGCATGACGTGCAGTTCAGTCAAGGAATAAGTGTATTAAAATTCACAAGGTTCGATGGCCAGTGCTGGTCTCGATGACAAGATACTCATCGATGCTGAAGACGCTTCAACACACATGACGGTCAGTGAGTGAAGCTGAGCAACCGAAGAAACGGAGTGCTTCAAACTGTCTTTTTGCCACAGGGGAGACTGGTTTCAACGATTAGCTGGTAAAGGTCTGCCTAACACTGCTTGCATCACCTAGACGCTGACAGTCAAAATAAAATAACAGATTCCAGTTTTAAACAAATTGAATGTTAAAGCTGCAGATTTTTGTCCTCTCCTGGGGAATACAGAGAGAGTGTTTTATCAAACAACTTCACACTTTTTTGGCTAGAACGAGATGAAGAACTATCATTTGTGCTTCCTATACTGTACCATTATTATTTCTACATTTTTTCTGCATCATAGAAAAACTGGAAAATTGATGCCTAACAAAATTAAAAAATGTACATTCGGTCTTTTTGGGCTTTTTTAGGCCTATATTTAAATGAACTATGGACTTGAGCTTGTATTGCACTTTTCTAGTCTTCTGACTACTCTTTTGACACTACTCTTTTACTTTTACACCACAGGTCACACCTACCCATTCACAAACTGATGGCAGAGGTTTCTATGCAAAGTTACCATCAAAGGTAATTTACCCCATTCAATCTCATTCATGCGCAGCAGACGAAGCTGCGTGATCAAATTCAGGATAAGTGTCTGCCCAAGGACACCATCGGACATGTGGTTGCAGGAGCTGGGGATCAAACCCCCAACCTTCCAGTTGAAAGACGACCGACTCTACCAACTGAGCCACAGCCGCACCCTTTAGGGTCACACTGGCCATCCGTACCGTGCCGTACTCAAGCACGATTGGCCCCCCGCTGCACCATTCCCCCACTGGCCGGCAGGTCACACTGGTCAGGACTAACCGTGCCTTAGCATGATTACCTCTTGTACAAAACGTCGTAATACAACGCATGCATGCTTTATATTATTATTATTATGAAGTGTGATCAGTTGACAAACAGCCGGAGAGAGAAAAAAAAGGGGACGCATAGTTGAGAACGCGTCTGCACATCGGAGAACAACACAGAGAGCTTGACAGCTACTTTACTGACTTGCAGCTTATTTTAAGTCATTTTAATCAGACACAGCCATTAATAAATTAAAAAATAAAAGAGACGCGTGGCCGAGACAGTGGATAGAGTCAAAATCAGAGAGAGAGAGGGAATAACATGCAGGAAATGAGCCACAGGTCCGATTCAAACGCGGGCTGCCCGCTTGGAGGACTGTGGCCTCCATATATAGGGCACGCAATTGAATTTTTTTTTCATTACCAACTTGAAATGGTTGGCAAAGATTATTTAGTATATTTTTCAGTAACTACTAGTTTGAGAGTGATAAAAAAAAAACAAAAAAAAAAACAGTTAGGAGACACATTTCCCAGGGCGCTGCAGTGAACAGAAAAACAGCATCTGCTTGTGAAACTACTGATCTTATCGATACACATCTTTTTATTATCTAATACAGAAACTTCTAAATCTCCATAAAAGAACTGTATGCAAATGATCTCAACATGTTCATTCTTCATACTTCATTATCTTCTTGTGACTAATGACTTTCTCCAATTAACACATCAGCTGTCTTTGGCTTTGGCTGTGTTATCTATACTTGGCAAACATAATGTTGTATAATTACAACATTTAAAAAGAAAATCGACACTGTATGTTCTCAACTATACTGTATGTCTCTGTTGAGAAGAAACAATTGATTTAAACAATAGTAGTTCTACATTGAAGAAGGTGGAAACTAAGTAAAGACACAGTTCCAGCTGGGAAATTCATTTCCCTTTGACTGCCCTGAGTCATCATCCCTCCTCGGCAAATGCCCTTGTTATGTTATAAAATAAAAACAGCTTACATCCCTCCCCCTCTTCACTGTTCCTATTCTGATTATTTTATTGTTTTTAATTATTTATCGTGTAGTTCTTGCTTAGGATTGCCTCATCTCCCAGGATCTAAAAAAAAAAAATTCCCCCAAAAACACATTGCAACATCAGTTACAGGCTGTGAAACCCTTGTTGTAAAGTGCATGTCAGCAGAAACTGATATAGTTTACATGCCAGCAGACTCTTGACAAATTCAATTCAGCTTTGGCATGATTGACGAAAAAAAAAAGAACCCGAAAACGTTTAATTTTCAGATTTAACTTGACACTTTGAAAACAGCTAGACATTTTGTTCCGTGCCATCTAAACAAATGTAAACTAAATGAACCTTAAGTGATGACTTATTCCCATCAAATCAGTGGAAAAATGTAAATTTGTTGGAGGTCTGTCAACTCCTTCAGCACCCCCTCCTTGTGTTTTAGGTTCAGACTGTTCACTTTATAAAAAAATCAAGGTTTAGACTTAACAAAGCTTACTTGTGGTGCCGGAAGCAGACTCAACTCAAAACTCCCTTTAATGTATGTCTGAAGTTTTTTTTTCTTCCGATAACTAAATTAAATGCTAAAAACTCTTTCAAGGTCACTGCAGCCACTGAGTCTCTTAATTCATTCAGTGAGCCTGTTTAATGCATACACACACAGATGGAAGAACAGCGTCTTTATGCTTAAGTGTTAAGGGTTCAGGTAGTGCTGCCTGACACTCAGTGCTGCAGGAGGCTCATTGACCTCACTTTGAACACTGTTTCTGTTCATTTGGACAGGTCACACCCTCTTTTAACCCTGTCACTCCCCCTTATATCCATAAATCCACTCCCAGCCTCTCTGCTCTGATTGAGAGTCAACACGCTGGATCATCATGTGTTAGTATGTGTGTATTAGATAGCAGAGTGTATTTAGTAAATGTAGAGCCCTTAAGGTTGTTTAAGGCAGAGACTGGAGGGATGATGGTGGGATGATGGTATTTAGAAATGAAGAGGCTTTGAACCTGAAAACAACAACTTGACTTCACAGTACAAAATAATGTGATAGCCCATTAGTAATGGTTATTATAAAAAAAAAAATAGCAAAGGCCATCCAGTGGATATACAGATTTTCAGGTTTGTAGTTTGTTTTAAAGGCAACATGAAAAAAACTGTAAACGCAGTATACAAGTGTGGTGTGTGGAATAAAATAACAAAATCATCCTTTTTAGAAAAATGTATCACTGCGTAGAGTACTTATTGAAGTTATTATTGTGTAAAACAGTAGTCATGAAACGGTTGGCAAAAACTTGGATACATTCACAAATTCAAATAGACAAATAGCCAATATTTTTCTAAAAGCTAAACATTTTTGGATTAAAAAAAAAGCTTTGTCATCCTTGATGATTGTTCACAGCTATGTTTAAATAAAAAGGACTTTGACTTTGTGTGTTATTATTTTGACATCGTATTTATAATGGTTATAATACCATAACAACATATCCTGAGGCCAGATATCTGAGAGGTTGCAAAGTTGTAATTGAATTAATCGAGTTAGGGATGCCAAAAGTTTTTGCATGCAAATACATAGAGAAATAATGAGTGTGCAGTGCAGAGAGATTTCTGTATAAAATGAGCAATATATGTTTCTGATTGCCACTGACATGCACGATTCCCCTGCTGTCAGGCCAATTAAAACTAAAAGATGAAGAGAGACCTTTAGCTAAAGCAGCCTGCGAGGAAATCAATCAAATTAGAAGCAAGGCACAGTTTTGGCTGGATTATCGCTTCATGTTGCCAGTTGATATGTTGTATCTTAGCGGGCATTCTTTCCCCTGGACTTTATGATGGCTGAGCTTGGTTGCACTGGGCCTTGTTGAACTTGAACACACCTCAAAGACTACATAGGGCAACCTTACAATCATGAAACTAGAAAAGAAAATATATGGAAAATCAGAAATAAATTCCATTATTAGTGAAACCTTAGTTGCACCTGACATTGACTTTAATGTACTAGTATACCTTGAAGTTAATCTAAAATGCATGGTTCCACTTTAAACACTTTATTATTGAATACTAGATGACATGTTTAATAAAAATGCTGCGTCATTGTGGAGCCTTTTCCAATCGATATTTTTCTAATTTGTAAACAAACGACGAATGTGAGGCAGTTCTGATTCTGTCTTCTAAAAAACGGATGTTCATTAAAGTTACCAAAACTTAAAAATGATGACTTCAACAATAAACTTCAGTATGAAATGGTACAGTGTAAAATTTCTGCGACATTGTTTATTGAAGGGCCCTAATAAAATACTTTCATATCAACAAATTGAGGAGCAATGCAACAATGAATTTCTATGAGTGCAGGCTGAAGGTCACAATAAAGCCACAGTGGATGATGATCACATTATATTCAGGGATCCCTTTGGTGCTATTAGACAATGTGACGAAAGCGTTCATCAGCTGGATCTTTTAGTTTATGTTGCTGCTAGGGGCCATTGCCATGGATTCACACAAGTTAAAAGTGATACGACTGCTTTTTCGAGGAAATGAGAGCATGATAAAGTCCAGACAATTGGAGGCCATTGTGGTGATTGAGTAAACTGATAAACTACTTTTGGAGTATAAACTTTAGATGTTCTGACATTATTTCCCATTATATGTTTTTCAATAATGAAATAGATGTTTTTATGAAAGTCTGAGGTTATTTAGTGCAGTTCTCAAGTGTGGCTTCCTGACAATAAACATTTAGAATCATTGTTCCCAAGAACAAAGCTAACTGTACTTGGACTGAGGAACAAAATACATAAAAACAACATGATTCCAACTCAATTTAAAACCATCCCCCCCAACCCCCCACCCAACATGAAACTCATTCAAATAGAACTTTAATTATGAAAGTGATTTAAGCACGTTTATACAACAACACCTGTAGTGATGATGGTTATGTACCTGTTGGTCGTTAGCTTCATAGTCATTTGTCACTAAATTACTTTCTCTTTCAGATGATCGTTACAAATTTCTCAGGGTGAAAACAAGTTTAGTTGTGGCCTCATGCATCACTGGCTTTAATTAAAATTCAGCCAAGTTTTCAAGTGATTAATCATAATTTAGAGTTCTCTTTGGTTTCTTTCCTCCAACAGGAGCTGCTGTGGAGTGAAAGCCTCAGGAGGCACCTTTATTTTGATCTTCCAACCTGAACAGCACAAGAGTTTCTGTTTTGTTTCTTTTTCTGCAACAAATACAAGAGCTTTATGATAAGACTCACAATTTGTTTTTGACTAACAAGGTGATGTTTCATGTTCAATGAACAAGCTAATTGCTTTTTTGCTCTTATGAGGAATGCCTTACATCTCTAGTTACTGTATATTTTCTGAAAACAAAAAGTAGCTCTGTGGCAGAATAATATTGAGTACATACTGTAAACAGATTTGTTTAAAGTCATATAGAACTGATATTTAGTTTTAAAGGACTGATGGGCAGAATGGGATAACACGTTATTGTCCTTAGAGTCAAGTTATTTTCCTCTACATAGATGTCCCCCAATTAATTATTATAATAATCAGAAAAAGTAGATTGACAGGCTGGTTGGGGAAGCATCAGCAGTGTTGAGGACATTTTTTTCCCAAAGGGAAAACCTTTTGATTTACCAGTTAATCATGTTCCAACCCTCAGCCATGATTATGAGCTTTGGGTAGTGGCTGAAAAGAATCAGATCTCATATACAAGTGGTCAAAATGAGTTTCTTCAACATGGTGGTTGAGCTCAGCGTTAGAAATAAGGTAAGAAGCTAAGACATCCAAAAGGGTGTTCTGAATGGAGCTGCTTCTTCTTGTCATCAAAACTAGCTAGTTGAGGTGGTTCTGGCATCTTATTATGTGTCCTGGGGGCCTCCCTTTGGAGGTTTTCCTGCATATGTTATGAATATGGATATATGGATAGATGTATAGGATAAGCAAAAGTTCCTTTATAATATTAAAGAAGTGTCAGCAGGGCGGTGCCCCTCGAGCCGTTGGTCACTTACTGTTTCTGAACTGCAAACAAACAGGAAGCTTAATTTCCTGGTCATCTGTGACCCTCCAACAGGCGTTTCTAGTACTGAAGGACTGCCTGTGAACATGTGTTCAGAAGCGTTTCTGTGTGTGTGTGTGTGTGTGTGTGTGTGTGTGTGTGTGTGTGTGTGTGTGTGTGTGTGTGTGTGGTGCTATGGATGAAGTCCAGAGAAAGGCCATCTGTTACAATCTCACCTTTCCTCTCTCTCTCTCTTTCTCTTTCCAATCCCCTGTTGTTCATCCTCCCACGGTCCACTCCTCCTCATCTTATTTCACAATAACCTCACTAACAAATGTCTGCCTGTAAAACTAAAACAAATGATGAGCCTTCAATGTTGATCAAAGTTAAGGGGCTGAGGAGGACCAGATGTGTCCAGATGTCCGAAACAGACTTTGGGTGAATCTTATTATATGTTAGTTGAAAAACCTTTATGTTATTCAAAAGTAACTGGATTTACTGTTTAAGGTCTTTTTATATGGTAATTAGAGGTTTCATCACTCCCACAACTCAACCACTAATCCAATTATAAAGACTGTAAAAGCAGAGCCGGTTGTCTTTGCCTTTCAGTACTCAGTAAAAACTTTTAATTCAGATATATTGTTGATTGCAGCATAACATAACAAGCAGAACATAAAAAAGCCAAACGAGTTCAACCAACTTTATTTCAGTTGGTGTATGAATCATGTCTTTAACTCTTTTTCACTTTTAACTGTGGGCAATAACCTGACATGCAGAAACTGGTGAAATTAAACAAATTTGAAAATACTTGTTTTTCTAATCATAACTTCCTGCAGCAGCAGACTACGTGGGAGCTTAGTTTCAACATTAAAACTTTAGAAATGTTACTTATGAGATTAGATTAAAAAAAAAGGACCTGTCAGTCCCACTACAGAAAATATACTTGGACCATAAACTGTGTTTAATTTTAGTTTCTCGAACACTCCACTTGACATCGGTAAAATTTCTGTCAGGCCATCTGGTTAAAAAAAAAAGAAAAAAGTTTCATTCAGAACCTTAACAGCTCATCATCACATACAACATACTACCTAACTTTACATTCAGACCCACCCGGTCAGAAAATGAAGTTCATCCACAGGAATTTCCTCTTCTGAAACCTCTATGATGTCTCAACAACCCCTTTACATGGTTGTGCAACATAATGCAAATATTTTCTTCAAAAAGCAGCTCTGCCTGGTGGCTCTTCTTCTGTTGTTCGTGAGTAGTGTGAAACCAACGGTCAACGTCAGCGAGTAAATATAGATCTTTAAGGAGAAGGTCCTGTTTGTTTGACCCATCTATCTACAACCAACCTCTGTCCTACACACACTTGACCCTCACCATAAAATTGCATCACATCCAGAATTACATCTTCTTGACTATATCAAGACCGTACAATGCTGTGCAGATAATGCGCAGCACTGACACATAAGTGTCAGAAATACATTTCCAAAATGTCAAAGTCTCAATAAAACTATGAACTGAACAGATAACTGAATAAATAACGTGAATAGGTTTTGCCACAACATTTAAAAAATGCTTTAAATTCAAGTGCCCTATACTGTATGTGCCCTGTTAAGTGTACAGTATTGCCGCTCTGTTTTAACATACCTTAGGGGTCTATTGTTCAGTCACTCACATGCCAAGGGACAAAGGTTGAAAATGAGTAATGATGGTTAAACTGGCACATTAAAGACATGTTATGAATTTGCATTGTCCCTATTACTTTAAACTATACATCATTTAAAAAAAAATAATAATTATATTCTTATATACATGTTGGGATTGGAATATTTTCACAGTGTATATAAACAAATAAAGAAATCCACCTCTATTCCCTCCACACCTGTCTAATAAGATGCTAACTCACTCTTTAGCTCCTGGATTTGTATTCGTCAGCTTATTTGTGCCTGTAATTACAGGCTCCAGTAAAACCCATTGGCCATGGATTGTTCTGTAAATAACCGCAGAAAGTGCTGTATTGTCACAGTGAAGTCAGTGAAGAGATTAATAACACAAGTACATACTGTACAACTCCACGATAATTGCTCTCAGGAGGGAAAAATGCTGTGTTTCAGAGAAAGAAAGATTGTAAAGAAATGCCATGAATACAGTGAGGGCAACGGCAAGTAAATCATAGCTGAGCCACATTTATCATCGGCTGAACATAATTAGCCTGATGTAGCGAGGGCAGGAATATCCTCCAATGACAGACATATTCACAGCTTTATTTTAGCCGGGAACAATCCAGGAGACTATTGGGCAACACACCTTCATGTGTTGTTATAGGTGAAGTTAATCATGTTTTATTTTAAGTACGGTAGCCCATAGGTGTAGTTCTGTGCACTTCTGCATTTTTTGCAGGGGTGTGTGTGCTCAATTGGAATTCTACATTGACATCTGAGTGAGGATGCTTTTGCAAAGTCAGCATATAAAGGGGTTGGATGGTGGTAAGTATTGCACTGTGGACAGGTGGTCCAGAGGTTTAAGGACTGAATTAATGGTTCAGGTATGGATTCTCTGTTGTTGGATCTCACGAGGACACATGCGGAACTACCCATGTGTAGGTTCAAGTATGCAATTCATGAAGTCTCCTGGGGTTGGTCATCTTCTCAATAGAGTCTTTGTAGTGTGTGTGTGTGTGTGTGTGTGTGTGTGTGTGTGTGTGTGTGTGTGTGTTTGTGTGTGTGTGTGTGTGTGTGTGTGTGTGTGTGTGTGTGTGTGTGTGTATGTGTGTGTGTGTGTGTGTGTGTGTGTGTGTGTGTGCCCTGAATGAGTTTAACTGAAATTTCTGTTAAACTCATTCGGGGGAGTCAGCAGAGAACTCATCCAGCACAAACGGTTATTTTAGAGAAATGGATTTGACCTTTTAAAACTGAGAACGTCTCAGCGTTACACCTTGCATGCAGTGCAGATAGTCATATTCACTCAAGCTATTTCCAGATAGCTGAGACCATGCCATTTATGTGTTCATAACTTTTAGTTCACTCATGCATTTTATAAAAGTTTAAGATACTTTCTATCAGAACCAGTGAAGGGCAAGCTTCTGAAAACGAGAAACTATATCAAGAAGTCACTGAGTTACTGAGTTCCTGCATTAAAAAAGTAACTAGTTACTTGGGAAAGTAACTTTAGCGTTTTACTTCCTTTTGCATCAATTCTCATATTAATGCAGTACAACATAGTTTAGTGTTGCTGTGGCACTGTGAGAGGAAACAACTCGCAAAACACTGAGTTTTTAAGGCAAAAAGAAATCTTTGCACTGGCTATTTCTGTAACCCGCCATTTGTTCAATTTGAACCTCCAGCCCCTGCTGAATAAAGGAGTGAATCTGAAAATTCAATTCAGAGAAATCAGAGCATAATCATGGACATCACAAACTTTCTAGTCAATTATCTAATCAACAACAAAAGCTAAAAATAGGGCTCAACGTATAAACCCCTTCTTAACTTAGAAATATCTGCACACACATAAACCTTTCTCTCTCTATCCACACATACTACAGTAGCTACATTTTCAAGGCTTTTAATTCCAACTGGAAATGTATGTCTTGCTCAAGGCTTGAACAAACCTGATTGATACTAAGTGGAAAATTTAAGCACTTGCCCACAGAATTTTAGCAGATTTAGTTGGGATTCAAATCTGTAGCTTATCAAAGAATTCATCTGTCTAGCCTTGGACTCACTGTTATATTCTTCACATTCTTTCTTGTTTCAGGGCAGACACCTTATCATAGAAATATGACCATTCAACCACAGACAAAAACCATTAAGCAGCATGGATGTTCGATACGAGTAATATGAATAACTAGAATGATCAGTTTTACTGTTCGTGAATGATCAAAAACTACAGTAAATGTTGAAAGTATTACATACACTTGTCTCTTTCCTTCCTGCTCTCTACATGACCCCCCCCCCCCCTCCCCCCCCCCCCCCCCACCATCACCACCACCATCCCCTTCTCTCTCTCTGTCTCTCTCCTGTGCAGGGTATTCTGCAGGAGCACCACTCTCAGCAGTAATACTGACTGATGCCACATCAGGCAAACAGCAGGCGCCACAGGGGCACAAGCACATTTTGTAGCACTTTTATCTCCCAGCATGCTTTGTGTCGTTGTTATCTAGCGTCTGCAGGCTGCTGCAGGACTAAACAGTAAACAGGAAGTGCTGTGCTGACACAGCCGCGCCTTTAACGCTGTATTGTAGAGAGCCTTTGCAGCCCTCTGAGCTAATTTTAATGATAATCTGCTAGGCTCACCACCATTGTTAGAGTGTCAGGCATCAACACCTGAGAAACTGTGTTTGTGAGAGAGACAGAGAGAGAGACAGAGAGAGAGAGAGAGACAGAGAGAGAGACAGAGAGAGAGAGAGAGAGAGAGAGAGACAGAGAGAGAGACAGAGAGAGAGACAGAGAGAGAGAGAGAGAGAGAGAGAGACAGAGAGAGAGACAGAGAGAGAGACAGAGAGAGAGAGAGAGAGAGAGAGAGAGAGAGAGAGTGAGTGAGAGAGAGAGAGAGAGGAAATAAATTAGGAAAGAAGAGATAGATGCACTATTACTGTGTGTGTGTGTGTGTGTGTGCGTGTGTGTGTGTGTGTGTGTGTGTGTGTGTGTGTGTGTGTATTTGAACACTCAATATTTGGCTTTACGTTACCTGAACGTCAGTGTTTTGAAGTTTTTTTTTCTAGTGTCACTCAATGTTTACCTTTTTCAGTTCTATCTGTATTTTCCTTATTAGTTTGAATGTATTCTTATAGCATTGTTGTAATGCTGGGTAAAAGTGTTTCACCTCAGGGGTTATAGCTGTGCACAGTGTATGGCAAGATTGTGTGTGTATGTCTGGTGTTGTTATGACTCAGTGTGAATATGAAGTGTGGTGAGGGGAGGACAGGTGAAGGCGGTAAATCCACAGGTTGTCATCTATAGGCCACTGAATTATTTCTGGTGATAGAAGAGAAAGCATGCATGAGAACAATATGAGACAGACAGAGAGAGAAAGTGAGAAAGAGAGAGAGAGGGGCAGAGTTTGTACGCTGAATCATTTCACAGATGTGACTTTTCAGAGGTGAGGCTCTGTCATCCTTGTCTGTCCCAAGTTCTCCTGTCGATACCTTGCTCATATCCGTTTACATAATAAAGGTACCGCCAGCAGCTGGTTAGAATAACTTAGCATCAAGTCTGGAAACTGAGGTAACAGCTATTTCAAAGCCAGTAATTAAGTATCATTATATTAAGTATCATTATATTTAGTATCATTATCATTAAGTGGCATCCTGTAATGTGATCACCGCCACTACCGGAGCAACATGGGGTTAAGTGTCTTGCCCTAGGACACATCAGACAAATGGAGAATACTGACTCTACCACTGAGCCAGAGCCCCCCCCTGCTCAATATTGCTGTGCCAAACAGCAAGTTATGTACATGACTTAAAGGGATGCTTCACTCATTGAAATATGAATCTGTATTGACGTTGGGTCATATATGCAATAGAAATGTGAAATAAATTTTGAAGTTGGTGCCTTCTTGACCGAGAAAAGGCAGAAAGTGTCTTTCTGGCTCATGTGGATGAAACACACCAACTCCCACAATCTACAGCACCGCAGGCCACTCCCACTAAGGTCCTCTATTTACAGACATATCTAATGATACAAAGCTTAATGCAAATGGGTGAAGTATCCCTATAATCTTGCTCTAGAGGTTACAGGTGTTAAACAATACCTCATGCTGCTTCGAACAAAGAAAAAAAACATTCTATATATCAGCCATAAAGCCATAAAGAGAACTGATCATTCATTACCATTGTGCATAGCAGTGTGACAGATCACCTCTGACTTCAGAGTGACGGCTAATCACAGTTAGTTAGGCTGTAAACAGCAGCAGTAATTGAGACAATTTTTCTCTGGAGCAGCATGAGCAGAATTCATTTTTATGGTGAACCTTGCTCTGAGATTGTCCACTCAAAAGAATCAATTATTTAAAAAACAAGAGGTTTAAGAGGCGCAGGACAGTTTGTCGTCTGGGGCATGGCATGCTGCTTTTTAGGGATAAGCTCTCAGCCCATCAAGGGTTTAAGTGTTGAGCATCACTCACGCTCTGAAAGCAGCCTGGTTTACCTGCCAGAGCCAACAGCAAAGATGATAATTAGCTTAGTGAAGCAGCACAAAGGTGGCGTACTGTAGCTGAGAGGAGACAAATGACTCTGCTACTTCTGCATTCTTTTGATATACACATCATTCAAACTAGAGATTCCTTTCATTCACAGCATTTAATCATCAACTTGCAGTTTCAACAAATCACACCGTTCTCACAAAGTGTTTTTTCTTGTATGAATGATTTATTTTACAAGAAGGATGTTGTCCAGCATCAGCGTCATCATTATTTTTGTTTTTATTATGTCTACTCCTTTAGAAGTTCGGTGGGCTTTTGACATATCTCGGAAGCCAAATTACCTTGATATTGTCACTATATATTAGTTATATAAAATACTTTCAATTCTATGTAGTAACAAAAGATTTTAAAAGAAAGATATTACAGCACAAATCCCTTACCCCAAAATATGAAAAATGTTATTGTACCGTTATATTTTTCTACAATCTTACTTCTTCCTGGAATAGGTTTACAGTGGTTTGGTTATGTTTTAGTATTTGAGTCTAATGCCACATACATGCCAAAAATAGATTTTCTGCAACTGCTCCAGGTAAGGTATGTAGGATTCTTTTTCCTGCTCTTTTTTTTTTACAGGATTCTTTATCCATCTGGCATGAAAGGGAGTGCATTCAAGCATTGCGAGTAAAGCATCAGAACAACCCCCAAAGGCAAATCCTACACATGTATTTAAGAATGTCTCCAAAAGTTATCTAAATTCAGATGTATTTCATATTTAATCTTGTACACAATACAACTGGCTTGTCCTGATCCATATATCTGATAATGTGTAATTTACGGTTATTAGGTTAGTCGGCTTCTGTTGTGTAGAAAGATGTCTGGCAGAGGATGTTTTTTCTTACCTGCAGTGCAGCAGTTGTGTGAATTGAGGAGAGGACTCTGACTCTGCCAGGGACTTACACACCCTCTGATTGATCCGCATCTCTCCCATCGTCAAGTGAAGTCAAAGACCGTTCTCTTTCTCCGACTGTACACTGAAATACAGAAAAGATGATGGTATTGTTTAATTCTGATGAGAAATAAAGAATAACATAGCCGCTTAGGAAATCAACATTTGTTACTTTAAACTCTCTTCAAACACAACCCTCTGATTAGTCACTTGACCTTCACACATAAACACTCACTTGTATCAAAAGCCCTATCCATGGTGACAGCAGTGCCCCTGGTTAAAGCTTTAAGTGAAACCTTAAATGTGTTGTTCCCCTCTCAGATTGAATTGCTGAGCTCTTAACTTTCCAAAGAGCTTTGAGGACACACAGAACGTTTTTACTCGTGTGTTTTCTATTCGTGTAAATCCACTTTTACAAAGTAAATGACTTTTGACACCCACCCTTGGGGAAGCGCAAATTCAACAACGGCTTATTTTAAGAAATGCACCTTTGTTACCTAGCAACTTAGGCGAACATACGTCACTCATTTATGTAACCACGCTAATGTAACTATGGTATCATTTCAAATTTGAAGGTCACATATTATACAAAATACACTTTACCATGTTTTTCTAACACTGATATGTCGCCTTAGTCTGTCTGAAAACCAACCACACAATTATGACAAAAGTCCATCCTCTCTGTCTTTAGCCTGCTCCACTTTTCAGACAATGTGTGCTCTAATAGGCAGTTTTCTGTTAGGGAGATTTTCCCTATGTGACATCACAAAGGGCACTAACCACTCCCCCAGGGGTGTGGTCAGACACAGCTCTTTACATTTAAAGCTACAGACACAGAAACAGCCTGTTCTGAGCAGGGCTGAAATAGAGGGGGTTTATAGGCATGATCAAATACAGGAGCTGAGTGGAAATTTAATAAGACATTTCACAGACATGTTTTGGGGAGCTCAGAGACTCATTTAAATGTGCTGAAGTGTTAAAGTTGTAGCCTGCTATCTGTAGGGGGCTGATCTATAAGCACAGCTGTACAAGGGATGCTATTAAACGTCCTCTTTGGATGTACAAGTTGCATGAATCGTTTTTTTAAAAAGATACGATCAATTTAAGCAAACCAGATGATAAGATAACAACAGACATTATTACTTACTGCTTTAGATATAAAGGGAAACATAAACCTCTCTTTATTGGATATATTCTCCCAGGAGCTTAATAATCTGTCTCAAATATTTTCTTTCCCGTGAGAAAAAAGGCTTTTCTAGGAAAATATTTCTCTTGTTTTGTTCCAGGAGAAAAACAACAAAAACTGAATCACTCACAGGTCACCACACTCACCCATACTCAGTGGTGTTTTGTAGTGGATGCCCCTCTGAACACTGCAGTTAGTTTATTTGTGAATTTACTTGAGCAAGTTTTCCAGACATGATCATGAATGTGTGTTAAAAAAAAATTCAACACCACCACTACTCTCTACAACTGCTCTTCCTTGAAATTCAAAACATTTCTCCTTGTTATTCTGTAGAGTCTTAGTATAACAATGTTAAACTCTCTCTGGTTCACCAGGTGCTAATATGATGAAATTGTTAATCATCTTCATAGTGCTGAAGGCAGCAGGAATTGATGCCAGCTGTGTTTCAACAGCTGTGCGACGTGAATAAACTACTTTAAATGTTCGCTCTCTTCTCAACATAAATGAAAATATATTTTGCTTCAAGCTGATGGTCATGTGCTAGATTTAATGTTACATCAGCCCATGGCTATCCCTTTATGCTTCAATGGAAGGATTTTAACAACTAAAGGGCTATATAAAGGCCATCTGTCTGTCTCATTACTGCCAACTATTCTGTGTTTCTGCCTCCAGAGGATCCAAAGGTCTGCCATGGGAGATGGTTGTACAATATTTCTGATTCTTCTGGGTTAAGATGAAAGCTGCTACTCTTGTAGCCTACCGTGGCGTTTCCTGAGCACACAAATCAAGTAACAGCAAAGGTCACACCCAAACAGCGGCTCAGCATTTTGTGCCACCTCTGCAGGTCAGGAAACAAAGCAAACACACAAACACAGGCACACACATACTGACAAGGCTAGCCAGAGGTATGGCTGCCTGTTGTCTATATTGTGCAGTGAGTTTAGCCAACAGATTAGGAGGGGGAGCTTTGGCAGAGAAGGATAATATAGGAGGCAGAATTTCAGTACTAATCTTGGCGAACAGAGGAAGGAGCAATACACAACATTTTCTAAAGAGATAGGTGCAGACAGAAAGTCCTCATAACATGGTTAGAAATGATTACACTGTTTTCTGGTTTTCTTTGTTCTTTTTATGGGCCCCAGTACTAAACTGCACAATAACCTATTAGAATGCAAGGAGTTGTTATCAAATAAATCTTATTTTAGCTTATCAATAAGAAAGATATATTGGTAAATCACATAGTTTACGGTGAGCAAATACAGAGAATAAGATTGGACCTTGGATGGATCCATGAGGTACACCACTATACGGCCAATTAAATCTATCTGAAGTCCTCAAACTTTTTTAAACAGATATCCAAACCTTGCATCTGCAGTTTCTTATAAATACCTTAGAGCTATGTAGAAAGATCAAAGCTGTCAGATGAAGTACTGATAAAGACAGTGCTGGGCACTACAAATAGCAGCACTAGTAGTTTAACTATTTTTTTCAGTCACTTTGCGGTAGCGTCAGTGTTTTCTGGTTCAAATAGCTTTTCAGTAGCTTAGCTGTTTTTTCTATCAAGTAGTACGGTATAGCGCCCAAACCATGGTCCAAACAAGCTATTTTTTCCCATTTGAAGTGCTCTGTCACAGTCCAAAATCAAACTTTAAGGATGAGTATAAGATGCCAGCCAGATGTGTATTTGAAGCGGGCTATTTCCTTCCATATTACGTGACATCAGTCATACTTGATTTCAACAAATCAAGTACTGGCAATAGTGTAGGGAAACATACAGGTGATTTCTGTACAAGCTAACATAATCAACACCTATGAAGTTAACCTGGCCAGTGCAGTCTGCATTTGTGCTAATTTACTATACTTTAAGAAAGGACACATCACCTCTATCCAGCTGTTATGAAGAGATAGCCTACGCATTGGATAAATTCTTAGTATTATATACCAACCAAACATTGTTTTGGCCATCACAACATTTCAGCATATTAAATGGATAATATATTAAACCAACTTTATCTTGGTCAATAAAAACAGTTATTCAACTTTCACAATCATGGGGAATAGGGTTCAATTTCAGAAGCTGGCCAAGGTTATTTGGTTGAAATGTATTTCAGATCAAGCTTATTATTTCAGTACAGAGCTGTCCAACTTCACATGCTAAATGGCATTGACCTCGACTTAACTGGTTCAAGATAATACTAATAACAATAACAATAATGATAATATGTACATTTCAGACAAATACCAGTAAATAGAAGCTTTGTTGTCATGAAGCTTAAATTTGTGTCGAGTAGTAGTTTAGCTCCCTACATTTTACAAGTACTGTAGCTTGCATGACACTGGATATATATGGTACAATGATTATAGGAGTAATCAGAATTTCAACAATCACATCATCAACAAGTAGGCCTAATTTATGACAGAAAGACCGTTTTGGGTTAAATCTTTCCAAAAGACAAACACAGAGTCATCATAAATATACATGGACCATAATATATTACGTGCATTTTGGATATGAATCTATATATATTAATCTACAGTTTTGATGGAATAAGAAATTGTGTTTGTAGGTGCATGGCACTCATACATGTTATAATATCTGTAATGTGGTATGAATTGCCTTTGCACAACTGTAGAAAAGGATTCTCTAAATGTTAGTAAAAAGAACAATTTCATACAGATTATAAATCATACATTGAGTGATGTTAAAAAACCTTTTAGCCATCTTGAAAAGAATCCTAAATATATTTTGTTCATTAGCAGTCAGCTCACAGAAACGGGCAGGTCAGACACCCCTAACCTCATGGTTGAACACAGCCTGAGGCTATTTTACAAAAAAACCTTGCAGCTCAAGTTTGTTTCTCCTCTACCAGCACTTGGTATGTCTTAACACTTGTTTCAAACTGTACTTTGGTATCTTTATGGATCATAATTCATGCCTGGAGCTGACCTTGTTTTAAAAAGCACAGTGGTGTTTTACTGCTTAGAGGCTGTGCTCATTATTCCAGTTTACCAGGTCATTGGGGTACAGAGGTTGCTGCAGGTTATCTTAAGCTCAATCATATTTTTCCTCAAATTACAATTGTTCACTGTAAATGACAGCAATTCACACAGAAAGTAAGTAAGCTCGAAAATGGAGGAGAGGAGAGGAGAGGAGAGGAGAGGAGAGGAGAGGAGAGGAGAGGAGAGCAGAGGAGAGGAGTCTTGGCTAGCAGTCTTTTGGCAGCTGAAGGCACTAACATGAGCAGGGATCTTTCTTTCCTGAGAAGGCAGAAATGGGTTGAGTGGCGTAAATGATAGAGCAAATATGATTGAGAATGAAACTGAAAGGAGAAAAAGACAGTTTCAGAGAATTGTGCTTTACAATTCATAGTTTTTGTTATTGTGTTTCTAACAGCATTTCCTTTATGCACTGATAGGCATTAATTGTGACAAACAACAATACACTATATGATAAATACGGCACAATGGAAATTCTCCACATTTTCAATAAAAAAAGTAATATGTTTAATTAACCCTGCCTTAGATCACATTAAAACTGAGCTGAACCATGACTTATGCTTAAATAAATCAGTATTTGCTCTGCTATCTTTGGCTGAACACAAGTGTGCTGCAGTAATTGCTGGGGATCATTTGGGTCAGACTGGCTCAGTAACAGCTGAGGTTTCAGGCTGCAGTTACTTTCACCACCAGCAGGAGGCAAACAGAAGACACACACAGCAGCATCAGCATCCAATAGTCCCCAATCCCCACCCCACCATCCCATCTGCACGCGCTTGCGCACACAACTACACACATCTCCTTATCCTACCTCTTTCCCATGTGATGGAGAGAGAGAGAGGATGAGAGAGAGGGAAGGAAATGTGATTTCGCCAAAAGGCCAGGCAATTAGTGGCTGTTGGAGGAACGCATGACACACATCTCAGCTGGAAGAGGAGAGCAAGACTGACAGAGGGAGGCAGACTCCCGCACACGGGGAAGGCACAGAGAGAGAGAGAGAGAGAGAGAGAGAGAGAGAGGTTTTATTTGAATGCTTCATCACCAAAGCTTGGGGGGGAGGTGAAGAAATGATGTGGACTATCATGTGAAACTACCTGCAATGTTTTCATTTCTGTCCATCTTCGTTTGTCTCTCTCTACATGAAATAAAATCCATTAGCAAACTGGCACACAATGACAAATAAAAGGAAATTGCTTAAATTGCAGCTCCACAATTACCCTGCTACGTTGACGCGAGTCAAGTTAATTTTTATTCGAAAATATTTATGGTTTTCATGACTGTGAAATTAAGCCAGGTGTGATTTGAGATGCTTATTGTGTTTTAATTTAGGCCAACATTGATGACTAATATGCAACGCAAACGAGCAATCATGTATGACGACATTTCCAGTGAGATACGCAATTAGATGATGTGTGAGTGCGGCCCATGTGACGTTCTCAAGATGGGCTTATTTTGAGACGGCTGCGGTCATATCAAGCGCGCGCGCGTGTGTGTGTGTGTGTGTGTGCATGTGCGTTTGTATGAGACTAACGTGTGTGCCCCTCGAGCCTCACAGACATGCACGCGGCTACAATACACGCACAAGCCCTGATGAAACAATTAAAGCAATACCACTAGTAACATATGGTTCTTTAATGCGTGTTTCTCAGGTGTTCAGTGTTTACTGACCCATTACGTCACTTGGACGTCTCCATCGGAATGTGTAGTTTTTCATTTTTGTCGTGCTAGGATTTATAGCTTACATAGAATTTACACATCATCCCCTCCATTTAGTTTTGCTTCCCTCACACTCAAGACATCTCACGCGAGCCTATGAAAGTGTGTGTGTGTGTGTGTGTGTGTGTGTGTGTGTGTTGGGGGGAGGGAGGGGGGGGGGGGGGGGGGGGGGGGGGGGGGGCTTGTGTGTGTGTCTCATCCAAGCCGAGCAGAGAGAGAGAGAGAGAGAGAGAGAGAGTTTTGTTCAAGGGAGGGTACACATTCTCCAGCCGGGGAGCACAGCTTCAGTCTCGGCAGCCAGGAGCAGCAGCGGCGCTGTCTGCCCTCCCCTCAGCGCCACCGCCACCCGTCTGCACACCTTTTTTTTTTTTCTTTTTTTTTTGGACCAGACACCCCGTGCTTTCACAAAGTCTACGAGCAGGGGTGTGTGACTGTGTGTGACTGTTTGTGTGTCAGTCGTGGAGCAAATAAAAGCAAGAGGCTTACGGCATTAATAGGCTGTATCCTCGGTCTCCAACTACGCGAACAGGGGGGGAGCACAGCAGAGGAGCGAGAGAGGGGGGTACCGAGCGAAGGTGGCATGGAGGAGAGGTGTGCGTGTGTCTGTGTGCGGAGGCAGGGCAGAGAGATGTGGCGTCTGACGGACTCGGAGAGATGCTGTGAGCTCTGGTATTAGCAGGCAGCTGCGCACCGAGCCGCTCTCTCCCCTCCCTCCCCAGCTGCTCTCTTCACACCGACCATTCGCTGAAACCGGGGATTCGGCTCCACACGGCTCGCTGTGCTCACTACTACCGCTGGCATCCTGCAACAGAGAATTGATACAACCAGGTATGTGCATCGGTGGAGCCCATTAGGGCGCTGGATGCGTGTTTGCATGGTTGTGGTGGGTGAGGGAGTGGGGGAGTGGGGGGTCTTGACTGTTCTGACTTCATCCTTCTTGTTGCTTCCCTCCCCTCCCTCTGTGGCCCTGTCAGTGGATTAATGAAACGTTATTTGGGGAGGATGCGGTGAGATGGCATCTTCTGTCGATGCAGCTGGGGTGTAAAATACAAATAATGCAAGGTGTTAATTACATTTTTTTCGTTTTATTGCTTACTCTTAAATCCAGATCTGACACAAACACTCTCGATTTACAATTGCCTCATTGCTTTCGTTCTCACCTTTCACATGTTGTTGTGCATAACGCACAACACGAACCCATGTGAGCAACGATGTTGTTTCACACTGAGCAAATGCGATGAGACTGCTTCTTGTCATGCTGGCCAAAGAAATGGTAATATTTTGATGAATACGGATAGACAATCTGTTGTTATGTTGGCTGGATTCCTACGGCTGCAGGCAGATATTTCACTGATGGGAAATACACAGGTTCGGAGAGGGGAGGCAAAATGTAGCTGAGGCTGGGCGTGTGGGCAATATGATCTGAGGATGCACACACCCTCACATGCTCATCCCCCACTGGTTTGCTTCGCTTTTCTCTCAAAGCAGCAAATGCACGCTTAAAAGCAATCACGCACGGAGGCATGCAAGGCGCACATGTGTGTGCATGCACGGATGCACACGGAGAGGCGTGCACAAACCCACATGTGCACTAATCCACACTCGGACATAATCCATAATCATGTGTAATGGAGACATGACGTAACACATGGCTATATCTAACCTATATGCATCCGTTTGTAAAGGCAGTTTCACCCAGAGTGATAACAGCAGGCAGTGGATTTGCTTGCAGCATAATAACCTCAAATTGGCATACTTGGCGTTTTCATCAGGAGAACAGAGCAGACTGTACTATTGTGAGAAATAGGTTAGCATGCCTCAGACTGACACTCATTTTCATTAAAGGAAAGTGGCAGAGACTGTGGGCCTGTGAGAAATTGAGTTTTTTTAGAGTGCTCTGATATTCAGGTGCATTAAGGGAAAAGGGGGTAAATAGGTCCCCTGGCATTAATTCAGGGCCTCTGGTAGCAAGTAGAAAGTGGGTGTGGCTGAGGTGCTCCCCCTTTCTCTGGAGGTTTCTCTAGTCTGACTCACACGTGGGAGTGGCTCTACTTCAGGAGCACAGGAATTCCCAGATTTTCTTGAGTCATCTATATTTTTGGCACTCTAAACTGACTAAGCAAGTTGACTCTGATCACTTTACTTTACAACAGAACAGACAGTTGGAGAGTCAGAAACAACAGACACAGAGCAGTTTGAGATGTTGTGCCTTGGTCAAAGCACAACATAGGCCTGTGATTGAAAAAAGAAACTAACAGATGATAATAGGATAGGAAATCAAATTCACAAAAATGCAACATTTTTGTGTTTTAGGCCTATGATAGTGTATGTGCCAAATAACACCTTATTTAATGGTGAGAATTGAATTGTTTATTGCTCATCTTATCAACTGGTTACTATTATATATTTAGCTAATATAGAATTCTTTCAAGTACAATGCAGCTGCTTGTATATTGCTACAGGGCAAGGATGAACAGTGGCAGAGATGCTGTGGATCTAGATAATCCAGCATGTGATCTGATTATCACATGCGCTCAGTTGCTCGGAATAAAACATACCATTTCATTTGTAGCCCATTTTCTGCTGAGTCTGCTCAAAAAGCAACTTCTTTGCAGGTTGTGCTTTCAAATTGATGACACAAACACACGTGTGGGATGAGGTGGTGCTATTATCCGTCATCCTTTTCTCTTAATCTGCATCATTACGCCCTAATGGGACGATACAGGCGATACCTTGTGGGTATTATCAGGTCATTTGCCTATCAACTCTAGCTGGGGAAGAGGATGAATGCTTCATTTATCAAACATTACCATGCAGATGTCAGGGTGTTGGCTGTGTTAAGAGAAGAAGGCAGCTCCCTAATTGGTAATCAACACTGATTAAACACTAGTACTCCTTTAGTGTGATTTGTCCAGAGAGAGTGTAGCCACAGTGCTTCATAGAAGTGATGCTCCGGTCACTGCTACAGTACACAGCAAACCTTGATGCTGTCAGCAGTACTTTAATTTAGAACATAAAGCACATGACATTATAGGTTGTGTCGAACATGCATTATGTAATAATAGGTTAATAGGTAATAGGTTTAAAGTATGAATTATATGGGCTGAAAGGGTAACATGAGAAAAGTCAAAATGTAATCTAGACTTGTAATTTAAACACTATGCACTCTATACAACTTGGATAATCCAATTATCTGCACTATAGTGACCTGTCTGTTTAAACATGGCACCTTGACTACAAATCTAATTCAAGTTAGACACAGATTTGTGATATTTGCCACAACTTGACATTTGAGTATGATATTCTGGATTTTCAATTACAATTTTCCAAAAAAGTATTTTATTTTTTCATTCAATTCAATTTTTGGGGGGCTAATCAGTCACTCCCTGCTAAGTGCTAAAGCTAGCTCTTTAACTCAGTAGAATGCCAAATAGAGCAACAAGAAATTCCACCAGTCTCAGATGACTGGAGTAGATCCTGAAGTATTCATTCATAAATAGTCTTTGAATCCATGGATCTATGAATCCAGAATCGTTCTGAATCGAAAATCGATTCTCACTTGAATCATGACCCCAAGAATCAGAATCGAATCGTGAGAAACCCAAAGATTCCCAGCCCTACAGCAACATGTTGTATTTTTTACAACACTTTTTTACAACACAAATATTTTTGCCTCTTGAAGTGTCTTTTCTCTTTATAGCATGTATATGTACCTTAAAAAAACTTTTGCAAAGTGTGCCTGCTAGTTTGGCTTTGTAAGATATGGTTAACATATCTGATCTGATTATCCTCTACTTTGAGTCAGCGACACATTTCTGCAGCTTTAAGAGATGTGCAGCCAGAGACAACATCCCTTGCTTCGAGTGAATCAACTCTACATGAGAAAATGCAACTTAAGTTAGTGTGATCATACACAGAAAAAGCAGCCAAATGTAGGGAAATCACCGACCCCAGAGAAGATTCAGAAATGATTTTTCTCAGCCTTGATATAAAATACGCAAGCCCAGCCTCAAATATATTCCTATATTCCTCAACAACCCATCTTTGATTTTGTGTTATATTCCTTTCAATATCATTTAATTTATTCCATAAAGATTCACCTCATTCTGCTCCGAACTTCTGCCTGATACTTCTTTAATGCATATATTCAGTTGTAATAATAATTGCACGTTATTACTATGATACACAGTATATTGACTCCAGTGAATCTCCTGCTCTCTACTGTTAATAATAATCACTTCATTAATCACTTCATGGGAAAATAAATTGTGAAATTTGGGATAACTTAAGTTGTGTTTATAAAAAATACTAAACCACTACAAACATGTTTTTGCTTAGAAATGACTCATTTATTTAACCTACTAGAGTAAACCACCATTCTACAAATAGCCCAGAGGAATGCAGCTCACTGATTCAAACAAGCAAAGTGTGGTTTATCAGTGTCACCTCATAAGTTTCTGAATGCAGATAGTAGTTTGAATTTCATAAGAGAGCTAAAAATACCAGTGAAAGTCATTGAGGCAATGTCAGGACATATTTAGACAACATCTGATGGGATTTATTTGTGGGAGGGACAGTGTTTGGTCGTGACCCATCATGTGGCAAAGGTCTGCACTTGGCTTTACTCCCATCTACAAGAGAGCTGAGTCATGATACCAAAACATATCGTACTCCTTTAACCTACTCTGTTGTCATTCCCTGTCGGTGATAGGAAATGTTGAAGATTCTTTTCTATTGTTATTACGACTCAAGACCATACAAACCTGTCACTGAAGATGGACAGTTTTAAGATCAAATGAATCTTAGATTGAATCTATAAGACAGCTTAGTCTAACGATTTAGTGAATACAGTTAGTAAACTAGCTCATACATTCAGGTTGGCTCTGCGGTACAAGACCTTTGTGACATAGTAACTCCTTGCACAAAGAGTATTGCCCCAGGCCTGCCCCAAACCTTGTCCTGTGAAGTTAAAACATCGAGCTCTGGAGTCATTCCATCAGAATTGTATCTGGTAGGATTACATCTATGCTGACAATCTAGCTTTTAGCTCTATTTGCTAATGCCTGGTGCTTCTTCAGAGCCCAACAATAAAGGCTAAGTGTGATTCTGAGTATCACAGTTCATTTAAAGTAAGCATGTCTCTGTGGTCATGAGACTGTAGACACATCAAGTTCTAAACACCAGAACTAATGTGAAACAGCTGTCAGATCCTCTGCACAAAACATCCATCTTTAGATCCAGTTGGCTAGTTCCACAATATTTGAAAGAAGAAAAAACAGTCTATATAGTACAATTCAAGTATCTCTGCCCCACTTTCCCTAAGCCTAAGGTTGCCATATTGTCTGATTTGTAATTATATAGTCTACTGAACATGTCCATTATGATACCTGAATGGTTCAGGTGCTGAACAAGTCCAATTAAACTAATTGGGAATTTAAACAACATTATAGGTTCAACATTCATAAAAAGTGATAACATCCACATCTTTTGAGCCACTAAATACTAGATTCACTTGATATCAATTTGTTTAAATATATTTTGTATCATAAGTACATTATTAAATAATATTTTTGGTTTAGTTTAGTGCTCCCCGTGTTCCATTGGTCCTATGTCAAGAACATTGTAGCACTGAAGCAATTAGAATAATTGGCCAGCTAGCTCCTGCTGAAGAAGCTGGATACATCAATGTTGCTAGTGGGTCTATTGACCTTGACTGTTACACACACACACAAACACACATACATCACTGTTCACACACAGTCATATAAACATGCAATTGATTAGCCCCATCCCCACATACACAAACACACAATACACACAATACACACAGGCTCATTCAGTGAATTTCTTTGTTTCTCTCTTTTCAATTAATAGTTCCTTTTGACATCATCTGAATCATTATTTTCATTGCATAATTTATAGATTGAGACTTTTCACATTATCCTGCTTGTCTTAAAATATGATATGGGAATCTGCAACCATTAAATAATTACTCTTTTCTTTGTCTTTCAGGGAGATGTTCCATTATTGGAGGAAGGACACTGGATTTAGAAGTTATCACTGAGAGGCGTCGCAAACTGTGGTTTCGGTGATTGCTAGCTGGGTTCCTGCTGTCAAGCAAAGGCTGATTGTGCTTGGCTCACCATCGCTGTATTCTCAGCCAACTCCTTTCACTAGATGATAACAACAGTTCACAGGATTACCATCCATGGTTTCTGCCCTAATAAAGACTATATCATCCTACATTAAAAAGATTTGCAAAGGAATGTTTACAAAGAAATTGGCAAAACCAATAAAGAAGAAAGAGAGAAGCGAAATTAAAGAGCCCAAATTGACCACTGATTTGCAAGAACACAATCTAACTCTCTCTACCACACTGAAGACTACGGTTAAAAAGATTTCCAAATGCTCTTCGGCACGTAACATATCACTTGAAGAGGACGACGGAAAGAACGACTGCTCATCTCTGTCACCCACTTTTAGTTATCGTGTAGCTATAGCAAATGGACTTCCGAAAAACTCTCTTTTTTTGAATCATAATGAAAGCATCTTTCCCGAGGTTCTTTCAATTGATAGTAGCTACTCTGACACCTTGAGTGAGACAAAACCTGTCAGACGACTGGATGAACAAAAATCTCACACCATGCCAGTAAGACGAAACAGAAAGAGCCTCATCAGTTTGGCTCCCTCTGATGGCAGTTCTGAGGGTGAACGAGTGGAACGGTCCAGTCTTCACACACTTAGGCTGGGTGCTCTACGCAAGTTAAGAAAATGGAAAAAGAGTCAGGAGTGTGTCTCGTCAGACTCCGAGGTGAGCAATTGGAGGAAAACTCTGGGCATCCGGAGCAAGTCCTTGGACCGTGCTGGACGGCAGCAAAAGAGTTCGACCCTGGAGCCTGGCTCCTCCTCCACAGGCTGCATCAGTCAAACCCAGGATGTCATGGAGATGATATTTAAAGAGCTTCAAGGAATCAGTCAGATAGAGACAGAACTGTCTGAGCTACGTGGTCATGTAAATGCTCTTAAAAGCTCCATTGATGAGATCTCCAGCAGTGTAGAGGTAGTTCAGAGTGAGATTGAGCAGCTTCGCTCAGGATTTGTACAGTCTAGAAGGGAAACACGAGATATTCATGACTACATAAAACAAATTAGTCACCAGGCCAATAACTCAACCTTACGATTCATCAATGTTCCTGAGGAAAGGTCAGAGAAAACAGAGATTATTATATACAAAATATTGAAAGAGAAAATGGGTTTCATTGATGCCCATAAAACAATAAAAATTGAGCTTGCTCATAGGTTAGGACAACAAAGAGAATGTTCGAATGCAAAACCCCGTCCTATTATTGTTATTTTTGCAACAACACAAGATAGGGATGTAGTGTTGAAAAAATGCTATAAACTTAAAGGAACTGGCATTACAGTTTCTACTGACAGCTTAACTCATGATGGAAAAGAGAGAAAAGACAAAACAATGTCTTCCTCACAAACGTATGAAAGCATGGATATAAAGGTCTCAGGAAAGGATAAAGTGGTGGAGAGTGACGACTGGGACTCGATGGACAGTGATAAAGAATTAGATGAATTAAGCAGAAATAAATATGCAATGGTGATTTCAAAGCCTGTTCACAAGAGCAAATCAGAGAAGAGGAGATCCCATGAACATAGTCGGTCAGGAGAGGAAGCAGGCTACTCAGGCACAGTTCACTATGCTGATGACTCTTACTATGACCCAGACAAGCATGCAAAGGCATACTACTCTGATTTGACCCCTGGTTGGCTTTCCCAGAGTGACTATTCCACCCCTAAACTGAGCCGTTCAGAGTCTGACTGCTCAAAACTTTGCCAGTCATACTCAGAGGACTTTTCAGAGAGTCAGTTCTTTACACGGGCTAATGGCTGCTCCCTTCTGTCCTCCTCAGATCAGGAACTATGGCAGAGAAAACAAGAGGACATGGCTACCTCCTGGTATGCTAGTCCAAGTCACACACCTAGCCACGAGAATCAAACCTATGAACATAATGAGGTTGAGACTACAGAAACTATTGACAGTGGTGTGAGCAATGGACTTGTCTGCATGTCTGGAGACAGAAGCCACTACAGTGGCTCACAGGTCTCTCTGCAAGGTGACCTTTCACCATGGAAAGACTGGCATCATCTGGAGCAGGGTGCCGACTCTGGTCTGGAAGCCTCCATAGAGGTTAACAGTCCCTTTGACCCATCAACCATTCCTGGTTTTCCAGAAAACATCACTAAATGTCAGGAGGTGGATTTACAATTTGAGGGAGATGAGGAATTCATGATGCTTGACAGAGAATCTTGCCTACCACCTATTACCACCCACATTATCCCTCCCATTGCAGAAAGGGAGTCTGTCATCAAGACACCTGCCCGGCAGTCTAAAGAGGGATGCAAGATGACAACAAAAGAAAGCATGAAAGCATCTTCTAAAGATTCCCCTAAAGCGGCCACTAAAGTGACACAAAAACAAACTAAATTAACTCATAAAGAAGAAACCACCAAAATATTACCAAAGGAAAGTCCGAAGGTATCTCCTAAGGTTTTACCTAAAGTGACTTCTAAAGCTGCTTCTAAAGAATTTCCTAAAGAGATTCAGACAACAGTTAAAGAATCATCACAAGCCCTCCCGAAGGACAGTAAACCACCTAAAGTTGCCCCCAAACCCACTGTTAAAGAGGTATCTAAAGTGACATCCAAGGTAACTTCTCCTGAGGCTTCTAAAGTCACCCCTAATGTTACACAAAAAATTAGCCCAACAATGACTCCAAAAGCAAGTCCTAAAGAGTCACCTAAAGAGAGCCCGAAAGTAACCCCAATTGAGAGCCCGATCTCAACCCCTAAAGAGTCCCCTAAAGAATCTCCTAAAGAGTCCCCCAAAGTCATTGCTAAAGAACCCCCACAAGTTGCATCTAAAGAAGCTCTGAAAGTAACTGCAAAAGAGGTTACCAAAGAAACGTCAAAACCACCCTCAAAAGAGGTTGCAAAGGAGATGCCAAAAGTAGCACCTCAGGAGATTGGTAAAGTACCCACTAAAGAAGTTTCTAAGATTCCACCTAAAGAAACCCAAAAGGTACCCTCTAAGGAAAATTCTGTAGTGGCACAAAAAGAGACCCCCAAGGTTGCCCCAACAGATGCCCCTAAAGTAGCACCTAAAGTAACTTCTAATGAGGCCCCTAAGGAACGCCCCAAAACCATTCCTAAAGAGAAGTTCCCTGAACTGGATGTCAATCATAGCTTTCATCAAACTCAGAATAAGACTTCAACTATGTATCGCAGTCAGAGTGAGATTCGAACAGAGAAGGTTGAGGAGGTTCCTAAGTCTTGGAGCAGTAGGCTCAGCATAGATCTCAGTGAGAAGTCCTTTGGTTTTGGCTTTGGCTCTACACTTCAGAGAGCAAAGTCAGCTCTTGAGGTAGTTTGGAAGTCTGGCACTCCAGGTACCCCTGCTCCTCCTGAAGAGCCCACCAACTCTTCCACATTTATGGGACGTTTCCGCACCATGTCAACCTCCGCTGCAAATGAGTCTAGTACTGCAATAGACTCTGATGTCGGCACCGAGCCTGTCTTCCACAAGGCAGATGAAGAGAAAAAAGCTGCAGAGACAGAATCTCGGGAAAAATCAGTGGATAATGAAACCCACTATGTTGAAGTGATGGAGCAGGTACTTGCCAACTTGGAGAACCGAACTAATGCTAGTGAGACAGAGGAAACAGAGGAAACAGAGGAGACAGATGAGGCTGCACAGGATTGTGAGACTTCTCAGGACTATGATGTGTCAGATGATATTGAGGCCTCTCAAGACAATGATGCCTCTCAGGATTTTGAGGCCCCTCAAGAATTTGAAGCCACAGATGACTTTGAGGCAGCTAAAGAGGCACAAGTTCTTGAGTATGATTGCAGTTTGGATGAGCATTATGAAGAATACAGTGAGGATTATGAAGCCCAACTTACTGAGGACACTGCTGAATATGATGCAATGGTGGAGTATGTAGATGTAGAAGAACCGGATGAGACTGAGGACAATGATGTGACAGAGGAAATGGATGATGTTGATGAGGAGTTAGAGGAGGTTGAAGAGATAGCAGAGGAGGCTGCTCATGTTTTGGAAAAAGTGGACCAACAGCAAGAGGATGAAAACAAAAATGTTGCAGAGGAGAAACCCACAGAGGCCCCACCCAAGAAACGTGTTAGACCCACATTCAAGGAGGCAGCACTGAGGGCCTACAGGAAACAGATGGCTGAACTGGAACAGCAGATCCTGGCAGGGGGTACAACTCTTCATTTATTTTTGTTTGTTACAGTAAATATGACTTTCTACCGTTTTGCAATGGTTATATTGGCAATGTGTACACATTTAACAGACACTGTAAGAGTATTTTTATGTCATGTAGAGCCAGCACTTGGCCCTCTTTTACCTTGTAGAGTTTTGACTGTTGAAATTAATCAAGAACAGTTGCTGAAATTTGCATTTTTTTATTCAATCAATCAGCTTACAACAGCTTACAGAATGCAATTGATAATAACAAGTTATTTTTCTAGAGAGTTAAACAACATCACTGGTTTGAGCACATTAACAATTTGATTTGCAGAATTAGCTAACAATTTAAAAGCAACTGTTTTAAAAACTGTTTTAGGTAGAAAGTTGATGCATTCAAGTTTCCACCTCAATAGTTGTCAGAAAACACAAACATTGAGACCAGGGAAAGTGCAGCATGACTTGTTGAAAAAAGTTTTATGCATCTCATGACAATGGGCCATAGAATATTAAAACAGTGGGAATTCATGTTGGATATTAACAATTTTTCAGTAGTCAGACAAAACAGTCCAAAACATTGGTTGGTTCTAATAATGCTTAACATCAAGGGAGTCAACCATGTTCTAATTTAAGTTTCTGAATCATATTAAACAACTTATCAAAAAAGAAATACCAAACGTCGAACTTGGTACTTAAAGTAGGGATTTGTGTGTCGGGATTGCTAATGCAATATATTTTCTTTCTGCAATATATGGTGCAACATAAATACAGGAATTTACTAGATAATGGAGTGTGTTTTAATGTATCAGTTAATATTTAATCAGAAATTATATTTTTTAACTAATTGTGCTGGGTTCAGCCATCTGACAGCCCCATCATGGAGAAGAAGAGAAAACAGGTCGAGAGATAACTTTACCAATTAACTTCGGCCTCGTTATTGTGTTACTGACATTTCATCAACCATTTCTAACTGTGTTTAAAGCAGGGTTACTCAAGTCCAGGACTCGAGCCCTGATTTTTTGTGCCTTAAAACTGACCTGTGCACTCATGATTAAGACTCAAGTATTAACTGCATTTTGGACTTGGGAGATGGAAAGGAGCCCTCTGGCTTATTTACTGATAAAGGCTGTGTTTTTTCAAACCTTAGTCAATTTTGGAAAAAGTTTGCATGTGTGTTCACCTGCAGGCGTGTTCATGCGCTTTCTTGTTCTGCCACAGTTCTGCTGTCAAAGTCAAGGTCATCTTTATTGTCTATTCTTGCCATTCCTACTGGACATACAAAAAAAACGTTTATCTCCGACCCACAGTGCAAACTTGGTGATGCGCGGGTTGCAGTCATATCACTAATGATAGATAGATAGATAGATAGATAGATATACAGATAGATAGGAACTTTATAAATCCATTGGGAAGGTTCCCTCAAGGAAATTCAGATTCCAGCAGCAGGTAGCACCTGCAGTGATTCCACCGCAGTAGAAACATTGAGTGCGTCTCTCCTAGAGGGGCGCGGTGCGCATTTCTGCATGATACACAGTGCTTTAACTACATTAAGACTTTTAATCTCCAGACATACAGACAGGATCGTTCAGAATCTAATATTTACAAATGAAATGTTCTTTCTACCCTTCCAAAAGGACTCTAACAGTCAGTTGTGGTTCATACAGTGAAATACTTTGTAGTGAATGGCCGTCTTCTCCATATATAATTATTGATTATAATCCAAACTAAATCAAAGCTGAAGCCCGTCTTGGAATTTGGCTGATACTCAACCTTGAGGACTCGGACGTGGACTCTGACTGGGGTAGCGGGGACTCGACTCAGACTCAGGTAATGGGGACGACTCAGATTTTCTTTGTTGACTCGAGACTCACTCAACTCATACTCAAGGTGACTCGACTACAACACTTGTTCAAAGTTATGTTTAGTCTACATGACCACCAGTCCCCTGTGATAGTAACTTCAAATTAAATGAAAGCTCACGGCCTTTACTGCATGTGATTCACATAAGACTACAGCTGCAGGTGTGGACACAAGTAAACACTCTGCGTCCCATTAATGGCCTGTCTGTGTGGCCACAGCATTAAGCAGCACCAGGGCCA
The DNA here is from genome assembly GCF_963584025.1 of Labrus mixtus. Taxonomy (NCBI): domain Eukaryota; kingdom Metazoa; phylum Chordata; class Actinopteri; order Labriformes; family Labridae; genus Labrus; species Labrus mixtus. The sequence goes on along the minus strand of NC_083612.1, from coordinate 25,757,151 downwards.
GATGCTACGGCTGTAGAGGGAATACATTAACTTAAATTCTGCCTTGCATACTTAGGTGTCTGCCTCGGGCAGCTGCGTTTTGTGCATGTTTACATTTAATAGTCACGTATGCTGTACACGAAGAGTTTCTGCTTCTTCCTCTAGTTCTGAATCTCACAGCACATGTCTTTTATTAACAGCAACTGGCACTAGTGCTTGACTTCAGCATTATTTGCCTTGTTTTTTAGTATGTGGTACAGTGGTTAGCATTTTTCTTCTTTTGTTAGTAGTTTGCTTTCAGATGCACTATAGCCACTGTCTGATGGAAGTACTGCATTAAAACATGCAGCTGTAAAATATAATGGAAAAAAAAAATTCAGTCAGAATTAAAGAATTATTAGACTTTGATCCACTCAAAGAAAGTCTTAGTGACTCCTATTTGAGTGGTCATTTATTTTATGTTGAAACAACTGTAGAGAGGACTCTGTCTGAAGGCTTAAGGACGTGATAGTGATGGCTTTGACTTTGTGTTTTGATTCCCATGGCGCTTTACTATATTCTCTTTTCATGCACTGTGGCTCAAGGATCATGACTTTCAAACATGTCATTTCGAGGTTTTTCATTCAAATGTAAAACACTAGAGGTTACCCTACCGCTGGCTAACAATTCTTTAGGACTCAAACATGACTCCACTCTTTGGGTGTCATGAAGGGGTTCAAGCATGACACAGTTAACGCTAATCGGATGATAAAGTCTGTTTACATTAAGCTAACCCTGAATATGTCCTGTATGTCACGGATATTTGCACTACTGTTTTAATCAGACATATTCTATTGTATACATGTAGCAGAAAGTTATGCCAATACACTAAGGTGTATCACACATTTGCCTCAGTGAGGAAGTGGCCCTTAATCCAAGTACTCAATAGCTCATGGGCCAAGACTTTCTTTGGTTAAAAAAAGGATGTGATTTAAAATCAGCATGGGTATTTAAATGGTTTGCATTGTTTCACTGTGAAGAGTAAGAGTTCAACTAGAGTGAAAAAAGAGACCAGGGAATTTCCACTGTTACTTAAAATGAAAAAGTGTTTGACCTACATATGTACTGTAGCTGCAAATGTGGCGCTCACAGTGAGGTAGGCACTATAGTTCAGGGAATAGAGGCTACACCTGACTGTGAGGCTGTGTGAGAAATGTGTACACAAACCTTTTCAGTGGTCACATTTACTAAACATCCTGTGGAAAACAAATTCAGTACTGTTACTGTCACCTTTTCTCAAGACAGAGGTGACACTACTTTACTGTATGTTATTATCAAAATTATAACCATAGGCCTTTACATAACTACTCTAAATTATGAACTTTAGGTAACTTCTAGAATGAGTGCTTACTCATCCTGTCCACACAGTGGAAATTAAAGGGGGTGTACCAATAACTCTCCTTGAAAACTTTTTTCTACGGCTAATTAAAATCCTTGTTGTTTTTCAAAACCCCAACAAAAAAACCATGGCCATTAAACTATAAAATATTAAAGCTCCTTCAAAGATATTGGTATATTTGGAATGAATGGAAAGGTCATATTTTACTGACTGTGAGGTTCAGCATTAATTCATTGGATTTTTTGTGTGCAGGGCTAATAGACGAAATGAGTAAAGAGTCAATCTGACAGTCTGACTCATTGACTGATTGACTCATTTCTATATGCTGAAAATGTATGTTAGGTGAGGTCTGCAGTAGAAACTCCAAAAACAAATGTGTGGCCAATTATCTTAACTACCGTATTGCTTTTTTCTCTTTCATTCAGCTTTCCATTGAAATGTTTTTAACCTGGTTTGAAATATTAGATAATATTTCTCTTAGAGTTTCTAGGTTTTGTTAGACAAAATAAGTCCTGATCTCATTGCACTGCTAGAAGCCAAAAGTTGGTCGAGAAATGCACAGATAAGGGTAAATGCTATGCAGGAGTATCTAAATACCAAATAAATGTTTGTATCTGCGTACTATTATAAAACTAGAAGCCTATCTTACTTATCCCCCCCAAGGATCAAAGTATCTACAAGGATGCTAAATTTTTATTTTGTACAGATTCAATTTTTTTGTCAATGTTGTTCATAACAATGTTAAAATACACTTATGTTCAAGAAGTGGCGTTTAAATGCATCCAATTTATACAGTTAGTTAAAAGGGTTATATTACTGAAAAAAAGGTGTAGCCATGTATAGAGATACTCTATCATCCCCCCTCATTAGCGTTGTGCCTTCATCCCCTGTAGCTGATGCATGCTCATCATGCTCATGCTCAGAAGCGTGCTGGCTGGTCTGTGTTGGAGCTGTGAAGGGAGTCTCAACAGTACTGCCACTCCTGCCAGGCCCGTCTTCAACTGGCTACAGCAGCGTCTGTATTCAGATGCTAATTCACACTCCCAAGGGCATTTTGTAACCAGGTCAGCCTAGCTTGGAATATTTATAGAGGTCTGCTGCTAGTGAAGTTTGCCGCTTGCTCCTGGGGGAAACAAGGAGGTAGACCCTCTTTATGCTTAGTGCACCATTTCTCGACTAAGTGCGGATATGAAAAATGCAGATAGTAGGAACAGAAGCCCCATTGTTATTTTTTGTGTTACAATCCAATTCACAGCATCAACGGATGCAATATCACTGTTTGCATCTGACTGTAAACAGGGAAAGCTCCTCATCCACAGTTCATCAGCTATGACTCCAGTTGGCCAAAGATTTGTCTTTCAGCTGAGACATTTACAACATGGTACACTTTCTGATTGCTTACAGCAATAGATATGCTTTCATATTAACAATTTTAGTCTAATTTAAAAATAACAACATATCTGTTGGCAATATCGTACAGGGACGTTTGAGCTGAAATGTACTAAATAAACCCTCTGACATCAGCCTGCCACAGCCTATAGTTACATCAGAAAAAAAATGAGCCGAGGGGAACGGTAGTTGTTTGAGTCATACAACACACACAGATATACTACTTGTAGTCATCATTCACAATTATATAACTATTTACTATTTAAATTAGCATAAGTAATACAAGTTAATATAATGCATATGAATTAGGCCCTACTCCTCACTAGGTGATACCACGCTTTACTGACAGAGGTGCTTTAAGTAAGGTTGAGGTTAAATTACATCTCAATAGTAAAGCAGTAAAGGGCAATGAACTTCTGATAATTTCGCTCTCAGTAATAATTTGTGGTCGCCCTCAACATAGGCGTTGAGCAGTGTGAAGACTACTGTATTTCAATAAAAATGTCAACGTAAGTGTTTACATTTAATCTTCAGAAATAAACCATACAGTTAAGCTGAAGACCTCACCTGACATTTACCAGGTGGGCTTTTTTCTTACCTGGTCTGGTCGAGAGTTGTGTGGGGTTCTCAAGGATTGACATTATGGTCCATTTCACCTGCGAGCGCTCATAAAACCACTGGACATACTCATGCCGTAGCAGATGAGCTGGAGTTAGCCTTCGCTAAAGACGAGAAATGGCCTCCTGGTAACTACAAAAGTTGTGTTTTTAACTTTCCTTTTAACCCGCTGTGCTTTTATAGCTGCCTCGGTAGTTGTTTCTACACCTGGATTCCGTTACTGTGACGACGGACTGGAGCTACACTGGCATTAGATGTTAGTCAAAGTAGAGACTTGGTTTGAGTGGATAGTCCGGCTACTCTGGAGAAAACTAAGATTTGGTTTGACGTCCACGCATGTAATAAAAAACACAGAGAGGGGACGTCTGTGTGCTGCGACTATACAGTTGTTTGAATTCACATTTGTTTTAGCATAGCATGATAGTAAAAAGTTATCTTACGAAAACTAATCGCTACTGAGTTTAATTAATCACACAAGTGTGAAATACGTACATTGTTAAATGAAATACGTGTTTATTCTTGTGCTATTGAATTTATTATATTTTAAAATATCAATCTTGAACTGGTTGAGTCTGTAATGTTTATCATCAATTTTGTAATCCTTTTGTTTAAACAGTTTCCCACCAGTGACCTACATCTGGCCACTGTTGGGATGATATTTTGTCATAAATAGTAGGCCTTGTACACAGCTGCTTAATACCTAGTTTGTGCATTGAAGTGAAAGTATTTGATGGCATATGTTTTAGTTTAACTTGTTAATAATTGATTAAGTTGTGTTGTTGTCATTTATACTAATTGCAGCCTGGTTAACTTTCAAGCAAATGATTTTTTTTATGTAGTTTTCCAGTGAGATGGCATAACAGTATGTTGGCATGGTTAAAGAACACTTTATCATGATGTGTGTTAAACATTTTGAATATTATGTATACCATAGGACATTGAGTCAGTCATGAATGGACATTTGTGTTTTCTACGGTGAGACTTGAAACTTTGTGTCAGAGTTTACACCCACAGGCTTTTCTGCACGGGTGAGATTTGATTTAAGTGTATTGTGACTAGAACATTATGTCATGACAGGCAGGCTAAGTTGACATGGCCACAAATGCAGTGGCCAGCAGTTGGCATGTAACTTCTTTTTATCAGGATATGTAGGTCTACAGCCTGTGATCTGTTTTGGGATCTTGCTGGCACTTTAATCCAGGGAGCTACACGACATGTCGAACCTGTATCATGTCAGCATTAACCCCATGTCACAGATTTGTCCAGGAACAGTCAGAGACTCCAATCCTAACCTGTTCTTTAGAATAAATGTAGTTAAAGATAGCTCAAACTTCTCATAGCACTACAAGTGAAATGAAGTGATTAACGTTGTTACTAAGTACTCAAAGCTATAAGCCCATGTTACAGTAAAATAAAATGTGATGTGAACACTTTGGATATAATAATCTTACATTACTGTTCTCCAAAGGGTTAAAATAAGGAGATGCAACACTGGTGAGGGCAATTTAGCCAAAATATGGGGAATCATTTATGATATATTCAAGAGAAAAATTAAATTTGTGTACATTTTATGGACTAACATGGTCGAACAAAGTATGTATTTACGCAAGCTTAAATACAAGCAATATTGTCTTAGATATTATCTTAGAATTGGCTATTTGGATCCCATTTATTTAATACTAACTTCCACAGAACTGACTTGGGGTTTAAGGCTGTAATTGTTAACCAAAATGCAGACAACCACGTGCTATACTTTGATGATTTGTTCAAACTCCTGAGGTCTCTCTAGCATCCACACTTGAACCTTCAGTCTAAGGATAGAGATTTTGATTTGCTGTCACGGGCTGTGCTCTTCTTCATTATCTTGATTTGCTCTGTTTTTCCTGATCTCTGTGGAAATATCTTCATGCGCTTTACACACTCACAGCGTTTGGCTGTTATCATGACCTACTTTGCTGCTGTGAACAGTGTTAAAAAATAGTCAAAGCCAGGATCTTGTTGAAGTCCGTAAACACTGATTTGGGGTATAGAGAGCCTTCTTCTATATACATAGAGCCACAATAGTGTATTTATTGCATGTTAATGTGTGCCTCTCTATATATCCACATAGCAACACATGTTCCGTTGTGGTGGGGAATGAGCCAGTCCTAGTTATACGATATATCTACTGCTACTATCATGTGCAGGCTTTTCTGCTCCAGTGAGCTCTGATCTGCATGACGTGTGGCCGTGTGCGTTGACAATGAAATACAGGGTTTATAGTGGCTCTTGATGCCTCGATACTTTGCCCACAACACACACACACGCACACACACACACACACACACACACACACACACACACACACACACACACACACACACACATTTTCCCATCTATCATTAACAGTTTGCTCCACAGGTTTATCACACTTTGGACTATGTTTTTGGTCTTAATTTATCTAGCTGCAGACTTACTAGTAGTTGATATGGCACTAGCTTGTGTAGCTGTGCTGAAAAGACCTTTGCTGAGCGCTGTCCATGGTACCTGCCTTCAGCTTAACTCTTCTGAGTGCTCTGTCTCTGCGTGTTTGTTTACAGCTTTTGCTGTGACATCATCGAGTGACATTTTTGTCATCATTGTATGAGAGAAAGAAGACTTTATAAAAAAAAATCATTTATCATGAATTGTATAAATCCTTGATTTTTTTATGAAGACTATGATGCATGTTGAGTTTTTTAAATGAATGTTGGCTTTGTGAGGACTGTCATCATGAACATATTTGCACTACTTTTAAAAACTTGCAGTGCATGCAGCACTTTTGTTATAATACTCTTGTGTTATGTTCCTAAAATGCTGGGACATTATTGGTTATCAGTAAATAATAGATTATACTTAATTTCTTTTGTCAGTGTATAAGTTTAGAGACAAAACAATGTTGAAGAGATACTTGCAAAAAAGAAGTCTAATTTGAGAATACCGTATGCTCTGTAAGTGATGCAGTAAATGCACGTCAACAACATACAAAGTTGTGTCGTTTTGATTAGAGGGGCAATTTGATCTTTCTCTTGTGAACAGCTGTTTTCTGTTTGTTGCACATTAGATCATGATTATGTTGCCATTCATCACCCATGGATCAATAGCATAGTAATTACACCTCTGCAGTCTGGTTTATTTAAAGGGCTTGCCCTCTTGCAGTTCGTCTTTAAAATGGCAATATGATACCCACTGCTTATGCTTGCCTAATGTGCCATACCTCCATAGCTATGAGTGTGAACTCAGGTAATATAATCCATCAAAGGCCTAATTTTTCAACTCATGCTGCATTGATTTAGAATATACTATGTGCACAGAATGCTGTTCACATTTCAACCTTCAGCTGGGAGCCTCACGTTATATAACAGCTTTTTATATGGCTTTATATGATTGCCTCTTCCCCTGAGGCACATGTTGACTCTGTCTATGTTTCTGCATAAATTGTTTAGCATTACAGAATTGTGTCATCAGGTAGTTGTGGTAGAAAAGTGTCCTTAATAAGCATGTGTATTTTCCAGTGAGCCGCTTTTTTCTAACTGTCCACCTTCCTGTCATTTTCTCCTTTCAGACAGCAGTGCTTTGGATACACAGGTTTAATAATCATTGATTATCATTAGACATGTGGTCATTTGTGAATCCTTTGCATGTGTTTGTTTTGTAACCATATCTTGTGTGTTGTGGCATTTTCTCTTTTAAGAAACTGATTTGTTTTTCAAACTGGACATTTTGGTTAGTGAGGAGGGAGCGTTACACAATAAGCAAATCTGGCCTGAAGCTCCGAGAGCGGCAAACTGAGTCTTGAGCTCACCAATTACATTGATGTGGAATAATTTGGTCTTTTGCCTGTGGTGCTTCCCTCCCTTCTCCTCCTCTCTTATCATTTATCATATCCTCAATTGACCTCCAGATGTACTGTTTTAATAAGTTGATTTGTTAATACTGTATATTTTTTTATTTTATTTTGACTGCTTTTTGCCTTGCTTTTATTTGTGTGCAATTACCCTCTTTGTCTTGTTTTACATTGTGTGTTTCTTCTCTTGGCAGCCTCGCAGTATTTTGGATCCCAAACTGCTCGGCTTGCAGTCTGGAGGGTGAGTGGTGGCTCACTTTCTGATCTGATCAGTTGACAATTACACAAATCAGAGCTGCTCTACTGTTTTGTACTCCCATGCCCAGACACATGAAGCAGGAATGTAGCAGACATGCTGATTCTTTGGCATGCAGCACTAATTAAAGTATCATAATCTCTCTTTTGTGATAAGTTGTAGAATCTAAAAGTGCCTGATGGAAGGAACTTATCCTCTAGGCTTCACATGCCTGATTAATAACTTTATTCATAAATGTGTAGGAACAATAATGATAAAATGTCCATATAAGAGATATACTGTATATTCAGCCAACTGTTGCCATGGGACATCGTAAGTGTAAAAAAAAAAAAAAAAGAAGATAATATTAAGCCTCCATCACTCATGCACAGGCCGCGACTGTGCAGCCATCTGCTGCATGCGCTGCACATAAATGCAGCCAGAACTAGGGGCCACGAGGGTAAGGCAAGGGCCAGCACAGCTCGTCACGTTGTGTGTCTTTAGGGTCATACCACTGATGTCGCTGAGAGGGCTGACAGAAAAGCTTGAGGACCTTTATCTGTGTGGAAGCACTGGAGCCTTGATGTCATGTCGAGGTCATTAGAGAGGCTGAGTGACAGCTGAGGTGATGTCACTGAGAGCCTCTTGGGAAAGGAGTAAGACTGGTGGGAGTGCAGTGAGGGGGCTGTAGAGTGTTGCACAGGGGACTTGTAGGCTAGAGAGAGCAAGAAAAAGTGGATCTGAAGTGTTGTACTGAGACTGAGAGAAACTCATCTAAGAGAGTTTAGAGACATGGAGTCAGCTGTTTTCATGTTTTTTGCTGCAGTGGGCAGCGAAATATTTATAACAAAGTATGTTATATATATTCAGTGATAGCTATAATATTTATCAATAAAAGGCTTTACTGCACCAACGCTCTATTAAAGTGTAGACAACATGGAAGAGGGGAGTCAATGGGACCAGCGGGGGCTGAGAGGGATTACATGGAGCTTCAGCGCAGGTGGTCAGCACCATGTGAAGAAAAGAGGGAGGGGTGAGACAGGTTAGGCAGGAGGCATGATCCATTATGTTTTCCGGCTATATAAATCAAGGCCCTCCTCTTTGACAATAGTAATGTCTCCCCCAGCATGGCATTATTATGATATTAATACACCTTAAATCTGTCTGCTTCTCCAGGGCTGGCAGTATTCTTTATGGTATTGACAGTATGCCAGATTTACGCCGCAAGAGGACAGTGCCTCTTGTCCGGGACCTGGTGAGTCATCTGCCTCAACAAGGTTATGTTTGATTTATGTCAGATGTGTTAGACTGACCCCACATTATAACACACTGGTGGATTCCTGCTCCGCGTGGGAATGACTTTCTGAAAAACAATTATAACTTTATTGGAAATATTGTAAAATGTGTGTTTTTCAGATCATTTTATACCATCCTGAGACTGACAATAGCCTCAATGTTCTTTTAGTGGATGTCTCTCAAACAATAATGTTTACTAAGACATAACTTACAGTGGATTTATGATCTCAATTACAGGTTGGTACCAGCACAGTATATCTCATCACACATGTAGACCAGCAGTGTGGTTTCATAGATAAAACTGCATGAAGAAAAATTTGCATACAACTTTTGTCGTGATAAAAACAAGCCAGTAAGGAGTTGATTGATGATGAAAGGGACCACTTGAAACTCTTTTACGGTAGAACATTACCATTCGGGATAGCTAAATGTAGCCTTAGCCATTACTCTATGGCTTGATTAATTAGCCTAGAGGGGGCGTTTAAGACATTGCATCACAGTGATGCTCCACCGTTTGTTTTTTATTGCAACATTATGTGTCGTAACATATCCCACAGAGAGGCCCGTTGCACTAGAGTCCACTTTAGCACCGAGCCATATGATCAGTCTCTGTGAAAGACAACAGGCTGTGGTGATGCCAGTCGTATTCATGTCTGTTTATAACTGTTTGTCCAATATGTGCTGCACAGTCTTTGTCTGTCTTGTTTATGTATGTCTCATCCTCATGTACTTTTAGTCAAAAATATTTAAACAATCAAAGCTCTTGCATTCAGTAACTTAAAAGCAACCTGTTAAATACATAAATATTTTACTCTTTAAAGATTTATATAATTTTTTTAAATAATATGATAACGTAGCTTGATTTAATGCACATAGATGGTGATGAATGTTTATATCACAGTGAACAACATGAGTTGATGCTGTATTTGTCCATATCTCTCATGAAATTAATAACCAACAATGTCTTGGTAAGTATGGGTTGTCGTTTTTTATTTGTAATTTTATTTTTTTGGATTTTGGGTGTATATTTGCCATTCCTACATATAGGACCCATAACAGCTATGGGTGATATTTTTCAGTGAGTTGTCAGATTTCAGCCTCGCCGATGCTTGGCCATTTTGTCTTCCTTTTTTTTGTTGCTCGGCAGGTGTCACAAAAATTTGTATTTAAACCGAAATTTTGACAACTCAACCCAAAAATATATACGAGAGACTTCATTGACTTCTGATTTAATAGTTTGAGGCTTTTAAATCATGTAAAAGTGACACTGAACAAGTCTTTTACACGTGGGATGAAGTCAGTAGTCAGCAAAAATAATTGGTACCCTCTCATGCCTCTCCTTTGTCAATGTCCCCCATTTGCTGTGTGATTGCTTCAGGGCAGCAACAGCGCTTAATTGAAAAGGACAGCAGGGTTCCCCCCATAGTATGGTGGGATGCAAAAACAAACTACAAAATACGAAAGTTGAAAATGGCTCAACAAAGCATTGAATGCTATATTGTAGCTGATTAGACGTTATCAGGACACAGGGTTGTATTGTATTGCCTGTAGCAACCTCAGCAGTGCCGGTGCATGTTGATACACTTACATCAACACTCACAGTTCATGTAGAGGTCTCGTTCCCTCCTACATCTTCCATGGCTTCCATGGATCTTTACCATAGCTGGGCTGTACAGACAAAAGGGTGGTGGTAAAGACTGATCCAATATTGTCAGCTGTCCATGTCTGCATTCCTTTGTTACGTAATCTCCTCCCGTCTGGGATAAGTGTTTATCAATCTCTGGTCACCCAAACTCTATGGATATTAATGTAACAGCTATTAAACATAACTGTGTGTGTCCGTGCGTATATATGTTATCTGTATGTGTTTGTAAGAGTGCTTTACGTGGGTGTGTTCTGTTTAATGTTTCAGTATGTTTGTAAATGTCTGAGCAGCTACGTGCGTTTGTGTTTTCAGTGTGTGTGTGTGTGTGTGTGTGTGTGTGTGTGTGTGTGTATTCCTTGTTTCTGAGGGAGAGTTGGTGTTGTGCAGTACAGCTGGCTTCACCCTTACGTGAGTGTGTGTGTGTGTGTGTGTGTGTGTGTGCGTCTTGTGTTTCTGTTCGTGTTAAACTAATGTGCAGAGCAGACAGCAGAAAATATGATCAAAGCTTCATCCAACAGAGAACTGAATATAAATGCCAAGCATGACTGCAGTTTAGCAACTTCTAATGCATGAGTGGATAAAGAATCATGCAACGGCTGTATAATCTCTCCTGATGAATAGTCGAATCTTTCTAGAGCTTTATGCCTAAACCAGCAGTCCTGCATGGCAGTTGAGACACCTATGCGCTCAGTCTGGATAATAAACACAATTCCTCTGCTGTTTGTGCTTTCAGCATTCTCCCTCCCACTCTGTCTAATTCAATCACTTTATTTCTTTCATCCTCTATTCATGACCTCCTTGGAATAACAGGCTTTGGTAAGCTTACTCTCTGTCTACGCTTGTGCACGAGTTAAGAGCAACAAATGAACCCTTTGTCTTTAGACACATCCATCACACAGACTAAGCAGTTGTGTTTTTGTTTTGATCTTTCTTTATTTCTGTTTAGCTAATGTCTCTTTGCAAGTGGAGTAATGCAGGTTATTCATGTCTATGCTTTGGCTTGTTCCTTTCCACAATCTGTTTAACGCTACATACAGTAGATGTGAATTTTACGTGCCACTCTTTGTAAATCCATTTCGACGCTGACTAAAAACTGCAGATAGATAAAACGGGTCGGTGGATTAATCTCTTTACATCATCTTTTTTTTACTTTCCTCTTCTTCTCTCAGACCCTCACTGCTCGAAAGGCAGGCCTCTCGTTCGCTCTGGTGAACCGGTCCACCCTGAACAATGAGGACCTGGTGAGTACTAACATGTCTGCAAAGCCTGCATTGAAAATCATTGCCTGTTTATTGTGAAGTCGTAGTGTATAATGAGTTGTGGGACATGAGATGCTGTGTCCATGTTCTCATTATTTTCTAGGGCGGTGTTTGGAGAGCAGGGAGCTTAGACTGACTTATAAAGCTATGCTCTATGCTGCGGCCGTTGTACTTCAGGGCCCAGGATCATTTGACCAGGGTTCCAGAAATTAAAATGAGACAAATTGCGTTAGAAACTGGCCCCTTAGATGTACATCAGCTGTCTGTCTGTCTGTCTGTAATACATATTGAAATGGTCAATGTAGCCAGATATACTCACTCTCTCTGCTGTGCCCCTTCTGTTAAATAATTTGGAAAGGTTCAGAAAATAAACATACAAGAAAAGCCCCATCATTTCATTCTGACAATGTCCTACAATGAATAATAGAATCTTTGCATCAAGGAAGACTGAGCTTTGGAGAAAGGGCAGGAAGTCTGAGTTGATGGTCTGAGACACTTTTCTGTTGACCTCCAAAGCTCTCTCTGCATTAATTGATTGCAATTCTTTCCTCCCAGAGGGAAGGCAGTGTTACATGAGGCACACAGCTCAAGAAGGCCAGTTCTCAGCAAGACAAACACGCAGACAATATCATATCCGCTGATGTGCAAAGGAGCTACCACAGCCTTAGAAATGACTGGATTTGAATTTGCACTTTATGCACACATATTTCATTCAAACAAAAGACGTGTCATGTTTGCATCAATTATCTTTTTTCACACACTTGTCTTGTTCCTTATGGTGCACATGCCCATTTGCCCTTAAGTGACATGGTCTTGATTGCTGATTTGTTGCCATGGGGTTGATTAAAAGGCCTTTAGGGATAAACAACTCGTGTCCTTGATGAAGCAATGACGTGATAGATGCAGTGTGATAATCGTTTGTTAGAGGGAGTGGATTCTTGGGGAAATTTGGGGATTGCACGAAAGTGGAAAGGAAGGCGTTGAACTTTAGGAATAATTATCCAGTACTGTGAGATGAAGGAACATGGAAGACTTGAATAATTGGTTGTATAGAGGAGCTGAGATCCGAGCAAAGCTGCAGATTGTGCGGTCTTTCTAAGTAGGACGAGCAGATGTCAGAGTTTTATCTGCTGCATTAAGTTCAGGAGAGTGCCTTACTGTGAGGACTGCAAGAATACTTTGTAAACGACCATATGCTGTGTAAGAGTGTAGAGTAGTTAAGTGAAAAGGAAGAGGAAGAAAGGCCCGATCTCAAGAAGATCAAAGCTTAGCCCGACTTCCCAACATGAGCCCCGATGTCACTTACCTAGCAGAATGTTGAACAACCAGCCCGCTGCTCCCTGAAGAGATGTTTAAACCTATAAAGAGTGCTTATTCCATCCTTGTTTTTGTCTCACCTCTGCTGCCACTCCTTCCTTTTTTCTCCGACACATAAATCGACTACCTCTTTGATGTGACTGAAGCATCTCACTTGCTGACGTATATATAATTCTCTTGATATTCTCTTTCTGCGTCATGTTTTCCATGCACCTGCTTTTTAGAGCAGAAAGGAACATTGTGTGTGGGCCCGGCTAACAACACGTGTGTCACCTCAATGTTCTGAGCTGCATGTGATTTAAGCACCCGAGCCTTTTAACAGTGACTGTCAACATAAACCATGGGCACTGCTTTACCTGCTGTGAGCTAAAGAAAAAAGGGACCACAGGAGTAGGGAGTCACGATCTGACTTGGGTCATGGAGTACCTGAAAATACGATGTGTCGGCTGGTTTAGGTCAGCTCCTGTACCATCAAGCAGGTTTTTTGCAGCAAAGTGCACTAAAATGATTTCAACCAATACATTTAGGATATTTTTGTTATTCTCTGCAAATTTTGGTTGAAATGCGAGCAATTGTCTCGCTTTAAACTAAGGTCATGACGTTTGTAAAAATGCATTCCTTGTTAGGACTGAAATGGTTCAGTAGTTAAAGCTAAAGGTTAGAGGTGTAGAAGTCTGGAGCAGGATGATAGGGATTGCAGTGTCAGTCAGGTAGTTGACAAGGACAATAGGTGGAGAAATTGGAAGGGAGTGGAGAAAGGAGGAGGGAAGATTAGATTCTTCTCCATCATGTTGCTCTCAGATGGGGGGCTGCAGCTGTCAATCAATGCTAGCAAGTGCCTTGCACAAATTACCAGGGTTACCTCCCAGTCTAACACATGAGCCTCACACTTCTAGCTCCCTTCCCACATCTGCTGCACAGTGTGACATGCAGTGTCAGGACTGAGAGTTAGGAGAGACAAGGAGGGACGACAGCGTCGGTGAAAATGTAAGATGAAGAGTAAAATATTACAAATTATACATTCAGAGAAACACTTGTCAAAAATAAATCTTGAAACAAATAAGGTGTTCAGCACCATTTAAAACATTAAGTTAGCTGAGGCCCAAGACATAGAGGTTAATCATCCAAAACTAAGAGACTGAGAGTACTCAGATTTATTCATGCTGATAGAAATTTTGGCTCACTCATCCACTTCAGACAGTTTTGGTTTGCTGTGGCAGTCTCAGATTTAAACACACAGGCCTCAGGTCTCATGCCATGCACACAGTGACACACATGCAAGTTAACAGTGTCAATGAGAGGTGCCCACCAGCAGAGGCAACAAAGCGTTGACCTGCTGGGGGGATAAACAAAGACTGTTTCCTGGCACTTGCTCCTCTTGCCCAAAAGTACCACCACCAATTTCTGTTTCTTCTCCTCCATAGTTATGTGGGCACTCCCCCCCCCCCCCCCCCCCCCCCCCACACACACACACACCTTTCTCTCTCTTGCCCCCCAGGACTGTGAGAGTGCAGTAGTTAAATATATTGTTTAATGAGTAGTCCCCTAGTATTCTTGGTTCGAAACGATAAAATCTCATTGTGTCAGTGTCTGATTAAAACAATAGACCTGCCATGAGACCTATCAAAATACATCAAAACAAAATAAAAGCTCTTTGTAGCCGCAAATGACATTCACTAGGGTAGTGAGAAAGAGAGAGGCAGACAGGTCAGAGCATGCAAGCAGTAGCCTGATGAAATAGTCAACACTTGTTCTTATATGTTCAGTAATTCATAATTCCTTCAGGAGTTTGGGAGAATGCAGCTGAAGAGAGTGAAGCAGGTTTGAATCGACATGAGAATGAGAGATGGTCATGTAACCAGGTGAAGTATTGAAGATTCTTTTAGTTAACAGTTACAGTCCGACCTTAAAAAAAAAAAAAAATCTGAATTAGCCTTAGAAATTGTAATCGGTGCATCTCTAGTTTTGGATGCTTCAGTATTACATTTGGAGAGGAACAGGCATTGCTCTAGTTTCTGTGTAAGTTGTAGATAAATCTCTGACATCTGCCTCATCTCATTGCTCTTAGATTAAACGGGAAATCTCCCTGTCTCCCTCTGTGTTTCATTAAAGGTCCTCCAGGGTTCAGCAGCCTCTGTGTTGCATCAGCAGAGTATCACAATGTTATGGTCCTGTCATCTGGTGTCATTTAATCATCTCTGCTGGTGTATGTGTGTGCCTCAGAGGATGTGTCTGTCTGTGTTACACTGAGCAGTACAGCAGTCTTTGTGGGAAATTGCAGGGCTACTGTTCAGGTGTTAAAGCACATTGTCAACACGCAGGGGGCTGAGAGCAGAAGGAGGGGTGGAGGAGAATGGGTGAGGAGGGGAGCGCAGTGGAAGTGGAGAGCAAGTACCTCTTGAAGATTTATTTAACCACAATACATCTCTTTCTCTTTCTCTGTCACTTTCTCTCTCGCTGGCTCGCTCTCTCTCAATCTGGATAATGCTCACTTTTAAAAACCTTATTTACAGCGTCCATTGATTCTGCCTTCAAGAATTGGCAAGTCACGGCCCGTTTTCCGGTCCTTGTGGATGGCAGGGCCGCTGCAGTAAAGCATTCAATTTGAAGAGGCTTCTGTTACACAGCAATCAGTCTAGACATGCCTGAAGCAGACTTTAGTATTTGGTCTGGAGGAGCTGTATTCAGTAAACCCCTCAATTTGAATAAAGCATGTAGGCTAGAGGTGCTGTTAATCTAAAGGAGATAAGATATAAAGGTGATTTACATTCATGTGGCTGACCTCTCTATCGATGACTAGGTAAACAAAAAAAAAGGATCAATAAACCTCTAACAAATTCACATAAATAGTGTTAGTCATATAAATGGTTGAAGCTAAAGAATGCTGCTGGACTGATGAATGTTAACTGCAGTTAAACAAACTTATATAATTGCTGTAATGCAGTAATGCAAGTGTGCTGTATATTTCATCTGACGCAGACTGCAGATCAATTATATTAGGCCCTCTGAAGCCATTTCTGTTCAACTTTTAAACTTTGACTAAAACTTTATGTTATGGTATCGGGCTATTGTGGTCCCTCAGCAGGTGCTGAGTTTTTTATTAACTTTTGAAGTTGTTATTAAATCTTGTTTTCATGACCACCTAGCACCACAACAGTTTAACAACATCATCCGCACTTCTGTTGTTCACAGACTCGTATTTTTTTTTCAAGTATTGTCTTCAAACAGTATTATTTCCTTCACTTTCTAAAAGCCTCCTCTGTCTTCTCAGAAACTGCACGTCTTCAAGAAGACTCTGCAGGCCTTGATCTACCCGATTTCATCCACAACACCCCATAACTTTGAGGTGTGGACGGCGACTGCTCCCACTTACTGCCATGAGTGCGAGGGGCTGCTGTGGGGCATCGCCCGTCAGGGCATGCGCTGCTCCGAGTGCGGTGTCAAATGCCACGAGAAGTGCCAGGACCTGCTCAATGCAGATTGTTTACAAAGTAAGAAAGCATTTTGATATGTGTTTAATGTTCATTTGCCTATGCCTAAGTCTGTGGATATATGTTCACAAATGTGTCAGTTAATGTGTCAGTTAATGTGTCAGTCCTTTGTTTAAAATACATTCTGAAAAAATACATTTTAAAAAATTGTTAAATCTGCAGATGTGGTTTGCCATAGAAAGTGTGAGCAATGATAGTGCAGAACCCTGAGATATTCATGAATACTGTTAACAGGATTTATTTTAGAGATGTAACATATCCCCTTTCACTCATTCCTATATGGGACATGTTGCCTTCATACTGCTTGCTCAGTCAAATGCTCATTACAGTCTGCTATCACTTCTTTCAATCAGCCACTTTGGTGTTTCATACAGTAGACTGATTCAGTAGGAACAATGTGATCTGCAGGCTACAGGATGATCCTCAAGGCAATCCTTACACAGTCTAAGTGGATTATCTACACCACAGCTATTGTAAAACTCAGTGTTTTATAACCCTTTTATACGAGCATAACGATTTTTTATAGTTCAAACTGTGATTCATCTTTATCGAGCCTCAATCTGAACTCATGAACAAACTCTAGATATGTGATCCTCAGATCAGATACAGCTAATCAACCGTCACGTAGCCTCTTTTGTCTCATAGACACACATGCTCATAAGTAACGGACACATACACAACTCAATTAGTACATGAGTTTGTGATTCCTCATTTACCACATGATCATACACATGCTCATACCGACAGTCATAGTGGGTTGATAGGTTGGTGGATATTTTTATACAGTGTATATTTTTATAATGACTGAGAGAAAAGACATTACATTTACTGCAGTTATTTGTCAAAGAGTATAACATTTCTGAAACCACGGCTCTTTAATTCCTTTTTTTAAATGAACTTTTTTCAGTCTAAACACTATTGTCTTGTTTCAGGGGCAGTAGAGAAGAGCTCCAAGCATGGGGCAGAGGACAAGACTCAAAATATCATCATGGCTATGAAAGAGCGCATGAAGATAAGGGAGAAAAACTGTCCTGAAGTGTTCGAGGTGATCCAGGAGATGTTCCAAGTCTCCAAAGAAGAATTCAACACCCATCTGAAGACAGCCAAGCAGGCTGTGCTGGATGGGACCTCCAAGTGGTCTGCCAAAATCAGCATCACAGGTGAGCTTGGTTCTTCACACGATATTGGATAGTTAAAAATATGAGTGTAGAAGGCTAAAGCAGGATGAGAAGGATGCCAAAACATGTACTGAAATTTAAACTATGAATCATTTTGTACACAAATGTTGGATGTTATAAGCTTTTCATTTGCACATTCACATTCATCAACTGAATATTGATCAATGCTTTTTAACTGACACCTGATACAGCTGCACGTAACCACTG
Source organism: Labrus mixtus (assembly GCF_963584025.1). Classification (NCBI taxonomy): domain Eukaryota; kingdom Metazoa; phylum Chordata; class Actinopteri; order Labriformes; family Labridae; genus Labrus; species Labrus mixtus. The sequence continues at coordinate 25,739,294 of NC_083612.1, read as the reverse complement.
ACCTTTGGACCGTGACCTATAACCCCATTACTCAGTCCTCCAACACCAAATCATCAAAGCTGCCATTACAAGTCATGCTCATCTCATGGCACAAACATTGTTATTCAAATGAGTATTCACTTCTAATTAACCTCCAGATCTCGGTCATTACCCTCTGACACTGAATTTAAACAGTAATGCACATTTAATTAGAAAAAGGAATATCAATTGATTTGGTCATTTGGTTAGATTGTTGACAGAACTGGTTAATATTGAATCATTTTATTGTGGAAAATAATGGTGCGACATTGTTCCTCATCCTATTGACTTTGAAATCAGGACACAATACTTAGACAGTCCTCTGCTATCTTGACTTTAGCTTTCCGACAATGCCATGTATTTAATAATGTGAAGTGTTAAAAGTCCCTCAGTCCTGCTTATGATCTGTAGCTCTAATGAAAAAAGTGGACAAGTTAAGCTGTTGGAGAAGTTATTAGGTTGCAACTCAGTAATAAAACATCTGTGGAGGGGAGTAATAAAAAGGCAGTGATGACTAGTTGAGAATAATTGCTGCAGGTGACAGATATCGTTGTCTTTTTGGAGCACACTGGTGTTCTACTACGTACAATGTACTGTGGAAATGAATCTCCAACAGTTGAAAGCGCTCTCTGAGACGCCAATCAAAATGTCATGCCCCTGAGTGCATTTTTGACAGTACAGCACTTCACAGCACATTGAGGATGAATGTTACCCTTGCACAATGCATATTTTTTGCTCTTCTTGGGGGCACTTTGGGCCACTCTCTGACTTTTAAAATGGTTATGTGTAATCTAAAACTCCGTCTTTAAAGGAAAAATGAATCGGGCTATGTATACTTTCTTTGCAGATATCATCCCTTATAGAGAAGAGAAAAAAACTGAACCAACGCATTTGTATTAAAATCATTTTTGTCTGCTATTTTCAACACATTCTGGATTACACAACCTCTGTTGTGTTTCCCTATTTCTGAAATCTCTAAATCTAGAAATTGGGCCTTAATAAGGCTCTTCTCTTATTCATTGTCATATTCATGGAACATTCCACAACATACTCACTTGGGTTTATGATATTTTTTTTTGTTGACTGGTAGAAGGAAGGTCAGAAAGTGAGCTATGTAACCTCTGCTTTAGTCTCTAATCCATCTCTGTTGCAACTGTGCCAGACCCAGCTCATTTATTGCTCACCTTGCATTTCTCACACTGTCAATACACCAGGGTGAAATAGAAACAGAGAGTGAGGGAGGCAAACAGAGAGGGAGAGTTAAAGTATTGGAATAACAAGAAATAGGACTGTAGGAGAGGGAGAGGAGAAGGAAGAATAAAATGTGTAAAAAGAAAAAAAGAAAAAAAAAAGAAAGAATGAGAGAGAGTGATGCAGAAAGACCCAGAGATGTCTCTGTCGATTTCCCAAGGGCTTATTGAACGTCCTATTTAAAAACGTACTTATTGAGATGTTATTTATTCACCACTTTTTAGACAAACGCTGGCTGGTATCGACATTTAGCACTCCGACGTGACCATGAGATATTCTGATTCTGGTTAATGTCAGGTCTGGCTGTGAGCCTGAACCTTGATCTGACAAACAGCTCATTTGAAGATCTTTGTCAAACATCAATTTGGGTATTGTACCTCCAAACACACTGATTTTATTATCATCACAAAACCATGTATTGAGAAAAGCATATAAAATTACTGTTAATGGTATAATCCATAACCACCTTGCCTTGACTACTCCCCCCAGAGGTCAGTGTATTGAATGGTAAAACACGTAGTCTCCTTTGTCAGTGTCCATTCTTTATTGCACAGCCACACTTCATAGGTTTATGTTTCTGCATATGCCCCTTTGTACTTCACAGTCAGTTATAATATTGTGTACGTTTATTTTGCTATCCTTACATTCACCGCTCAGGTCCTCTTCAGATATGTGATGAAGTAGCGATGCTATGCAGAGTTTTGGCATGACGTTCTTTGGTAACCAGCACTCATCATTTATTACGTAAGCACACCATTCAGTTTGTTTACTGAAAGTTTAGTTACCGGTAATGTTCCACACAATGGGAAACCATTTTCATGCTTCAAGAAAATTTCATGAATGGTGCTTAAACCATATTAGATTATAACTTCTGATTGGCCCGCCTTGAATTAAGTCAGATGGAAATCAGTCTGAAAGAAGGGGGGCTACTGTATATGCTTCTGCATCAGCAAATAAAACATGAGCTTGGAGATTTGTCTGGTCCCAAGGCCAGTATTTAGTGATTCGTGAACGGCAAGACATGCCAATCTAGCAATTTGGTAATTCATAATCAAGTGTATTTTTCAGGTAAGGGGCGTCTTAAAACATAGGCAAGCTAAAAGTCAGGGCAAACGGCTAGTTGTCATAGAAAGGGGATACAGCAGATACTTGTTTGCACACTGGTTCATGTGTTTTGACAGTCTTCCTCTAATGAACTTAAAGAGCCTGTTAATTGACAGAAGAAGTGGTCAGCAGTGGACCCCTTCTTTCCCTTTATTCTGACAATGAAAGATTTGGGGACAGGAATACCACCCCTCTTTACTTGTATACTGCTGTTCAGGACTTGTATTTTTTTACATAGTGACATTTGGTTTTGAGCAGTCCTGTAGCAAGCAGGCCATGGCTCTTAAAACCTCCATATCCTGCCCACCAACTCCTCTCAGCATTGAGCTGAGGGATATATATGTACCCTGAATTATTTAGACTGTCACTTATGCATATTTAATGCCCCAGTGTCCGTTTCCCTTTTATGGTGCTGTGAAATACTACTGTCTCTCTTCTGCACCTTCCTCTGTGTGAGGAAGTGAGGTTCTGAATCAAGGATCTCTCTCTTTTAAGCCAACGCTTAGCTCAGCATAGACATGTTGAAGTGGGGGGCAGAAACACAGGGGTGGAAATTTCCTATAGGAATAAATAAATCATAGATATTCTTAACACTTTGAATATAGGAAACGGATAAACCGTGGCTGCTGTCGATGACCCAAAGAGCTGGTCTCAGCCTTCGCTTAGGGCATGTTCAGAGAGTTGTTGAAGGCAGTGGAGGAAGTTACAAGGCCTTTATTCTTATGTTCAAACCAGATAACCAAATATTTCATCCAGATATTATGGTAGCAAGAGCTGAAGTAGATATATATAGAGGAATAATCATGACTGGGATTGAGATCTTCTGTAAAACCTTGCCGCACCAGGACGGTGCTTATCGTCACTTCATCACTTCTGCAATTCAACGCCACTATAAATGAATTAAATTATAGTTACTCTGATAAATAATACTAACCAGCCTCTTTTAAAAGGCTTTCAAAGCCTTGACATGTTGAAATATGTAACTTGTAATACTTTCATGAATTTTCAATCTTCTCCAACCCTATCTTGTCTTCAGTCATGAGTGCACAAGGATTACAGGCCAAGGATAAAACTGGCTCCAGCGACCCTTACGTCACCGTCCAGGTGGGCAAGACCAAGCGCAGGACGAAGACCATCTTCGGCAACCTCAACCCCATCTGGGATGAGAAGTTTTTCTTGTGAGTGCTCTCTATTAATTTGACCTCTATCAGACCAGATAATCTCTATTGAGATTAGGAGCCATCTGTTACAGGGAATCTCAAGGCATTAGTAAATAAGTAAAAAAAAGAAATCTTAGTAGCTTGGGGAATACCATCATGGTATTACCATGAGTTACGACCTACCGGTATATCACACCAGCTGCACTGCAGAGACTCTGTCTGTTTGTTTCCAAGCTCTCGTCGGTGCACGTTCTGTCTAATACACGCAGAAGCACACAGAAGCACACACACTCACACATGTCATGAAACCGAAAGTTGGATTTATAATGAATCTTATTAATAACTATTAGTGCCACTGATAATATAGCCCACAGCTATTCATACACACTGTCCAATGTCCATTATGCACGCATTAGAGAATGTAGCCATGGATTCCTGTTGAGAAAATAAGTCAATACATGTTTACAGCCTACCTTTATTTGATGTTGAGCTCACAGAGCATAAGTTAACAAACTGGTCTGGAGATATTAATAATTAATGAGGATACGCTTTTGTGACTCGTGCGGATGTCTTGGTATAAGTGTCTGATGTTGAATCATTTAGCAAAATATAACTTCAGTCTGAAATATAAAATCAACATATTGCATAGTGTCGTGTGTGTTCAGTGGCACAATGGAAGGAGAAAAGTTAAATAAGCCTGCCGGCCGAGTTAGTCTATTTAAGAATAAAGACTGAAATCTGCTGTGTTAATATCAAAGCACCAGTCTGCAGGCCCACCTGGCTCTTAAAAAGGACTGAGAGATGACACTCTGATTGGTTTGATTCATGTTACACCCAAAACACACCTATGTAATCAACGGCTTGATTCAACCTCTTCACACGCACTGCGCTTGGCTCTGCACCTCAGATTTTGCTGTCAAAACTATCAAAATGTATTCATTCACCCCAAATCACTTTGTCCCTTGCGCTTTAGACAGTGCTCTTTACGCTGTCAAAATAGGGCCCTCTGTGTTTGTGTGTGTCTCTCCTATGCCATTTACAAACAAGTCTCCACACCTGTAATGAGACTCCGGTGGTGGCTGTAAGAAAACTCTTTCCCATTACTACCGGGATGTAGATTAATAGAGCGATACATTACTGTGTGCTTGGCAGAGAGTAAAATCCCAGTCTAGTGCAGCAGCAGCAGCTAGTGCTTCCCCCGCACAGGGATTAGTTAAAAAAATACTGCTGATAGTGTTTCTCTGGCTGTCGCACCCAAGATGTCATTAGAACAAAATGTAATCTGTCGGTTTTAATTCCAGAGCCGAACAGTCTGACCCCATCTGAAGCTGAGTGCTTTGGCCACCTCTGTTCTATTTAGCAGAGTCATTATTGTGAAACGTCTGTCAGCTGCACTGATGCAAAGAGGAACCAAAGAGATGGACATTAAGCTTTCACAAATAAATAATCCTCGTCAGGAATGCTGCTTCACAGCCATTCTTGTGGAACATTCAGCTCTTCCCTGATGATTTTAGTATGCATCAAAGAGGGAGGTAATAATATATATACACAGAGTAAAGGTAGAGGCAGAGACCCCTTCTCTTCTCATACACATGCTAGGCATGCGCAGTAACTCATACACACCCATGTGTGCACTCTAATACAAACATTCTCTCATTCGGATCAAGGCGAGAAATGTCCTCCATATGTTGCATAGAAAAGTCAGGGAGCATGTGTGTCTGAACTAGTTTTTATGCTTGAATCGTTCATTTTGTTTTCATTCTGCTCCACTGAGTAACCTGATGAGCTGTCACTGAATATGCTGTTGCTGTTGTTGTCCGTGTTGTGATTGTTTCTGACTTGGCATAATCATCTTCCAAATTGCAGTGAATGTCACAACGCCACTGACCGCATCAAGGTGCGTGTGTGGGACGAAGATGATGACATCAAGTCACGGGTGAAGCAGCATTTCAAGCGTGAATCAGATGATTTCCTGGGCCAGACCATCATCGAGGTTCGCACTCTAAGTGGAGAGATGGACGTTTGGTACAATCTAGGTAAGATGGGCATTCAATCTTGGAGCCTTGATACTGGATATTAATTAATTGATTTTTTATTCATAATGCGGACAGTACACATTCATGAACAAAATCATGGAAATAATCCGCACAAATACAAACGTACATAGAACCTCACAAAACACAGGCAGCACAACAACAAGCAGAAACCGAACAACAACATAAACTGTACATTAGTTGACAAAGACACACATATAACAATACTGCAGGTGGCTATATGATTTTGCTTTTGTACAGAGAATCAACAGGTTTAAGGGCTGTTGCTCAAGTGAATGACCAACTGGTTATACATGAGTAAATAAGCAAGAATGTCATGGAATGTAGGAACATTAAGGCAGCACTGAAGATCCTAATTTCATATATTGGATGTATCAATTTACTTAAATCATGGTTGCAGATATTTGGGTACTTATCCAGATGTTTACTGGATTTGATCTAGCAAGACATATTGATCTGATGTTGGTTGTCAGAAGAAGATATAATACCTGAGTTCTAGGAAACCACAAAAAAAATGACAAATGTTTAAGGTGGTCTGTACAGATGTACATGAGCAAACTTTGAATAAAATCAGCAATATAAAACAGGGAACAACAAATCAGACAAAGCTTTTGATACCAACTTTAAGTGCTGGATAGTGGGGCTGTAACGCTTAAATCTCCGCCTCTACAATGACCATATTCAAGAAACTGGAACAAAGGAATGCATTCTGCTTGAAAAGGATGGATCAAATTGGTAGATTGACTTACTCTTGCTCTATTTGGTATGTGTTCTGTATGGTGTTTGATATGTACCAAAGTTGTAAAGTATGTAAAGATCAACACAACTGTCTCCGTAGCAGGATGCAACTAAAACCTTTGGTTCAGTTTGGGTTCTGTAGCTGTGAATGTAGGGTATTTTACTGTTGCTTTTCCTATACAACACGTTTTTTGTAGATGGGGATGAAGTGTGAATGTCAGCATAATGATAGCATCCACTTCTGTTGTAGTGTTATGACTGGCGGGTGCTGTCTTTGTTTGCCTCTCCAGCTAAAAGGAGGCAATTTGTGGTAATAGTGACCCCTGACCACTGCTGCTGCTCTGTGCCTTTTTAAATGTTCACAATGAATGTTTAAACAGGCCTTTGCTGGTGTGGGTGTCCACCCCTCCAGCTGCTCTCCTCTCTAAGCCTCTTCAGCGCCTCTTCAATCGGGGCCTTTTGTGTTCACATCACTGTTGCCTTTTCACATTATTATTTTTCACTTGTCTGTCTCTTGACCAACATGCTGTTTAGAAGAGCATCATTCATTTGACGCAGCGGAGATGACTTGAATACAGCAGCTTAGAGAGGCACATTTGAAATCTGTAACAAACCCCAGCAGCTGTGGAGTCATTAGCTTTCAGGCCTGGCAGGAAAGTGACGGTCTTAATAGCAGTCTCTGTTTAGTGCATGCTCACATTCAGCCACACAAACTCAAAGTCAGTGTAAAGTGTGTGTCAATATTTGCATAAACAGAACATACTCTATTTCCCCAAGCCCACTGTATGTTTTCTCATCATAAATAGTGGATGGTTGTGTGCAAAGATGTGATGTCATTCATGCTGTATTGAACATTATTTTATGCTATTAATTATTTTTTATATAGATGTTTTGTGTTAAAGTTGCTGTCATAGATTTCTCTTGTTTGTCATTTTGCCATGGTGTGTTCAAGGACACAGAGGGAAACAAAAGGTTGTGTGTTGTATTATATTATACATTCTTTCACTGACTGGGGACATTCCTTCTGTTTCTTTTTTCATTATTAATTCAGTAACATTTCAAGATAGTTAGTTTGTAATGCGTCTTTTAGCTTGTCTTACTAGTGTAAAGTATTAGTGACTTTACTGTATCAACCAACATAATGAAAAACAGTTTGTTTTCCAGCAGGGATTATTACATTAAAAAAGTGAACAAAGAATGTACTTCAATACTAAAATTACGTTGGATTAAGGAAGGTTAGAAAACAAGAGGCTCATGATTGGTAGTTCCTTTTCAGTTATTTTCAAGTAATGACTTATTCTGGTTGGTTGTGTGTTACAGATAAAAGGACGGACAAGTCTGCGGTATCTGGTGCCATCAGGCTCAAGATCAGTGTGGAGATGAAAGGAGAGGAGAACGTTGTTCCTCCTCATGGCCAGTACACCTGTTTACATGAGGTAACCATGATAATGCAATCCTGATTACTTTACTTTACTCCAATCATCATCTTTGGAAAGTCGACCATCAGGTTTTCAAAGACAGTTACTAAAGAAAACACATTTGCTGTGATTTTATTGGGAAGCAAGCTAACAGGACGAAAATCAATAGTTACAAGGTTTTAAAAAAAGAAAGATGTTTAGCTTTTTCCCCCTGCTATGATAAGGGTCTTCATTTGCTGCTGCACATCTCAAACAGGAGCCTCTTTTTTATTACTTGTTGTGACACCGTGCGCCATCAGTGAAACCGCTTCTGTCTTATCTCTCGTGCCACTCATAGAATCTGTTCCACTACCTGACCGAGGTGAAGAACAGCGGTGTGGTGAAGATCCCAAAGGTGAAAGGGGACGAAGCGTGGAAAGTCTATTTTGACGACGTGTCTCAAGAGATAGTGGACGAGTTCGCCATGAGATACGGAGTGGAGTCCATCTATCAGGCTATGACGTAAGTACCACCCTGATCTATGGTCTTTTACATCCCCAATCTGTCAGCGTCTCATTCAACAGAGTGGAGCAGAGAAGGAGACAAGAGAAGGAGAGTTAAAGACGAGTAGTAAAGATGTCTCCTCAGCAGAATCAGAGCTCTGAGAACTATCGAGCCCCTAGTTTGATTGATTAGTTGCTGGTCTCCTGGAAAAAAAAAACTCTTGACCTGCCTTGGTCCCATCGATCATTGACACACATAAACATCCCATTTCCTCTTCTCTGTTTCTCTCTGTACTTCTGTGACCCTGTCCATATATAAATGCCATTGTCACTGTTTTTACAGTACACAGGTACATTTAAAATTAACACAAAACATGTGCCCTAGACACACACGCACACATACAAACATACACATAAGCAAAAAAGCAGCACCTGAAAAGTTGAAATCATTAAACACAGATCTATGTCATTTAATTCTGTGTTACATTATGCAACGTTGATGTTGATTTTCATGCAGCGGGCATTGATAGCCAGATTTACTAAGAATGCATCTGACTTCAGTGAAAGTCCCTTTCTAACTATTTGTAGTACATGTCATATGATATTTGTATATTAACTATATTTCACTATTGTTCAACACCAGACAAAGAATCTGAGGCACAACGCTGCATTTGATTCAGTGTATTATAATGAGTTAATGAGCATCACCACATGGGGATTTCAGATTGAGTGTTTGTTTGAAAATCTCAAATTGCATCAACAAAAGTTCACCTTTTTTAAGCTCTCCATCCGTTGCAGAATTCGCTTGGTGAGCAGTCCCAGTATCTGGCTCTGTGATTAGCTGCTGCTTTAGTAAATCAGATTCTAATTACACACAGATTGTGTGGGCAAATTGAATGAAGCCCGCAGCCCACACTTTTGCTTTCATGTCCAGAAAAGTAAGCAACACTAGTTAATTGTTTTGCCATCAAAGTTTGAGTTGCAAGAAATGTAGAAAAAAATGTATCGACGTGAAATAATCATGCTACAAAAGGGTTTGCTTTTAATGTCTCTGGCAAAATGAGTAGAGTCATGGGTCCCTCAGAAGGACTTTGGATGACTGGTTCCTACCAACACTGGGCCTGAATTTGAGATGACTTCCGCAGGGCTTTAAGCATGTTTGATCCGTACCATCTTCTCTGACTGATCCAAGTGATCCTGACCGAGTCTTCGTATCCCACAGAACCTCCTTCCTTTCCCTTTTTTAGGGAAAATGTGTGATTGAATCTCTGCTGAGCCCTGCAAAGCTTGATGTAGCTGTTTCAACAATGCTTCAACATCATGTCCACATAAGGAGGAGAACTGCTACAACAAAAACACCTACATAGCACAAGTGTTGTTGATGCGCTTTGTTTTGCTGCTGCAAACAGGTGTGGAGTTGCTAGGTGATAGACTGTTTTAGCATGATGGTGTATTACAGCAGATGAGGGATCGCCAGGCAGATGAGTGGAGAAGCAAGTGGCCTCATTTCAAGCTTTCCCAGATGGAGTTAATACTTCAGGCATGAACCTTTCTTAAGCTTGGTGTTTCTCATATCAGTGCTTATTGTGCTTCATCAGGAATTTATGAAAGGGCCCTACCTTTTCCTTTTCCTCATCATAGCACCTTGACTCCCAGTCACTCCTGACATGATGGCTGCATAAATCACAGCAGCTTTGAACACCCCCCCGCCTCACCCTCATGCCCACCACAACAGCCCCCTTAACCCCCTCCCTCGTGTTCGTTTTTCTTCATCTCACTCTTATCACCACTCCCTGCCTCCCACCCCTGTTCCCCATCATCTTTTTCGGATTGCTCCCAGCTATCTAGGATCGTAAATTGACATGTGAATTTGCACATAGTGCATCTGGTTCACCAGTGAAAACCAAGGCAGGCCAACAGAAGGAGAAGCAAAGTCTTACTCTTGAAAATTGGCTCAGGAGACCCAGCTCTAAAAGCACCATGGGAATTCAGCGGATGCCATCATCACTCTCTTTGCATTACCCTCTTTTCTCGCCTAACCCCAAGTGCTCCTTGGTAATTTGGAGGCTGAAAGCAGAGTAATTAAATAGGCCTCCCGATGAGAACATGTTTGTGTTTCTATTTGTGAGTGTGTGCACATTTGCGTGCATGTGTGCAGGGGCTGCACTCAGGAGGAGGAGTAAATCAGTAATCATTACAGTACACAACTCTGCCCTTTTTTTTTTTTTTTTTTTTTTTTCAGCATTTTTGCTGCATGGACCAACAATTCACTGTGCTAGAGGCTCTTACCGCCAATTTCACATAGTTAGTGAGTGCTGCATTCCGTCAGCACCTCTGTTTTATTTCTGTCCGACGACCAGCTCCATGGGTCTGTTTCTGGAGAGTGTGCGCAGCAATGAGCAGCTGTACTCATGGGTCAAGATCACGCTAGAATAGAGAGAAAAACATGCAAACATGCTTTTTTGCTTATGTGAGGTTGATTTGCTGTTTATACCTTGCCTGTTTCGACGTAATGTTGATAAAATGATGGAATATACAACCATCTGTGTATCATGTGTTTGACTGGATCCTCTGTGCGTCAAATTAAGTATTAAAGGTCCCATATTATGCTTTTTCTGGTTTTATATGCTCTTTAGTGTGTTTTCAAAGTGTCCTGTGCATGTTTAGGCACATCTATTTGCAAAAAGTCAAAGTCCGTGGAAACGCGGCTTCTCCTACGTCCTCCTGTTAGCTGTAGCATTAGCTGCATGTAACGCTCGGTTCTAGCCCTCCTCGATAAAAATTTGTCAGTCCGACGTCATTGTCAGTGTGAGATCACTGATCTAAGCCCATTGGCTCGCTGTGGCAAGCCCAGCAGCTCATGTTGCACGCCCGTTAACTTCTGTAGCACGCCCACGTGTAGCCTGCGGTAGCACAGTAGTGCTAAAGTGCTAATGTTTATGCTCCCCTCGGACAGAGCCAGTGGCTGCATTCCCAATATGGTAAAAGAGGCGGGACATTTCCGAGAACCATGCTGAGCAACTGACCAATTATGGCAGAGCCGACAGGCCGACTAATCAGATCAGACTTGGCACACGTGGGGACTCTGAACGTGGGCACTTCAGAGCCTTAGAGAGAGAGTCAGAAGCGAGCAGGTGCATGGAGCGGCAGTACATGAAAACAGACACTTTTTTCGAACTTTAGCTATTGTGAACATACTTTAGTAGGTACATAGATTAAATATATGAACCCCAAAAAGGGCATAAATTGGGCTCTTTAAGCAAATGCTGTGTTTATAAAGCACAGCCTTCTTATTCTTTAAGCTTTCATTCAGGCATCTTTACACTGAAAAGCATCCAATGCCTCCAGATGTTTGGTAGCTATTGGTCACACCGGAGGCTGAGAGAGAGAAGCCTCTGTGTACATAATTGTTTACTGCTTTAGACATACAGGTTATTGTAAATATATTATTATTATGTGCAGTGTGAATGCGAATGGAGGAGGTAGTGAGTCTTGATGTTCATTGAAGGTACCACTGTCTTAAGATGTAGGAGGCATTCCACATGGCCTGTGAAGCAGCATTATGAGGTGCTAAAAGGAGCACATGTTCCCCAGTCAGGCACAGATCTCCTGCTCAAACCAGGCTTTCCAAGCTTCAGCACATAATTACTGCTGGGTAGCACTGTTGCAGAGGTTGGCTGTGTGTGTAGGGAAAGAGAGGGAGCAAGATCTTTGCAAATCCTAAGTGCAAAGACATGAGCCGCTTTCATTATGGTTAATTCAAAGTTAAAAGCCACTGAGACAGTAGAGAAGGTTTGAAGATTTATTTAAACAGGAGACATCAAGGTTGCAAAAGTGGAAGTCCCTCCCTTTGTTCCTAACTGGTAAAGATGCCTCGTGTGTATATGGTGCACATCATATGATTGAGAGCCCGTTGATGCTGGGTCGACACATGTGTATTGACCTCAGAGGAGAGCACTCACCTTGACGAGAGCCTGTGCTTGTGTTTTTCTCTGTGCTACTTGTTGCAGAAAAAATGTACAAGTTTAAGTTCACAACTAAATAAACACTTCTCTTTTCTGTTCCCATGGCTGTGATGATTTGATCTCATTAAGGGATCCCACAGGATTTACTGTAGAACGCGGTTGCTTCGTCTATTACTTCTTCTCGTGCCACCTTATGTCAGTAACAGAATAGGTTATACAGCTGTGATTAATGACATCATTTGTAACGGATAGTCCATGAAGGCACTTTTCTTACTACATGAACGGGGCTGTTAACTGCTTAGACATTAACTTTTCCACCAGAAGTAATTGTTAGGAACATTAAAATGATGTTCTCTCCTCAGAAGCCAGAAGGGTGAAATAATGAAGGAATACTACTGTACTACAGGGGGTTCGCTTATGTTTTATTATTATTTTATTTTTTTACTGCGGTTAATGCAGTGCAAAGCAAAGGGTACATCAGGATATGGACATATCATGCACTTTATAATTTAGTTTATATTGAAAACTATTGGAATTTTACTGCTCTATATTTTTCATGTGAATGTGTATTTGTCCGAGGTAGAGAAAAAGAACTCTTATTTTGTCCCAAATGGCGCTCTCTTTTAAGCTGCATAGAGTGATAGTGTTTTTTCCCCTCCTCTGCAGGCACTTTTCCTGTCTGTCTGCCAAATACATGTGTCCTGGTGTGCCAGCAGTGATGAGCAACCTGCTTGCTAATATCAACGCTTACTTCGCCCACACCACCACCACCACCACAACCACTGCCTCCGCATCTGACCGATTTGCTGCCTCTAACTTTGGGGTAAGTGCACCTCTAACTGTCTTATGGTCTGACATCCACAGATATTACAGCTGTAATATAGTGCTTAGTGAAAATTAGGGTTTTTCAGTCTCCAGTCAAGCTAACATAGCATCGAATGCTGCCTTCAAGTTTTATATTGAGCCTTGACTGTACTACTTTGTGCCATCATTCTTATTTTGAGTTATTTTCCAAAACTATTTGTGCACTCGAAATCAAAAAAACTCTCAGAGTTTGCCAGTGCTTACAATTCAACTTTTAATAAGCTAATGTTGTAAGGCATCAAATTATTTATCCAAGCAGTAAGCTGAGTCTGGCAATCTAGCTTGATCCCTAAATTTTCTTCCAGGAAGTAAAAATAAATCACTTCAGGTCATATAGCAATGCTTCCAACCCCGCAGTGTCATAAATTTCTAGACACAATGCTTTGAGTGTGGTGACGCTTTAAACTGAATTATGTAATTCTCCTCCTGACAGAGGGAGAAATTTGTCAAATTACTGGACCAGCTGCATAACTCACTGAGGATCGACCTTTCTAAATATCGGGTATGTGAGACTCTCTTCATGTGCTGTGTTTGTTTCTGTCATCTCCATGCTTGTCTTTGTGATATATATTTTCACTGGACATGTGTTCCTACCTGCTCCGGAGACTTTTCTTATTTTCTTTGAAAATATATACTCTGTTAACTGCTACCTGTCACCTTGCTGATTGGATATACTTTGGATATCAAGGTTAATACTGCTCTGTTAACAGCCTGCTGTGTGTTTACTGTATCTGGCTGTGGCAACAATCCATTAACACTTTGTCGTGAATACCAAATGTGTTTGTCACCTTGATTATTTTCTCTCTTGAATGAATTTCTGTATTTATTAAATGCTTGTTTGATGTATGAAAATCAGTGTAATCACAAAGGATGGACATTAATGCAGATGCAAATGTGTAATGATAATTATAGGAAATTAAAGATGAGGTGAATGTCAGTTTTGATGTAGTGACCATATCTTACAGGGAATGACATTTGATAATGTCACATGTGGCACAGTCATGTTTCTATAGTTTTGATTACATTAGACCTATACTAAGGTAAATGGCTGGGATGGAGGCAGGCTACACATGGATTCAGCTGGTTTGAGCTGTGATAATGAAGGAGTGGAGGACTTAAACTGTATGACTAGGGAAGGTAGGAATGTTTTACAACAAAGACTAATCTCACATTTCTCTATGTAGGCTATAGCATCCCCACACAGGTTCATATGATCACAGCTATTCCTAACATAAATGTGAAATGAATATGTAACAGTCTTCCTCCTGGAATGCCTTATACATTAACGAGACAATCCCCCCCTCCATCCCGCCCTGCTGTGCATGTTTTATTTAACTTAAGAGAAACGCTTTACATGTTGGTGATTAGGCTGCAGCATCCAAGGTCAGATGCTTCATCATTAACTGCTCACTACTTACTCAAACATACATACTGCAGCAAAAAACTAATGTGGTACACAGCGGGGAGTGGAGAAAGGGAGGAAAATCTCAACTGTATATGTTCCTACTGCAAAGAGAAAGAAAGGAAGAGCCAATCACTGCTTGTACTAACTATTCAAAATCACAAGGGTTATGTGATCTATGACAGTTTGTTAACATTACAAATGACAATATATAAACTGTACATCTATAAGAATTATGTATTCTTACATATACGTTTAAGCATTATATATGCTTACATAGATAAGCCATTAATTTGGCAAATACAGAGCTGCAGAAAAAAAATATCTTATTGAAAGTTCCTGCTGGACTATTTCAGCGACATCATAGATTAATCGTTGTATCTTTATTTTTTAAAGTCTTATCGAGTCGGTAGTGTTGAATTGCGCTGCATTCAAGAAAGATATGTTGTTCATATTTAGTCCCTTTAATTTTTCCCCACACTTAAATACATGCTGGGGAAAATCATGTTGGATATTAACAGGTGTAGTGATGTTTCACCCCCTCCGAATGGCTTGCACTCACAGGCTTATTTGTTCGATGGAATGGGTCCATTCTTCATGGACATTTCTTTGGTGATTGTCACAGAATGATGTGTAGCAGGCAACGTCTGTTAGTAAGCTTTATGTGCTGCTGTAGAGAATATTCCGCTTTACCTGTAATAGACATTCTCTGTATGTGTTGGACTTAAACTGCTGTCAACATTTGATGCATTACTAGGCTACATGTTGTCAGCACCCACATAGCTCGCTGTCTTGAATGACATTTTTTCTTACACTTATTCATGTTGTTAGCTCAGTGACTTGTAGCTGTAACTATTGGTTGTTTAAAAATGAAAATATGATAAAAAAAAGCAAAACATACAAGCGCTATAGACAAAAAAAAAACATGTACAATACTTTTGTTTGATGAAGTTTATACAACCCTCCAATGCAACCTCATCAAATGACCCCATTCTGAATCAATAATTTGTTAAAAAGAGCAATCAAAAACACTGTTACCCTCTCCTCACCTAAATGACATGATATATGGTGTAATCTAAAATCTAGCCGGTATAGTGTGATCTGTAATTGCCAGAGATCTTCCACTCGCAGGTCACCAAATGTGTTGCAGTGTTCCACTCAGGGAGATTGAAATCCTGACATACAGAACATAATCTGCCAGAACAATCCCAGGAGAGTTAATCCTGTTAGACACCACACACCGTCACAAACACTGTCACACACTCTGCCTGACCCTATAAGAGCTCATGTTCATCCACATTCATGCGCTCTCATGAAGGTACAGACGACAAACATGCTTTTTCCTTTCACCCTCTCTCTCTTCTTCTGTCACTTTTTCCCTCTCTGCCTCTCGCACACATACATACAAACTCATCTCTCTGGCACACACCCTTCTAAAAATTGCACACATTAATACGGCTGTTTGACTGCAAAGGCTCAATGACTCACACACAGGTATGCACCTGACCAGCCAAACACACACACACACACACACACACACACACACACACACACACACACACACACACACACACACACACACACACACACACACACGCACATCTCCACACTTCTCCCCAGCTGGTGGCATTTCACAGCGAACTGCAACTGAGAGATGACCCTCTCACCTTTAATGTGACACAAAAGGTAATGTGTCATTGAGTGGGTGATTGCTTTAGTTCCCCTGTTCTGTTCTACAGCTCGCTGTGCGAAGCCACGTGTGATTACAGACACACCCAGCTAGCTGCAGATCCTGCTGTCTGCCCACACAGGGAGAAAAAGAAAAAAAAAAGAGAGGTTGAGAGAAGGACAGCCAGAAGATACCAAGAAAGAGAGAGGATGTCAGGGAGAAAGACAATGAAGTTGCAAACAGTGAGGGAGGGATAAACAGGATTTAGAGGAGAAGAGGAGAGGTATGAAATAAGCAGAGAGAGTGAGGTTGAGGAGATGGGATTTTGAAAAAGTGGAAGAGAGGTGGAGAAAGTGGGAGTTGGATTTGAAAAGAGAGGAGGAACAGATAAAGAGTGGAAGGAGGCATGGTGAGCCGACGACGTCAAAGGAGAGAGAGGGTTAAGTGGAGGAGAGATGGCCTCTGTTATTTTCAGATGGCCTGGCTGTCTGGTGATGACATGTTCACTGAGAGCAGTCACAGAATATCACATTGGCTTCACCTGCCAGCACTGCCCTGCTGCTCTCTTGTCAAGCCTGCCACAGACCAGTGGTTCACACACACCTACACACACACACACACGCACACACACACACACACACACACACACACACACACACACACACACACACACACACACACACACACACACACACACACACACACACTGAGTTCATAGTCTCTCTCCTTCATTCTCGCACTTTCTCAAGCTGTCCCACTGAGCCAACCTGCCACTATCGGACAGTAATAAGATTCAGATCTGGCTGCACCACCGTTCCTTGTATGGATTTCCCCATAATGACATTCTGAGCCAGATTGAGTTTGCTTTTGTAAAACAGAGGGCTTGAATCAGCAGGGAAAGAACCAGGGTGCTGCTGCCACTCTACATTTTGCTACATATGCGTTTCTTTCCTCTAAACTTTATTCTAACAGCCCTGATACACGGTGACACCTTGTATAGCCAATCTGTCCCAGCTGGGATTTGCAGGTTTCTCTGGGTTGGACAAAAATCGTAGTATTCTGAGCACGTTTCGAAGGGATTTGTGCTGTTGGCTTAGTTTGGACAGTCTGATATAAAGTGATGTTTGTTCAGTAGCACCCATGGGAGTTGTGTGCTATTCTCTTAAAATGGAGCTCTGTGCAGTATTACAGGGGGCTCTGAGAGAAAAAGGTTACTCAATGCAAATAACTACATGTTGCTTTCTACAGTGCAAAAGTTTCTTCTGCCTCCTGCAGTAAAAAACAACAACATGAAGAACAAATTGTTCTGTGCCTTCAGGATTGTGACACATTCAGTATCACTGAGGTGTTAATTGGACTTTAAAAGCATCACCTAAACAAAAAAATATATACTTCTGGGTCATTTCTACTTATCACAGTGTGCTACAGAAGTAAACAACCAGACACACATGGCAGACTAAACATTTTTCCCATTTTCTGGAGGAATACAGTTTTCAGAGAACAAAGCAGCATTTACTTTTTTGCAGGTATTTGGGCTAATCCTGCTCTTCTTTGCAGAGCAAAACGAGCATAATCCAAAGCTACTGCTTTGAAATGTGTGACATTGTAAAAAGCCAAACACAACTGACAAGCTAGTATCACATTTCACAGAGATAAAAAACCTCAGTACCGCCCTTCTTCTTCTTCTTCTTCTTCTTCTTCTTCTTCTTGTTTTCCTGTAAAAAAATCTTTAAAAAAAGTTTTTTAGAAGGAACAAAAATGTACGTCAGAAATGTGAAGTTCTGCATCTATACTAACGTATTAACTGTGATATTCTTTGGTTATAAAAAAATGTATATATTTTTTTACAAATGATAGAGAAGTAGAAGTTCCACTTCTTGAAACCAGTTTAAGAGACATTATCCTTTTAACAGAGGATCTAAAATAGACTGATTAATGTTGTTTTGATACGTCATAGTTCATAAAGTCACTAGTCACACAAATCAAAACACACAGAGACAAGCCCACCGTAGCATGCCTTCACTGTGTATGTTCTCAGTGTTGTGTTCCTGTCACAGTTGCAGGGCCGGTGCCCGTCAGTGCATGACAGCTTGTGATCTCTTTCTCCACATGTTTACCTGAACTTCCTCCACTTCTTGCCCGGTGTTTTACCAGCAACTTTTCATTTTGCCATTACGCTGCAACTATAATCTTGAAAAGAACATAGTTAACCTATGAGTCAACTTTCTACCCAATGAAATAATAAATAGTTAAAATGATCAGTGTGAAATTACAGCAGAGTTCTTGCACAGTAATCATGAAGCTACATACTGTGTTTTTTACACCAACATAAGTCCAAAAGACTGAGTGAATGACCTGATATTATCATTACACCGATCAGTTGAGTATTTATTTATTTGAAGTCAAAGTATAGTTATTAAAGTTGAGGGGAAACAGTGTGCTCACCTTATTTTCTTATGAGAAGCAGCTGTTTTTAGTTGTGCACTTGTATAGGCGCTCACCCAGAACAATATTCAATGAAGACGAGAAGAAAGACAAAGAACTAAAAGCTCATCAGCATCACTCACTCCTGGTCCCATCTCATAATGGACTTTCTGTCATTTTTGGAAGGCAGTGATGATGTTGTCTCTACCTTTGGCTCAGAGACGGATGCTATGCTGTTTTAGTATGCTTGCCTGCTTCTATGCAATAAATCTGTTCCTTTTTCCTTTGTTTTTGCTGCTGAAGTTTGAGTATTTTTCAATTCTGACCAAATGGATGTGCCACATCAGAGAAAATATAACAAGTGTCTGTGCTTGAATATCATTTACACAAAATGCTTTTTGAATAGCAGCAGGATAATGGGAGGGATTTTAAGATCAGGCCTTTAGGGGTGCTCAGATCCTAAAGAAATTGTAACATGTAGAGTTCCTGTTCAATCCTCCAAACAAGTAACATTTTCCCTCATGTGAAATATATACAACAATAAAAGTAACATGAAGTTAAATGAGTTTCACACCACAAAACAGTTTGTAAGGAGATGAAAGATGCTGTATTCAATTCATAAACATATAATTATAATTTCATTTTTTTTCCCATTATTTTCTAAGCATAATACTCATTGTTGAGCCAATTTTTAATGCTGATACCGTTATACCATTGTAACATTTTAAATGAAGGAATTGTACATGTAACAATGCATCTCAACATTGTGTATAATTAACACTTCTACTAAAGTAAATGACCTAGCATATTTTCTCACTAATTAAATCACGTGGGAGTAAAACATCATATTTTCACACCAAAATAACCGAACCTTGACTTCTGGGTTTTTCTTCATTTAATTAAGTTAGGAAGGGAATTTTCTTCTGCACCCTGAAAATAATTATTACACAGCATACGTAACGTTAGCTAGCGAGCCAGAGCGCTGAACCAACTTAATGAAGGAAGGCTAATAACTTTGGCTTTTGCTTTGAAATCTTTAACTTATTTTAACAACGATTACACATTTTATTTGGATGGTGCTCTACTAACAACTTCACTAACTCACTGCTCCCTTTCACTTCACTGTCTGTGCACACCTGCTGGTTTAATCGTGACTTTTGGATAAAAAACAACTGTACTAAGAGGGGGGAGGCGGGGTATGCTGTATGGCATTAGCAAAGGATTATTTTGACTTAAAATATTATTATTATTAATTATTTGTAGACATTATTCAAAATAATAGCCAAATGTAAAAGTAAGATATTTGCAAAATTTCTGTCCAATTTCAAACATCTGGTGAGGCTCATGCCCCTGTTATTATTTTTGGGATGTTGAGATGAAATGTAAAGGTACTGAAGCTCCGCTTAAAAGGGTTTAAATTCACTTATGGATGTATCTATTAGCGGTGGCAATCTGTTCTCAATGAATCCCCCCCACACTGTCTTGTGTTTACTTAACAATGCTTTACTGCTACACATATACAAGGTGTTTTTAAGCTACCCAAGCAGCCTTAATGTGGTTCGTCTCCTTAAGCTGTGATTTTCATTTAGAAAAAGCCTGCTCATTTGCTCTTCGTATTAAACCGATGTAGTTAAAAAAAACACTGTCAAACGTGCACCGTTTCCAATCTGTGATCAGAAGACATTGTGATGATCCCGTCTACCTCCTTTAAACCAAATGAGTGTCAATGAGTCCTTGACTTTACTTGATGAAAATCATCATAATTACAATGCTTGATTACCTTTTGACATCAGAGAATCCACTAATTAACATGTTTCACATGCTAAACGCTGGAGGATTTCTTTTTCTGACAAATAAATAGAACATGATACAAGGTTTTATTGTGTTTGCAATTTGAATGAGTAATTTCTTTTCAAAACCAAGACTCTGTGAATGAAACTTCCACTGTTGCTGAAAAGCCGACTCCCAGGAGTGAAAATTGCACCATTTCTCCCACTCTTTCATAGGTGATTTTCTTCTCTGAGATAAAGGTGTTAATGCTTTGATTAGAAAAGCAAGAAAGCACTGATTAGTTTGACATTACTTGAGGAATACTGGCGCCTTTGTGGATTAGCTCTCTTTATTTTTCAGAATTATTTTTTAGCAATAATGTAACATGATTGGTTTCACCCTATACAAGTTGCAATTCCTACACCACCAAAAAAAGAAGAAAAAACACAGCTAAAATACATTTTGACTGTTCCAGCACAGTGATTTCAGGAGGAAAATAAATGGCAACATTCAAGGCTGCAGTGGAAGCTTTGCATCCATGTTTCAAAGAGACTGGTGGTTATACTTGTGTTTGAAAGCTACAGATATGGGAGGTTATTGAAAGAGAAATCTCAGTGTCAGCAGAGAGAGAGAGAGAGAGAGAGAGAGAGAGAGAGAGAGAGTGAGCGAGGGAGTGACTGATGGCTCTTACAGTATGGGCTTCATGCTGTGAACGAGACTGCTGGGGCTACTGTAGCTGCAAGAAACGTCTTTTCTTTGATTGTAATTTGGGATTTATATTTAAAGCTGTCTTCTGGGGACGAGATGAGACAGGATGCAATAGCTTCTTAAATCACATTTTAAAATTCAAACGGAAGATGATCCTACAAATACGAACAAGTGATGAAATACCAGAAGCAGTGATGCAAACAACATTTTGTTTGAGGCAGAAAAACAGCTCAAAGATTGTCTTCTTCTCTCCCCCTCCCTGTCAGCAGCCAAATATAGAATAACTGGTCCATATTTGCTTGTTCAGTATGTGTGTCATGCTTGTTTGCCTGGAGGTTGTTTAGTTTATCCATGTTAGGGATTTTGAAACCAGTTTTTAGGTTGAGTTGAACAAAAAAAACAACATTGTCTTATATTCTGTTCTTTTTGACTAGAAAATATCCATCTTGATTCATTGAACACAATACAAATCTGTTTTGCCTACATCATAACACATCTTGTTTTAAAAAGATCTCTCCGGATCGGCCTTTGTTTCAGGCAAACCTCGTGCTGTCAAGCCTGCGGGCTGCTGCGGTTATTTGGCTCAGTTTTCTGAAGTTCTATTGTGAATTTTTTGGGGTTATAAAAAGGAAAGTAAACAGGCATCATTTCATAAGAGCACAGAGCGATTAGGTGAAGTAGGGTAATGTATGGGGCAGTGAGGCCTTTCCTCAGGGCTGTCAGGGCTTTATATGCTCCCCGTCACGGTACTCTGCACTGCCTGATGACTTCATGGCCCCCGAAATGGAGGTTTTCATCTGCAGAGACCTCCCTTGTCCACTAAATGATTAGACAGACAGTCACTTCGTTATGATTGCTGGGCGTCGCTCTGTAATCAATTACTATGTTTTGGCCTAAGTGATGTGATGTGGAGGGTCTGGTTGTGTGACGTTAAAAGGCTGCCGTCAACAAGATGTCTTCTCTCCTCTAATTATTTTCTTCACTTTTCCCTTCTTTTTATCTCTTTCAGGATAATTTCCCTGCAGGAAACCCAGAGCGCCTCCAAGATCTCAAGTCCACGGTTGATTTGTTGACCAGCATTACCTTCTTCAGGATGAAGGTAGCTTGTGTGTATGTGTGTGTGTGTATTTGTGGGGTTAGGCTATATTGACAGGGAAGCAGTTAAAAGGGGGATGGGGGGCTGGCTCTATGGCACTCAATGTAAGAAATTGAAAGAAACATAAACATCGTAATAAATGAAGACGGAGCCCGGCACGAGCTAACCATCGTAGATGTATGAAATAAATGTCATTTATGACCCTTTATCACGGGAGTGCCCGTGAGTGAGATCCCTTTATTACTGGTTATGGCTGTAAAATCTACCAATGTTCAATTATAAACGTAAACCCAGATAGATTTTTGGTACATTCACATCTAGGTGAAATCAATTCAAACACATAACTCTAGAAAACATGTCCTCCTCAGCAACGATCAGACCTAGATGATTTATCTAAGCCCTGTTTCTTCACCGCAGACTCAAGCACTGGGGGTGTGTTCATGTAATGTATGTTGACCTGCCTGCTGTTTAAGATGCTTCCAGCTCTGCCCCCCCCCCCCCCCCCCCCCCCCCCTTAACACTATATAGTATGCCTTGTCTTGAGTTGTCTTCCGCTATATGAAAAGCTCGCCTCCATTCAGCTCTTTCTTTGGTGGGAGAGGAGGGGTGGGGGTGTAGAGCAGAGCGCTGAGGCATAGCTAAGATGGCAGCTGTGAGCAAAGGAAGGAAAACTGTCACTTTAGGTTATCAAAGCTTTCAGTCTGTGCCATGGCCATGCTGAGCTTTATGGTACATAGTACATACACACCGCTGCTCTTACACTGGGGCTTCAGTATTACCAAAGGATGTACTGCACTCTCTCCTAAATGTCAGGCTGGCCTCATGTCAATTATGATATACATAATAGATGTGATAAAGGTTCCCTATTCAACAAGCAAGTAATACATTTGGATTAATATTTCAAACATGTAATATGATATCATTACGTTATGGCTCAACTGATGGATGGAGCGGTATGTGGTAATATACATAAGACAAAGTAACTGCCATTGGCTGATAACATCATGTACAGCTTCATATTTAGCATTAAATGCTATTAGAACATCTTGTGCTTTGAGCATTCTTTCGTAACATCTGTGGGGTTTTTTTGTGTGCAGGTTCAAGAGCTCCAGAGTCCACCGAGAGCCAGTATGGTGGTGAAGGACTGTGTTAAAGCGTGTCTGGACTCGACGTACAAATACATTTTTGATAACTGTCATGAACTATACAACCAGCTCCTCGACCAGGTAAGCAGATCCTTTAAACCATAACTAAACCTCCTTGTCAAAGTCAGGCCTTTACTGACACATGGGAAGAAGTACAGTGTCTTTGAAATCTCATATGACTTACACAAAGTGATGAACTGCCGAATAGAAGATCTAAGTATTCCTGAAATCACATCTTGACGATTTAATGACACATACTTATAAATGGGTATATTCAACATTTAATGACTTCACACCTGGATTTTTTAACGTGTCTTGAAACACTTAAGTGTGGGGGTCTAAGAGTCCACACAAATTAATTCCTGTTGCTTGCTTATTTTACCAGAGACAGCGTGTGCCTGTCTGTATCTGAATCATCGCCTTTCTGGCTGCATCGTCTGTGCATAGCAGCATCATTGGCTCGTCAGTCAAACCATTTACTAAATCACTACCTGCTCTGCCACTTTCTTAACACACTGGCAGTCAGATAGGGTTTGTATTTTTTTAAAGAAGGACAGAGGCGTTTACACCTTCTTGTCTTTAAAAGTGATGTGCATTTTCACGAGGCTATAATCCTGTCAACCCACCAATATACAGTTTTCCTTAAAGAACGTTGTCTGCAAGTCTTTGGATAATGCTAAGAATATCTTAAAACAGATGTCGAGAAAACATATTATTATTTAAAATTAATATTCTAAAAGTTCATGTGTTCACTACTGCTATTCTTGTTTTGGATTTGTCTATCATATATTCAGCTTTAGTGTTGGGTTCCCTGCGCTTGAAAGCCATGTCCCAGACAACAACTGATACTGATAAGAAACCCTGTGATGCTGGGAAACTCTTTCCGGCATCAACTGGACATTTGAATTTTTCATTTTTCATTTTTCATTTTGACATTAGATGATTTAAACTGAACTCAGTATATTACTGGTCGGAGAATGACCCAAGACCAGGGACATGTTGGATCCATTAAATGGACCCATGAATACAATAACAAAAGTAAATGCCCTTTTTTAAACCTAATCATTCAGTACTAGACCACCACACCATAAGAGGGCTTGATCAAAGATGTGCTGTATGGTTTGACTTCTGTGTAGGCCTTTTTTTAAATTGTCATATAGCTTTTGTTTCACCTCGTAGGAGAAGGTATCCATCTGTCCTTCACTCTACTGCCTCAATCTCACTGGCACACAGTCAGAACCTGTTGTTGGCTCTCCCTCCCAACCAGCCTCCTACTCACATTGTATGTCGCTAAGGCCTATGTGTTTATTGGTTTTGTGAAGGTTGGTTGGTATTATTTCTCCTCACCAATCAAATGGTAAGAAGCCAGGTATATAGGCAACCCTGTCTTACACTTAATTGTCTAATGCTGAGGTCAGACTAGACAATCTTTTTTTCTGTTACGATGGTCACTGTGGCAGAATAGGCGATCACAGAGTAATAAATCTGCGCTGTGACTTGACTAACAGATCGATGTGATACAATTTGAAGGAAGAGGGGCTGGGTTTAGATAACACCTGGAAAGAACACCAACTTGTTTGTCTATGCTTGTGACTTTTGAGCATGCAAAGTACTCTGTGCTCTCACTGGTCAACACATCATAGAAGGCAGAAAGAAAAAGATCTGAGGCATACATGCTAGACTTTCTGTCGGGAGGTGCAAGTTTCCCTGCTATGGCCTTGCCCGAATAACAATCATTTAACAGTCAGCTCTACCTGATTACTTTACGCTTTATTTCCCAAGGAGAATGGCCTCCACACCACAGAAGATAGTGTATTCTCAGATAATGGGCGCAATCCACTCAGAAGTTGAATAATAAGCTTCCTTTGTTTAAACAGCCTGAGGGGTTGTAAGCAATTACCAAAGCAGAGAGATAGACACTTTGGCTAATTACATCTTCGTCCACCAAGGTGTCACAAGTGACAGCCTCTCCATCAATGCTTCCTTCACAGTAGAAGAAAAAGACATCAGCTTCACAACAAAGCAAATCTCACTGTGACTATAAATGATTATGTTCACATATACCAGGTAGCCTTTGACTCAGCGGAAACAACACATTACAGACCCCAATTCTCCAGCTGCTAACGGTGACTGAGTGCAGC
Organism: Labrus mixtus; assembly: GCF_963584025.1. NCBI lineage: Eukaryota > Metazoa > Chordata > Actinopteri > Labriformes > Labridae > Labrus > Labrus mixtus. The sequence continues at coordinate 25,713,885 of NC_083612.1, read as the reverse complement.
AACACTTAGGCTGACATGGTGGCCGTGCAGGCAGTGAAATATCTCAGCCCACTACGAGGCATCTTGCATAACATAACAACAAAGCTCTCTGCGTCTGCCTGGGCATAAAATCACTGAAGGGAGGGGGGCAGGGGGAATCTGGCCTAACAGTTTCTTCAATCCTCGCAGGAAAGAGAGGATTTTGAAGACGAGGGGGAAATAAAAAGAGAGCAAAGGATTCATACAGAAAGGGCACACAAAAAAAACACACACCATAAATTCCAAGAGTAAATTCAAGGAGCAATGAAGGTGCTAGGCCGTAATTGTAAATGTATTAAATAAAAATGCATATGTATTCATGAATTCTAATGTATAATGCAAATATAAATGCATAAGTAGATGGAAGATTATAGAAGCAATCTGTTTTTTTAAAAAGGGAGGTCGATAATGGTTGACAGGCTGAGACAGACAGAGGCAGAGACCTGCTGTGCTGAAGAGCCACATAGGAGAGAGATTACTACTCCACTTGTTACCGAGCAAGCGATTCAAATTGATTTGATAAGAATCTCTCTTACTAATGTTGTCACATATTTGCCAACAATCCCCAAATGGTCGGTTTAACTATCTTTGAAGAAGACGGTGTTTGTTCTCAGGATCTTTGTGTGTATTTTTCCACATTACCATATGTATGTACATACAACATGTTTTTTAATGCATGCATTGCAGCGGCTTCAGATCCACCCACTGCGCTTTATCTCTAGAATTTGATCATATTCTCAGAGAACCTCCTTCAATCAGAGCCTCTGTAATTGGTGTTACATTGAGAGTACTGATGAGAAGCCAGTTTTATGCTAATGCTGATTTCTCCTACACAGGGACTGAAAGTGCTAAAACATAAACATAAACCACTAGCTACCCTCAAGAGGGGTGATACTCTCTTATTAATATGTCATGAAGTGCCCCCACCACTCCTTGCGATGCAAAAATGAAAGTACACTGCACTCTTTGTTCAATACAGTATTCAGCTCCCAGTACAACTGAGACTGAAGCCCATGGGTCGGTTGTTGTCTGTAAAAAGGCAGCAGGCCACTTAATCACCTTTAACAATGTGTTTGTACCTGCTTGAGGTGAATACAGATGAGCAGAGGGAGTCTGCACTGAGTTTTAGCGGGTTGCATGCAGCATCCAATTTAGTAGGGATGACACAACCTTCAGTGTCCTTCATACATGCATACGGCTACACACACATGAAAACGCACATACACAAAGATACACATTCAGACTGTTTTTTTCCATAACTGACTCACCTCCTGCAGAGATACTTCTTTCATTATTCATGCCTCAAATTTAGCATTAAAGCACCTACTGCATGCACTTCTATATCGACTCCTGATGGCCCAGAGCTGTTCAGCCAAACCTCGCTTTTGAACTTAGTACAACTATTCTGATTACATAAACAATGTGTTTGCTGCTGGAATTGATCATATGCCCATGTAATATAGCTTTGATTAAACTCCGGTTTCTTTTCACTGGTAATCACTTGTTAGACTCTCAATATGTTGAATTTCATGATTAATTGGCCCAGCAAATCTGTCTTTGGCCCTGGTTGCCTTAATTTATGAGCACGCTCACCATCATTTGTTTCTTTTCAGCCATTTATAACCGGTTCTGGTAGGGCATGCTGTTGATGATTTATTTTTTGGTCAATACATGAAAATGTCTCAAGCTTAAATTGCATGTCCTCACACAGTCTTGGAGTTAAGATTCTGTTACACATAGAACTCAGACTTTCTCCCACACCTTTGCATTTTGTCATTTCTTGCTACATAGCAACAGAAGTGAATATGCAAATGAGAAACGCATGACTCTTTGGTCAACATGATGCCTGGGATGTAACCTCCCATGGAACAAGGAGTAATCTGTTCTCATGACGATGGCAAGCAGAATGATAGACTTTTGCCACTCTAAATCCAAATGATTAAAGTGCTGAATCCTGCATTGACATGATGGGCTGTCACAAAATCAGCTGTAAGCCTCATCTCTGCGTCTTGTTCTTGGAAGATTAATTTCAGTAGATCTTCCATCTGCAATGCAAGCAAGACATGCAGCACTATATCCCATTGGTCGCAAGATATTTGAAAAAAAGATGTACAAGTTGATGATTGTAGGTTTTGATTGGATTCTAAGGATCGTATTGATGATAAATGGACTTCTGTTGGATTTCCATATCCCCAGCTCTCACGACAACATCTCTGATCTGTGCTGCACCAAAGTCATTATGCATTAGGTTTTTAAATGATTCAACTTAAATCATTTAATAACTCTATATCCATGTTTAACTTTTAAAAATGGTTTTATTAATAAAGACAAGCAGACCTTTAGTTTTCAACTTAAATACACAATCCAGGAAAAGTTAATAGCTTCTCCTTCAGAGGTTTGGTCTCTAAACAGTGGTTACTGGACTTTCAAATGTTGGCTGGTTTTATGGTTTGTTTTATTTGTAATTGTGATTCCATGATGTCAGTACTTATGCACTTTTGTATGTTTTCTTTAATCTTTTTTTGTGCATGTATGCATGTGCTATCCTGGGACTGTTAGCCAGCATAGTTACATCTGGCAGATTTACATGATTGACCCAAGTGCTCATAATAATCAATTTGACCTTCTTTTTTCTTTAATGTATAAACTAGGGCTGGGCACGTTAACGCGTTATTTTCGCGTTAACTCATTAATGAATTATCGCCGACAATTATTTCATCTCGCATTAACGCAGTTTTTATTATTTATTTTCTTATTGTAAAAGTCTGTTGCTCACTGGCTTTTATTTTGTAAAATTCCATCGTGAGCGAGCCTAGTATGTTGCTTACTGCTGCGCATGACTGCTGCGGCGCTCACAGGAAAGAGGAAACAGTGTTGCCAACTTGGCGACTTTCTCGCTATATCTGGCGACTTTCCAAATCCCCGTGGCGACTTTTTTTGTCAACAGCTACTAGCGACAAATCTAGCGACTTTTTCTGGTGTTATTGGAGACTTTTTTGGTGTAAGAAACTGACGTGAAAGCACGTATTGCTCTGCAGTTACTGTCCTCAACGAGCAGCGGGTGCTGCCGTGAGCCCCTCCCCCTTCCAAAAGCTCTCACAGGCTGTCAGTGTAGCCTCGCGCAGAAGACCCAGCTGCAGTCAGAGCAGAGAGGAGACCCACACCACTCTGTGTCCAGACTGCAACGAATGCAATAAGCTTTAGTTTTGTATTTATTTGCTTTGATTACATTGTTTAAGTTGAGAAGTACATTTACAATAAAAGTGTGCTATACACTACTTTTTAATTCATTATTGGATTTTGCGTATAACAATGCGATTAATCGCGATTAATCACAGGAACTCATGCGATTAACGCGATTAAAACTTTTAATCGTTGCCCAGCCCTAGTATAAACATATATATCATACTGGTGTGCAATATGATCTGTCAGTATGGCTCGTCTTGTTCCACTGACTTAGCTCTGCTTGTTTTTAGGTGAGTTTTCTGAGGAATCTGTTCATGACAATGTGAAAGACTGTGGCACTTACTTGCTGACTGAAAATCATTGTGGTTACACTCAGTGAGGGGTGACGAGATGGTAGACTCACTTAGTGATTTAAGAATCAACATCTTTCACCCCAGGAACAATAATAGGGATTTTTGCACACAAAAAGTCTCAAACTTGGATCTACATAGCCACACTAAATCCATGAGATCATGCTTTTAACCTTTAAAGATTTAAACATGAAGATTTCAGTCCTGGGTGGTTTGCTGACATAACATGAAGAATCACCAAGGCTGAAGGAAAGGTTAGGTTTGCTTTAGCAACGCAATAGCAACACAGCAAACACTGCTGCTTACAGCAAACACTGCTGCTTGCAGCAATTAAATAAAATGACAGACATAAATGCTGCATTATATACGTGCGTCTTTTGTTTCCTCTAAGCTCTCGTGCTTGTAAAGATAATTTGAGTTCCATATGGAAATTGTGGACTCAGATTCATACTATGAGTCATAAATTCTGTAATCTGCATAATATGAACAAATGATTATATTGCTGAAAAAGCTTACCATATTTATTTCATAAAAGAATCTCAAGGATTTTAGCTTCTCATTTTGAACAATAATAAAAAAATTATTTGTTTGTGGTATTATTTTGCTCTAGCCAATTTCCCAAATTCAAATTTTATTTTCATCATGATGAAGGCATCAACAAAGATCTTCTTACTCTAACATCTTTCTTTTTTTTCTTCACTGCAGAGTCGAAAGCTGGACATTTCCCGGGAGGAGCAGGGTCCGTCGATAAAGAACTTGGACTTCTGGCCAAAACTCATCACTCTCATGGTGTCAGTAATCGATGAGGACCGGACTGCTTACACCCCAGTCATTAACCAGTATGTACTTTATTTGTGTACTTTGTTTATCAAACGTTACAAGAGCTATGCGAGACAGTCTGATCCATTACATGTTCATAGTGGACCTCATTTGATGCTCTGCCAGCTTCTGCAATGAGCAGCCAGATAACCTGTATGTGTCTTTGAATGCAATCATGATATTTGCATGTTACTCCATTTTATCGCAGCTCTGTTCATTTAATTATTAAAGTATAGACAACCACGCTAAAACACACTTACAGTAGCATGCTGGGAGGCTGAGTTTCCCGTGATGCTTCTGAGCTTTATACTGTATTGTTATTTTTTATGACACCACTCGTGACCACATATTCTTAGATTTTGTTGGCTTGCTGATAATGAATCTTTATGGTCTTCAACAAGGCCAATGCTGATGAATAATTGACTTACTCTTTGATATTTATATCACTTTGACTGTATTATGTATTAAGGGTCAGTACAGCTGGAACACGTTTATAATCAGATGAGGGTGATTTAAAAATGAATTTAAGAATATAATGCACGCCCAACAGCTCTCGTAAAAAAAAAAAAAAAAGATGTATTCACTGAATTTGACATCACATATATATACACAGTGCTGCGCAAGAAAGCTTGGAGGCAGCCAGAGAAGGCAACAGAAAAAAATGCTTTGTTTTTATGGTGAGCCATAGTGTGGATGGATAATAGGGGAAGGCAGTGTTGCTGAATTATGTAACAGATTAGATTTTTGTTTGTTGAAAAAAGAAAAATGATGAGAGCTGGTTATGGTGATGGTGTTCAGAGAGGTTTCAAGACGTTTGTATTTGCCTCCCTTTCAATGGTTGGGTTAATAAAATAGAACAAATTATACCACCTGAAGAAAATGGAGCGGAGCTTGCCTTAGAAGAAATCAAATGAAGCATATTTTCCTCTTAATGTCCCGCTCATATAGATCTCCTCACACTCTTGCCTCCCCCTTTTCTTTTCTCCATCTTCTGGCTGATTTACGATGCTTATTAACACTCTGTTTATGCCCTGAGCTTTCTCTCCTACACTGTCTAATGATAGATCTGCAATATTCATGCCCATTTCCTCCACATTCCCCCGGTCAACTTTCACAGTGATAGCAACCCTGATGCTTTTTCCCGGTAAACTCAGGTGTTGACTTGTTGCCTTTGAATAAAAGGAGCTGCTGCTAGGAGGAGACACAAATGGTGGACTGTTGTTTTGTGCTGCGAATATTTACATGGGAATCTAGCCTAAAAATGTTTGAGCCAATAGAATGATCTTCAGAATGTATTTTATGATTGGAAATATAAAATTGGATGAGGCAGTTGTTTTTTAAAGTGTAAAGGATAAGAGGCTTTAGGGATTATTTCCAGAAATACTCATCGTGTGGATTTTTAAACCACTGAACATCATTTATTTTCAGAACATAGAAGTATATTTCAAAGCATCTAAAGGCATACAGCCGCTGCAGATGTTGCATTCATTACTGAAATGAAGAGTTTTCATTGTCTGCATTGCCTGTAGTCCATGATGTGGGTGAATGACGACCCTGAAGAATAATCAAGGTTAGAGAAGATTCTGAGTGTGATTTAGATGAAAGAGGAGCAATGGTGTCTGGGAATTTATGTTGTTTTTGTAAGCTGCCAGTGGGAGCACAAGCCGCCTGCTAGTCTGAGTTTTTGTTCCTTTGCTCCATGAAAGAATGGCTGAGAGTTTTTTTTTTTTTTTTTTGGGGGGGGGGGGGGGGCGTGTTTAAGTGTGTGTGTGTTTGTTTGGATTATCTATGTAAGTGTCCCAGCTGAGCAGATGATTATTATTTCAGTAGGAATTATTGGACAACTGTGTTTGATGTAGTTTGAAACAGGGTGGTTTCCACCAAAAGTAAAACATTTAGAGATAAATTGACCTTTCACAGGCCAGGGCCCTCCAATCACTGTCTGAAGATACGGAAAATTAAACCATTGACATCTCACATTCTAGCTCTGACTGGAAATCTATAAGTATTCAAAATGGCAGATGACTTGCCAAATAGGCTGCCACCCCCACCGCCGCCGCTTTCACTGTCTTTTTCTTTGCTACATTATTTCATCCTTTCCTCCATTTCTTTTTCTCATCTTTAAGCCTCATGCATGTATCTCCTCTCTGCCCCAAATCAGCCAGGTTTGGCACTGACGAGGGATTATTAGATTATGAAATCCACCAACCATGTCTTCTTGCACATCTGTTAAGTCGTTTGTTAGAGGTTCAGGCTGGGCCAAGCCATCAGGCCACCCAGTCAAGCGTGTCGTTCTACGGAAATGAGTCTGATTTGAATCCCTTTCAATTTCACCAGGTTTCCACAGGAACTGAATGCGGGCCAGATCAGTTCCGAGATCACGTGGAACCTTTTTGCCCTGGATATGAAGTATGCAATGGAAGGTCAGTAACAACACTTATAAGACAATTATCTCTTGCATGAGCGTGTGTGTGTGTGTATGTGTGCATGTGTGTGTGCGTGTGCGAGGTTGTGAATGAGAGCTGAAGGTAAATACTTAAAAGTGAGTAGTAACCACATGATTAACTCTGTGGTAGCTATTTCCTAATGAGCAGTTATGGCTGACATGTTTCTCTCTGCTTCTTGTGCAACTATCCAGGCGTAACTGTATTTTACCGCTGCGTGTGTGAGTGATGTTTATTGGCTGGTGTCACAGTGTTTGTTATCGACTGTGTCTGCCTTTGGTCAGCTCTACTGCCTATCTGGATTACACCCCCCTGTTTACACTCTATTGATCATTGTAGAGAAACTGGAACCCCTTTTAATCGAGATAAACAATTGATCAATGGCTATCAAAAAAAGCAGGAGCTCAGGTTAGCGAGCTATCTATAAGAAGAATTGGAAGTACAATTTAACCCTTAAATGTTGCATTCATCAAACCACAAGTTAAGTGGTTTTAGATATAGTATTCAAGAATTTGTATCAATAAAACAATTTTTTTAGGTATTCTTGTTTTGGCAGGATAAACACAGTCAGTGCCAGGTATAAGTGCATTAGTTTCAATATGAAAGGAGAGATTTAGAAGTCTCAACCTGGCACCAACCAATATAATCAATCTTTTTCTTCCATTATCACTAATTACCCAAAAGGGTAAATCTGTCAATCCTTAGCAGCCTGGCTGTGCAACATTTAGACAGAAAATATACTTAAAAATGTCATTTAGTTTACTTGCTATTCTAAGTAGTTAATAAATATCTATATTTATATATATATCTATATATATATATATAGATATATATGCAGTACCTCCAATAGTGACAATGCAACTTATTCAAAAGACTGAAGAGACACACAGTTATCAAGCAATGCATGTTAGATCTGCTCTGCCGGCAGGAAGACAGATGTGCATCGTTTAAATGTGGGTTTTGACTTCAATCCCCACCCCCTCTATATCCATCTCACGTCCCAAAAGGCAGCAAACGCCTCCTGGATGTTATTGAACTGGCTGTTTTTTAGGTTGGAGGCTTCAGGATCAAATCCCCAAGATAGCAGGATGTACAGTGGGAGGGCGGACTGCTGAAGGGAGTTAATGGGAGGGAGATTGTGAATGAATGTTAAAATGGCTTTGTGCATGTGCGCGTGTGTATGTGTATGTCGCAGGAGCAGGAGCAGGAGCAGGACAGCACCTGAGTAATGACTTTTCTGGAAGTTTGCTCAGCCAAAGTTTGACACCACAGTGTCTCTTGAAAGCAATTTTTAAACGTATAACCCAGAAATCCTCCAATGTTAGTGTGAGCACACAATAAGACCATAGCTCACAAATTATTATGCTTTATCCTCATAACATGTCAAATATTCCCTTGGGGGAAAAATGCTTGGTACATTATATTTTGTTGTATTTGGGGTGTAAAGATTGTCAGTTCTGACATCATACTGGAAAGCAGAAAAGCTGTATTGCAACAAATACTTTGTTAGGTGCTCTTCTCTGCTTTGGCCTTACTTAAACATTCAGGTTAATGGAACAGTATTTTTCATTCAAGTTGAACCTGTAAACCTCACTGTTGAACTACACATGCCAGAGGGCATGGTATTTTTTTCCCCTTAGATGATGATAGAATGGGTGTAGTGGGAGAAATGGGAGTAACTGAGATGTGACTGAGGGGAAAAACCAAAATGCTCTTTAGATTTTTTTTGCTGCTGGAGGAAAAACAAGGCACAGAAGCACAAAAAGGGCTTGTTGGTGATTTATCCTCATCTACGCAACACACGCCCGCTGCTCTCGCCGTGCTTAGCCACCTTGAGTTGCTATGGTAACCAGGTGCCAAGTGAAGACACTGCTGACCTATTATGCACAGACCTGGAAGTATAAAAAGAAATATTTTTTTACATGTGATGACGTTTTTAGTGTGATGTTGTACTTTGAATCAGGAGGGTGTATATGCATATGAATGTGACCATCCATCAGATTTTAATGAGACGTGTAGACTCAAAGGTGTTTGTGCAGAGATGGATGTGTTGTTCTGTGGAGAGGTAATGAGAAGCCATAAAGCAGCAAAAATATGTCTAACATATGTAAACTGAGAGCAGCAGTAAATCACACATTTTTCACGGTTACATGTGTCATGTTTTGATGTTTTATCATGAAGTAAAATGATGTGTGATACCTGGGTGTTGTATTGAAAACAAAAGAAGGCAGCAGTTAAAGCTTTCAGCCTCATCTATCTCTCAGTAGCTGAACTTTTCAGACTTCCATCCCCTTCTTTCATAAACAGGATGTTGTTACTTATTGCATCTCTTTTCTTTGCCCTACAGAGTAAATGCCTTTAATGATTCTTCTTCCATCGTTTCATCATCATGCGATGCATTACTCTATGTCTCTGTTTTCACTGGAAGAGTAGTGGCCTCTTTACTGCATGTCTCTTCTTGTAACATGAAAATCCAACCGACTGACACACTCTTAATTAAGAGCAGAGGATTGGAGTAAAACAGCAATCTGGTTCAAGAAATTAGAGAGTTCCAAAGTGCTCTGATAATGATGAGAATAAAGGGAATCCCAAGAAATAAAGTGTCTTGCATCTAGGGGCGATTTAGTGAATTGAAAAAAGGCCAGAGCCGACACATTCACAGAAAATTGAGCCTTTGACATAAGTCGATGGAGCATTATCTCTCCAAAAAATATTGAGGGGACTTTTGTTTTTACTGTGGCACATGCTGGGGACAGTAAATATTTTCTTATGTGCAATATAAAATGTAACAGTTCATTGTTTTGTCAACACAAATCTAAAAAATGTAATTTAAAAAAGCTGAAGTGAAATATGAATAATTTGTTTAGATAATCAAAGTTGCTGTGAGGGTAACTCTAAGAGGATGCTTTTTTTATAAGTTTGAGGAGCAAAGAATGAAAACTACTCGATCAAACGTTTATTCTGTCAGGTTTGAAACAACTGCCCGGTATTACTCTGTCATAACCTGATCTCTAGTAGAAAAGTATTTTGTTTAACATCACAGTGTCATGATAACTTTTAAGATCATTTGCCTCGTCGCTGTTTTCAAAGGTGATATACACTCTTAGGTAGATCAAGAAAAAGATAGAGATGGAGTGTATGTGTATGTGTGGCTCTCTTTGGGGATGTGCGCATATCTGAGTCAGGGCAGCTGGTCATGTGACCACCTAGGGTGTTACTGACTGCTGTCACAGCAGGTTTTGTGTGTGTGTGTGTGTGTGTGTGTGTGTGTGTGTGTGTGTGTGTGTGTGTGTGTGTGTGTGTGTGTGTGTGTGTGTGTGTGTGTGTGTGTGTGTGTGTGTGTGTGTGTGTGTGTGTGTGTGTGTGTGTGTTTGTGTGTGTGTGTGTGTGTGTGTGTGTGTGTGTGTGTGTGTGTGTGTGTATGTGTGCAAGTGTTCGTCTGATTTGCCTTAGGATGTTACAAAAGGAGACGAGAATCATGGATGGACTCAGTCACATATACCCTCTTTCTCGCTCCTTGAGCTTGGACCCCCCCCCCCCCCACACACACACACACACACACACACCCCCACCCACACCCCCTGCCTGTGCCTCTTCTTGTCAGTACATCACTGCATGCCCACAGCGACACGTGCCAGGAGGACATGACTGTCATGTTCCTCAAAGGAGCACTTTGTATGAATTATTGCTCATTTCCTGTTGGTCCTACTGGCTGCTGGAGCTCTATGTTGGGTCTGGTAGGGTTGGGCTGGTAGTCAGAGGAAGGAGAGATGGACAGCTCATAAACACAAACCATCCAGGTGCAGACATGAACATAGTAAACCACTTAATGTGTTTTACTTTATAGATTGTTAAACCACATAAACAGCAGATGGGGCAAGCTGTAACTTCTAAAGTGAAGCCCACATTATTGGATCGGTCCTGGACTGTTTAATGTTGCAGAATGTGCTGACCATGATGTATTTATTCATATTTTTTACTTGAGAATCACAGCACTGACACTATTTACCCACATACATTAAGTATCGGGCTTGTAGCTAAATGACCTGCTTAAAACTTTAGCCTGCTTATGTTATTATACTGTGTGTCAATGTAGCATGCAAAGAAACATTACAAGGGAATCAGTAACAAATTGGGCCTCACCAACTTTGACTTTGTTTAATGCTACTCTGTATGGCAACAGTCCCTCTGCTCAATGAGTTACAGTCACTGAATTCTTTGGCAAGATTAAATTACATCCACAGGCTGAGTAATAAGTGCATTGTAGGCCAGCTTTGCCTAAATGACTTTTACTTGAATGCTTCTTTGATGAGAAAGTAGATTGCTTTTTGGCGAGATTTGTGCAAATAATCATGGATGCATTTGTGTCTGTGTTAGAGCTCATAGAGAATCAAATGTGTGGCCATAGAACATGATTTTTTTTAATATGTAATGGAAGAGCCGTTAAAACCACAGGGGATGGAATTACTTTCATTATGGCTCACTGTTTGTTCAAAGGTCAGGCGGAAAAACGTTCAGCACACCTGTACAATAGCAGCTTAAAACTGTAAGATAAATACCACTTTAAGGACTGTTCTATATTTCCCTGGTGTAACATAACCTGTCTTGTCTGACTACTGTCCAACACGATCAGGGCCTGTGTTTGTGCATGTGTGTTATAATTGTGTGTTTTAAGATGACCTGCAGAAAAGCTGCAGAAAAATACACAAATGGGTTCCTCATTTGTATGCAGGCTCAAACTTTGCGTGTTAGTGCGTGCGCATGTGCGTACATTCCTTCCATTATGCATGAGTTACTCGTTATTTTTATCAATGAAAGTCAATACTGAGGTGGTAGGAGAAGGTAAACTGAGCCAGTTCGTTCTGCTGTTTTCTAATTCAGACAAATGGAAGTAACTCAGAGTGACCTGACCTGTTTACATAAGAACACTTATAGAACTGCCAAGGCGGCTGACAGAGACTGAAGGAGGCGGGCCAGAGTGTCCTCTTTTGTCAGTCTGTGTTTCTCTGTTTGTGCAGCCATGTGTGCCTGCTCACAAGCATGCGCATTTGTGCAAGTTGTGCACATTAGTGACAAAGAATGAATGAGAAAAATAGAGTAATCTTTAGGTATGTGTCTGTGTGCACACGTGTGCATGTGCAATACTTAATGAAGTCTTTGATGCATCCTCTGCTTTTCTGCTTGGAGGCCTTTGGTGCCACTGCTGGTGCAGAAATGGATGCTGCTAATTTTAGCATATCTGTGTGAATCTCTGAATGTGTGGAGGGAGAGAGAAAGAGATTTAAAGAAAGGGGTAGGAGGGAAGGAAATACAGATAGGCTAAAATAAGAAGAGGAGGAGGATGAATGATGTGAGAGAGTGTAGGAATGTTGCTGTTATTACTGATATAGCTGTCTCATTCACATTATTACTATATCTAAATTCATGACTTGTCATTCGTACTCTCAGGTAGAATAAAGCTTCTTCACCATACATCAACATGAGGGAAAGAGAGCTGTCTCATCCAAAACCAAATTATTCCATAATTTGTGAAAACCTGCAAGAAAAAAAGATGGCTGCCATTGATATGGGAAGTTCTAAATATGCCAATTTGTTGCTGTGAAACGAACTTAACCAATATTCCTGTGATGTACAGATCATTAGTGTTGGCAACTAAATCATACCATGCCAGTACTCTAAGTATTATTTTGGAAAAAAGAACCCACCGGATTGGATATTGGCGCAGGCGTCCTCGTTTTAAAGCCTACACCCACAGTATGTCTCGCACCAGTGCAGTGATGAGTTGTAGCAGCCCAAGGCGTTTTGGTCTGCATCCTTTAAAAACATTGGGTTCCATGTATTCACATTTGTGATTTTTTTTGGTGATACCAAGAAAGAGATTCTTAATTCAGCGGTGAAAAAGTACCACCTGTAGACTTCAGAAAATGGATTGTGATGAAATTCTACAGAGCATGTTGTGTATCAACTGTATGGCTGTTTAATGGTTGCAGGCCCTGGAGCATGTCATTAAAGACCCAATGCTCCAGCAGCCCATTAACTCATCTTCAGCCTGTTGGAACAGCTTCAGTCCATAGAATATATTAATTGAATTGCAATTAATGTACCTGGAGGGGAGTTTTGTAACTACAGAAAGAGATTGTTTACAGTGCTTGGGCATGGCCAAAGGTTTGGTGTTGTCCTGCAGTGTGATTTTAATACGTGAGACTGTTCTCAATCTGTTATTCTCGAATGCCTTTATTGCACTTTGGAGCACAGCTCTGCACAATCAATTCTCATTTCCAACAGCATATGGCTTTTTGCATTAATAGAGTTTATAAAGCATTGAGTGAGCCTTGCAGGTGGCGAATCTCTTTCATTATAAATGCTTATAAATGTTTTAATACATTCGCTCCTTCAAATGTAATTCATTTTGTCAGTACAGATATAAAAAGATGGTCTGCTGGTGTAAGAGCTTTTTCTTTTGGATTTTTTTCAATTTGATGACTCTGTAAATTCTCCCCTTTGCAAACCTTAAAGGCCGGATATGAGATATTTTACACTTAAATGTAGCAGAAATCCAGTATATCCTCTGAAAATAACTCTGTGAGTTATGACTGTCTACAATGAGTGTGACACCTGAGTCCCACTGTCTGTGATGTTGTTCGAGCCGTATGTACACTGTGTTTTCATGGACGGGACGGCCGGCTGGCTCATCCCCTTGCGTATAAAAGTTGCTTCGTTGAGGGACTAGAGAAAAGAAGAACAACATACTGTACTCACTGATAATTTGAATGTCATGTAAGTGTTTTTAGATCACGGTCATTTCATGTAAATTTACATGCAGTGTGAAGCTACGAGCATAATAAAGATCGCTAGCATTAGCATGCTAACACAACAATGCAGCTTGAGTTGTTTTGGTTTCATGCTGGTGCTCAAAGGCGACATCCACTGGATCAAAAAGTTGCATATTCTTCCTTTAAAATCCGTTCAAAGTTTAAATGTATTTTAATTAAGTTGAATAAAATAATTTTCATAATAACTGTAAAACAACCAAAGTTATGAAAGGAAGCTGGCGTGCTCACTGTGTGTCAGGTAATGTTAAGTAATACGTATAGTATATATAGTAATAGGTGCGCTGTAGTAGGGACAAATAGCAGAAAAACAACAGTAGACCAGCTTACCTCCGTTTGGTATTGGAGTGGTCTCTGAAGCGGTTACAGGCACACTTGTGTGGGAGAGGTTATATGTAAACACCAGCTGAAAAAAACCATTACACTGCAATGGTTATTCATGGTAATGGAACAGGGTGGAATCTTGCATTTGTAAGTCTTACGTTTGGCTGTTTCTGGCTGCATTATATGTCACATCAACAGGAGTTAGTGTCTCTGTGGGCACTGGTGTTAAAGCAGAGCTATGTCAGTGGGCCTCTTTGATACAGCTTAGGAAGCCCTTTGACAGAACTGGGTCAGAAACCATGAAGGAATTATGTCACAGAGAGAACTACACTGGCCTTGGCTACCATTCTGGACCTCCAGCCTTTTGTCTTGAGCAAATCTGTTAATCAAAATACTGACTTTCCTATAGGAATTTTCACTGGGAGATAACTAGAGGATAAAAGAAAATTACTGTGGTGAATGCCTGCAGTTCATCATAATATCAACGGCTTTTAAATCAATGAGGCAGAGAGCGAGTGAGTCTCCTGTGAATTTGTGCGTCCCTGTGGGCTGAGTCAGACGAGATGACATGCTCATCAGGGACTGTGAGCCTACTCCTCCCTCAGGACAGCACACACTGCTTATCACCAGTAGGACACATAGGCACACACGTAGACAACAGTGTATACATGCATTGATGTGCACACACAAGCATAATGTGTCGCACAGAGACATGCGCACGCAGACACTGTCTCAACAGCCTGAGCGCAATGCTAGATCATGAATGTGAAGGTAATTAGATTGCATTCAAGCAAGCAAAATACTTTTGTTTATATATGAAGGGACTGTTGAATACAAATATGATTAGAGTTTTAGTCAGTCATTATCCGCTCAACCAGTCTAATGATCCGGTGAAACACTGGGGCAGTCACAGTGGCTTCTAAATAGAATATCTTTATAGTTGAAGCAGAAAGACCAGACTTACAGAAAGTCATCCCTTTAAACAGGTTCATGTCACTGTCAGTTATGTCATTATACATAAATAATAATAAAGAATTACTAGAGGCTCAAAAAGAAAAACTCCAAAGGTGGAGCCTTGTTTTCTCAGTCATTTAATTGGGAGATTCCCTTAACCCCCATTTTTACTAAACAAAAAATAACATTACATTTAGAGCTGGTCTTTCGACGTAAATGCTGAAGGAATACTGTAGGCAAAGATCCAGTTTTCCCAGGGTCACACATTGTTTTCTGTGCTACTTTATTTACATACCACCGCTGTGTTGTTGTGTTCCTCTTTAAAGCATTTTCAAGGTCAGTAAAGCAACACATTGCAGCCCTCTTACTCCAGTCCATGTGACACTTCAAGAGTAGCCCACCTTTACACATGTCCACATATATACAGTTTAATTCATGCTTTTTATTTTGAATGTATCGTGTCATGCGACAAAACAAGGCAAGTCAGGAGAGGCCACATTTGCATAGACAGCGCCAATCAAAAGTGAAAATGAATCCATCTTCCTTTTCTGCCATTCCTGCACCCCCACTGCCTTATTTTGTGTACTCTTATTGTTTAAACAAACTAATGAACCATGTGTAGGAAGTTTCTGTTATTATAGAGAAAGCCTCCTTCCACATCTAACACATTAGCCTTTGTTTTGTCGACACAGATGACCACTTTAAAATCTGTCAAAATCATTCTTCTTAAATTGAAATTCTTTAATGAATGATAAATGAATCATCTTCAGCAGAGGTTCAGCAGCCTTTAAATAAATGTTTGAGAAGGCCCAGACTAAATTTGGAAAACACTAAAAATGTCAGTTGCCTCCAACATTTTAAGCTTGAATTCTTAGATATTAAATATTTAAAGCATTCTCTAAAAAAGAACCTGATGACTCATTTCCAAGTCGGGCACCTTCTGTATGTTTTGTAGCAGTATCTTTTCTAACACTGCCCCCTATGGCCTTTTTCCCTTCAGATTCTCTTCCTCTGTTCAAACAATCACATTGGGCCCAGTGAATGGAAACTTATATCCTTTTTGCTTTCAATCAGAGTCTACAAGAAATGCATTTCGACCATCATTGCTTCCATTTTCCAGAGAGAGGATATGAGCTTTTTGCCTCCCAAATGGAAGAATTTTGAAAAAAAAATCATTTTCTAAGAACATGATGCTCCTTTAACTCCTAGTAAATAGTTCTGTGTTTACATCACAGATTTTGACGCATGAAAAAAGAATGTAATTCCTGTATATTTGGCTGGCACAATCATTTATGTCAGGAAGTGAATGCAGGTGGAACTGATATTGACTTGTGTGTTATAAAACATTTAACAAATGTATCAGTAGGCTGAGTTAAGATTGTACGAGTAATACGTTTTAATATTTAAACTTCTAGTATCTTTGGGACCCTGAACCTTCCTCTTGTGTCTGTAAGGCAATGACTCCCACTTGTAAACAATAAATCTAAACATGTTCTAGGCCGATCTTTACTGAACTGACACGTTTATAATCTCTAGAGGATGTAAACTTGTCTGTTCTATAACTTTTTAATTTCTAATTTATGAAAACATGATGCAGATGCTCTTTCGCTATAAGTGATGATCTAAGGCTGCAAATTTGTCTTGATTGTATCTTTGTTAAACCAGGCCTTGTTACTGTAAACAAATCTCTTTTCGTGGACTCTGCCTCGTACAATATCTGAAAGAAAAAAATATCACACAGTTTTCTGCCTCCTCCTTAATCAAATGCAAAAAAAATTTACTATTTACTTATCTGGCCGCGTGTCACATTGCAATTTATATTTTTCGATACAAAGTATGGGGTTTATGTCCTTGAAACCTTACACTGCATAGGTATTCTTAAGTGGATCTCATGAGCTCACACACACACACACACACACACACACACACACACACACACACACACACACACACACACACACACCCACATGCATCCTGCAAAACATTGCTAGCCAGCAGAACCTGGCTGGCAGCACCAAACAAAACACCTGCTGACCTGTTACTTTTCTGACCTCCATCTGCTTTCTTTAGGTGACTCTGAGTGTGTGCCGGTGAGGATGTGTGTGTGTGTGTGTGTTTGCAGTCAGAGGACTGAAAGGGTGACAAACTGTCATTGTGTGTGTGCAAGTGTGTGTCTGTCTATCCTGTATGTAACAAGAGTGAGAGAGTCAGTTATTAAAGTGGCACTGCCACAACGGATCCCTCTATTCAGCTACTACACAGCCGCTACGACACAACGACTGCAGGTCCTCGCTACAGTGTAACAGCCTCAACTCAATATTATGTTTCAAGCGCCTGCTCCTCCTGCGACTTAAACTGACCAGATGAATCCAGGTGAGAGTTTAAATCCCTTCAAAATTGTAGCCAACGCAACTACTTTGGCTGTGAAGGTGGGGTGTAGATGAAAGCACTGATCCCTGCAATTTTCTGTGTTCTGCTTCAAAAGAAAATAACTGCAAGGTGATGGCATCAGTGTGCTGTTTTCATATCAGTTATCGGCAGGACATAGCAAATCTTAAAACGCTTCTATGGTTTGGCCCCCATATACTTTGAACCAACTCCACCTCAAACATTTACTCTAGGAACATAGAAATGATTTAAGTAGATGGAACGGTGGGCAACATGAATTATACTTTTATTTTTGTATTATGGGAGAGTTAAAGCTCCTGTGAGGAACTTTCGATTTGTGATTATGTTGGTGCTCCCCTGTGGAAAAAGCAGTACAAATGATCTCTTTGCTGCTCTTGTCTGTACATTTTTAGTAGTTCTTTTCAGTGCGTTAATCACCTTATCTGACAAAAACCCCCGGCTGCAATTTAAATCATTAAAATTATAATATAGAAATCATGTATCTTCCCGCTGATGGTCTTGTTTAGACATTTTATAGATACATCAGTCTTAAAGTCCATCTGATTTACAACCAGCTAAAAACTCCTCTCAGGGACTTTCATGAGATTCTATCTGTGCAGTTTTTGCAAAACGTTTTCTACAGAAACTGTGACAACAGTTGCTTTCGCCAGTACTGTGATTTTCTGCTAATCAAGGTCCTATCTCCGTCACTCTGTACATACAGCATGTGTTTAACTATGGGGACCATGGCAACTATCCACTTGCTCCTGTACAGTATTTATCTTCTCACCTACATACTGTTACTGTTATACTGACATTTTCTCAGGAGATACAGTTTCAAATCTTTCCATGCAATGTGCTGAAGCACTGCTGTGTTTCATCTGGCTGTGCAGTCCCTTCAAAATAAAACACTTATCAAGCCTTTAGACATAAGATTTACATAATTGCAATTTTTACCATGTTACATGAAATCATCCTAGTTCTACATGACCTCAGGGGTCAATTCACATTTATCTGAATAATAAGGTTGTGTTGTATATGACATTATTATTCAAATAGAGTTCTTAAGTGCACTGCTAGTCACTTTCAAAAGCAGGTTTAAAATGAGCAGCAGTGACTTCATAAGAGACTGACTTGACTTGAGTGCTCCGTATCTTCTCCATTCTGAGGGGTAAATATTGCATTGTGCATTTGAATTCATTATCCACAGGTAATTATGGTAATGACACATATGTAAATATTTTCCTCAGAGCTTAGAAAGGAGTGTAGGCTGGCAGACGTTGCACTATTCATCACAGTAAGCACAAGCTTTCATCAGGATTAAGGCATGGCAGTCAGGATGCAATGTGTGGCTTTAAAGAAGTCTTTGATGTGACGTGAATGTATGGATCTTTTCTCGACAAAATGTGTCTGTGCGAGAATGTGTCCTTATTTCTTCTTCACAAAAATAAATCTAATGCAATCTTCCAGATGTCATTCTCCTGTGTATGACAAATTACATTTTTGTTTCCATCCAAGCTTTATTTATCCAGGAAAACCTCATTGATTTTTAAAATGTATTTTTAAGAGTGTCCAGGCCACGACAGGCAGCAGCACAGTTAGCAAAGTTTCTGACCAAGAATGAGCAGTCATACAGACAAAACAATACAATACAAGATATATAATAAAGATACATAAAAAAAACACAAAATAACAAATTAAAACAGCAAATATTTGTCAAGATCGCCCACACTTGCCGGATGTGTTATTTAACATCCTCTAAAAAGCATCATTAAGTTTCAGGTTGTTTTGTTGTTTGTTCAAAGTAAAGGGAGCTGCAAACTTAAACACCATTTTCCTCAGTTCAGTTCTGACCTTTTTAAAAGAGAGTAAGAAAAGCCATCAGCTATTTCCAGACTTCTCCTGACAGTTTTTAATTGCTCAACTGCTTATCAGCAGACAAAGGTTGGTGTCATTGTTGAACATGCGGGCAGCATACTGACCAACATATCTCTAATACCTTTGTATAAATTACCTATGATGTAATGTACAGAGAAAAAACACAGTGACATTGTCAGTGTGAACAACTTAGATTCTGTCTCATGTGTTGTAATCACAGTTTCCTGTATTGTACTGTCATTTTACAACAAATGATGCCATCCATGATACTCCATGCTGGCATATTTCTTCTCTGTTTTTTGTTCTTTTGTCAGTTTTTTTATCCACAGCCATATAGCAGAGCAAATGTACTTTACCCAGCGCTGCAGTTGTAGAATAGTTGTACTTTTTGGTCTTTCTCCCTTGGTGTTTTGTCTTTTGTCTCAGTTCCTTCTCGCTGTTTCTACTTCAGTGGTCTTCTTTCTTTTCCCCGCTATCTCTTCTTTCTTCACTCCCCCTCTTGCTCCATTACCATCCATCAGGCCTCCAGGGGATCCTAAGGAAATATTTAATTGTTCTCAAATGTCTACTGTGAGCTGGACTAAATGACTCAGCAGCCATGTCATCTGACATGAAGGATTAATCCACTTTAGCTGTTTGTTTGCAGTCATTCAAGGGCTTTCTCTCTCTGTGAGAGAGCTAGGCTTTACAGGCTCACTTTTATTTTCCTTATTCTTTGATCGCCCAAGGCTGTACATAATGAAAGCTGATAAGATTTCCAATTAAAAACAACTATTGCTCTCGCAATCTTTCATATGCCTATTAAGAGACTTGTACTTTTCTGTTCTCGGTTGTGTGTGTGTGTGTGTGTGTGTGTGTGTGTGTGTGTGTGTGTGTGTGTGTGTGTGTGTGTGTGTGTGTGTGTGTATGTGTGAGTCCTATGAGTGAGACGCCAAAGTATAACAAGACAAGTTGTTTCTATTTAAGAGTTATCTTCTTTGTACATTCTGTATCTTCCATATATTCTTATCATGTTTTATTCTACATTACAGAGCATGACAAGCAACGCCTATGCAAGAGCACTGAATACATGAATCTTCACTTCAAAGTCAAATGGTTCCATAATGAATATGTCCGTGACCTGCCCGCCTTCAAGGGTGTTCCACCAGAGTATTCACTGTAAGTGTCCTCTCATTTTCAAGCACATACATATGTAATATATAGCTCTGATTGTTTTATTGTTGAATAATGAGCATTAACTGCATTGGAGCAAAGGTCAAATAAGTACAGGTGATTGGATGGATGTCAACCAAGTGTCAACGTTAAACATTTCATGTTAATTTCTGCAGCTCTTTATGGCCAATATTACCAGATACATAGTTGTATCTTTGGCAAAATTAAGAATTGAAACAAAAACTAACAAAAATGATGGTTATTATCTTTTACATGTAAGATAAAACATAACCGAGCACAAAGATTGATCTCTGTGAGATCCCTAAAGAAAGTGTCTGGTAACCTGTGAAATCATTTTTGATTACTGAAACAGTTTTTTTTTTATTATTCAGGGATTTTAAAAGATTTCAATGCAGTATACATTTTACTATTAATCATAATAACTCGGATTCATTTCTTTAAAAAAAAACTGTTGTGTTTGCGTGATCTGTGCCGACAGTATATCACAACAAGCTTTTTAACTAGCTGATCAACAGTTTAAGATCAGGGTACAAATTGACCTGAACACATAAATAGGCGATCCAATGTGCATGAATAATCATGATCAGCAGAGCAGGGATAGCGGCAATATAAACATGTATAATGCAAGCAAGGAACGCAGTGCCCTCTTCTATGCCAGTCTATCAGTGTAATGACTCACCCTCCCCCTCTCAACACTGTCACTCAAACACCATCTCGAGCTGGATTGATTCCTCCAGAGGCAAACACATCATACAGACACACACACACACACACACACACACACAGTCTCTGTCTGCCTCTCTTCTCTGTCGCCACGCCCACCTCATCTAGCGGCTCTCGCTCTTGTAGCAGATGCCTTTAGCAAGAAAACAAAGCCATTTTATTGGGACGACCATCGCTCTAAGGACAAGCTCAGGCACTTTATTAAATCAGGACATGTCAAAGCGAAGCAGGCAGAATAACATTATTATTCCAAAAACCAATGTACTTCCTTACTCCACTCACGTGCCTGTCCTCCACTGTCCTCTGTCTTACCCTCTACTTATAGTCCAATCTGTTCACACACTGAAATTTAAAGACCATGGATCAGCCTTGGTTTCAGCCTTGGCTAAAATCACACTGTAATCAGCAAAGTTTTATATCTGTAAGCATAACATTATCAGTGTCCATTGATATTCCTCAAAAAGTGGTTTTCATAAAAGTAGGTAAGAAGCATTCAATTCTTAATGTTTACATATTTATTAAACCCTGACTCATCTGAAGCTCGAGCCAAAGGTGTTGAACTAAATGGTACAAAAGCCTCACACCTATAATTTGACCGTTTCATAACCACAGTCAAAGTCAGTGTGTGATATTGTTCCATCATTTTAAATGTTGTAATCCCATCATAGTTCTAATAATGTCATAATGATTATTCTGGTCTAATGACTTGTCTTAATACAGTCTAATCTAAATGCACATAAAAATGGAGTACCTGGACCAGATGGGCAGACTGGGACCACAAAAGAGAAGACAACTTGTTGCAGAAAGTTGAAGTACCTCAGGTCAATGGAACTGGTTTCAGTTTAAGTCATTTGACAAGTAGCAAACTACGAATTTATAAAGGGTTTGCTACCGTACTGTGACAGCATTTAAAAACAAGAAGACCCTAGAAGGCAAAGGGGCAACCTGGATCAAAATAAGCCAAAGTGGAACCTACAGCACCAGCAGAGCAAATCCCAATACACAACTGTGGGCTTGATTTACTAAGATCCCAAGTAAAGAGTACTAAATTGCATGTTCGTTTCAACAAATTGCATGTTTGGTTAGTGGGCGTTTTGCGGGTGATCTACTACGAAAATTTGCGTGAATGACACCAGGTGCAAACCTTGTGGAGGCAATACTATTTAAGTTAGGTTTTTGCGTGTTCTACTGGTTTAAGTCATGGAAAGCAGGATGACAGCAAGTGCAAATAGGTATTAGTGGAAGAGGCAAACAAACGTACAATATTTTCGAGTTATAGCAGATAAAACTGAACATTACATATTTTTACCTCCATCTTTTGAAGATGAATTGCCATACAGGAGGTGTGAGCAGTGTCCTCTGTGGCATGGGCGCTCAGGCGCGACACTC
Source organism: Labrus mixtus (assembly GCF_963584025.1). Lineage (NCBI taxonomy): Eukaryota > Metazoa > Chordata > Actinopteri > Labriformes > Labridae > Labrus > Labrus mixtus. Next base: position 25,691,409 of record NC_083612.1, on the reverse strand, counting down.
GGCACGTTGTTGCGCACAAGACAGGTGGCCAGTGCGGACATAAATGCTCTGGCAAGAGGTATCGAAGATGGGGCTACAAGCAGTGGTGAGGTCCTCCCCTCCAAGAGTAGCAGCAGCAGGCTGTAGAGGGAGGAGGCGCGCACACTATGGAGAGGAGTGCACCAGAGGGCACGAGCTGGGGGAGAGACACGTAGCCCGAGAAAAAGGAAATCCCCAGTTTAAAATATAATGTTGGTGAAAAGAGGGAAATAGGAAGAAATAAATGTCAATGTTGAAATTCTATTGAATGCAGAGGCTGTGAATGTTCAGTTTTGTTGGGTAAACATAGGCAACAATATAGTTTAATCGTGCTGCTTCCTGTTGTCATTCCAAACATATTAACATGCTTGGGGAATAACGCGATCTGTATGCCTTCTTTGATTGTGCTTATGTCTCCTAACTACAATAACATCAGCCTGTTGTGTGTAACACTGGTCTCCTGGGTTAGCACGTTCTTTTCAAAGGTGTTAAATACAGACACCGTCACGATCACCGCAATTTTTGCCAGGCTTGGTAAATCGCAATGCGTGTACTAACTTAACTTGTTTGCATTTTCTCCTCCCAGTGTTTTGCACGCTAGAGCAGAAACGCCCCATATTGAATATTCATAAAGGCAAACATACTAAATTGAGAATGCGTGTTGTTTTGCTCATATGAAAGACGCAATCCTCACTGCGTGCCGTTAGTCGATCAGATAGCACTTTTTTTGCTGGTGGTATCAAGTTTGCAGTGCACACATTTTAAGACATGCAAACCTTTAGTAAATCAGGCCCTGTATTCCTTAAAGGCAGGGTTGGTAGTGTTCGAAAACTAGCATGATTTTGAAAGTAGCATTCCCTCAGTGCTCTGTCTGCACCCACCCCCTCCGCTCTGTGCTCATTAAAAAGTCACGCACCCCACTTACATGCACAAGCGCCATTGGTCCAGAAGCGGAGCTCAGCTCATGCTTTTAGTGTGGGCTCGTGCATGCATGAGGTAGAGAGCGAGCAGGGAGACAGGGAGGCGTGATTGGTTCATCAGATTGGTACCTCGTGGCAGACATTGGTCCAAGTTTTTACATGCTCACAATGGCTAAAGATGACAGATTTTCTTCATTCCTTTTTCAGAGAGTTATTCATTTCTGTCAGGACCTAAAGAACATTTCAACCAAGAAGTGTATCTGGAGAAAATTACCAATCCTGCCTTTAAGGCCTTGTTTACTGCTCCTATATTCTCTGACATGACAGAAAGAGATGAGAGATATTACCATGACAATCACGCTTATTATATTATTATATAATCAAAACATATACCGTATTTCTGTACATCAAGTGACAGGACAGACTACTCCTTATAATACTCCACTAAAAAAGGCAATAGCACAGCTTTAAATGTTTGACTTTAATTCTGGATCAAAACTACAACTCCTACCCTTCAATAATCTAAGTCTTTGTCTTTTTTTAGGTGGTTCGAGCCCTTTGTCATTCAGTGGCTTGATGAGAACGAGGACGTTGCAATGGATTTCCTCAATGGAGCACTGGAAAGGGACAAAAAGGACGGAGTGAGTATAGGATAGTTTATTCATAATAACCACTCACTCGGACTGACAAAAAACATCTTGAATGCATCTATTCAGGAATTAATTTTAGTCCACATTCAAGTGCGGTGCTATTAGTGCACAACTGCCGCTATACTGAGCATTTATGCATAAATGATTTAGTATTTCCTTGCTAATGTTGTTTGGCATTAAAGTCTGGATTCCTGCTTTGAGTGATGTGGTTGGACAGTAACTGGTTCATTAGTTGTGTCTTCTCTGTCATTAATGATTTTGTACTACTATGAGGTGTTCAAAGGTCTTAGGACCTGAGATTCTACATGTGTCTCCTTTTCTCTTTTCCTTCCTCATCTCTCAACACTCATGTTCCTCTCTTCCCCTCTCTGTCCTGCAACAGTTCCAGCAAACCTCAGAGCACGCTCTGTTTTCCTGTTCAGTGGTGGATGTCTTCACTCAACTAAACCAGAGTTTTGAGATAATCAAGAAGCTGGAGTGTCCCAACCCACAGGCTCTGGCTCACTTCATGTGCCGCTTTGCGAAGGTCAGGCTCTTTAGAAAGCCCACCCGTTGAACCCTGAATACCCCTGTGGGGAGATATAAGTCACAGTTAAAGAGTTTGCCATTGATCTAAAGAGAGAATGATATAGTTATTCTGTTTGATATTATCTCAGGAGGCTGTTTTGAGTCAGTGAGACCCATTTAATAATAAAACAGCAAACAATAATCAAGAAAACTGTCTCCCTCTCCACAGACTATCAACAAAGTTCTTCTGCAGTATGCTGCAATCATATCGAAGGACTTCCCTTTGCATCTGAGTAAGGAGAATGTGGTAAGTGTCGACTTAAAGTCTGTCACTGCAAAGGTTACTGTTGTTTAGGTCAAAATACAAATATGGTACATCAGGCAATAGTGTTTCCATGATGTTAATAACAGCAGTTTTCATGGAGACCAGGAGGAAAATGTTACATACTTCAGCCCAGTCACTTCTATTCTTAGCCCTGCCCTGTCTTCTATAATGCGCTCAACAAATTGTCTCTATTAACTGAAATGCAATTATTCGTTTCACAGCCTATAGCTGATAGTGAGAAGTCAGTGGTATTTTCTGCTCTCTCTGTCCATTGTTAAATGTGACGGATTACTAAATGCAGAGCCTTCCGAGTGGCCTAATTAGCCACACTGGTCTTTGAAGTTGAAGTGAGAGATAACACGGAGGGAACTCCTGGAGGAGGCAGATGTTTCTTTACAGAGTTGACAGCCTCATTACAATAAACTCAGAAAAAAAGCATGTGAAATGTCCCTCTTCCAGACAGGACTGACAGACAGATTATGGAAATAATGATTTAAGAGGCAGATGGAGTTTTACAGACAGAGGAGCACATCAGTTTAACCTAATATCTCATTTGTAAGACTGTCACATACACTATGTGACCTACTTCATAGAAATCTTTAACCAAGAACATACTCTCTATATTTAAGGCCAATTCATTAATACAGTTGTGTTGAAGATGAAGACCTTTAAGTGGTTTACAGCCTTTGGGGCATCTGAGCCTTTAAAGGGGACATAAAATGAAAAATCCTCTTTTACAGTGTGTTTGAACATATATTTGGGTAACCTGAGTGTCTACCGACCCACAAAATGTGAAATAAACCCATCCTGTCCTTTCTTTGTGGTCTGCATAAGTCTTACAACACAGAGAAAAGTACTCTGTTTCAAATTTGCTCAACTTGTGATGTCACAGTGGGATTCTGGTAAATAAAAATCCCCTCCCCTCCCCTGATATCTCCACCCACAGACTCCACCCCCAGCCTAGAACAAAGCTTTTGCGCTGGTCCGAAATTTATATTCTCGCAACAGAGGAGTGATGTCTACTGGGAAAACTCAGGGGGGGTCTCATTGCATTTAAAGAGACACACACACCAAAACGGAGCGTTCTGAGAGAGCTGGTTTAGACAGGGTCACAAACCTCCTCTGGTGCTTGATTTATGTTATATTTTGACCAAAGCACAGCACAGATGTTTCATTTAGAAAATTTGAAAAGGTAGAAAGGGTATAATATGTCCTCTCTAAATAAAATCATAGTCATGATGTGACCCCTATATAGCTGTGCAAATGCCTAACAAAGTGTTAACCTGTATAGTAATGTATGTAAATGTAGTTTTCAATATGAGAAATCTTCTGAAATCCTTTAATGAATCCTCATACTGACATATTCTCCTGGCTGATCTGATATGACTTCATTTCTGAACGTTGATTATATTTGCATAAAAACGTATTAACTTAGCACCACCATATTGAAACCTCATAACTCATCTGAAGGATGTAAATCAATAAATACACGAATGTGAAATAGCTGTCTTGTTTTATCTTTTGTATTTACAGTCTTGACTAATACCACGATAGCCCGAGGCATTTAACTGATAGATTAAAATATGCCCAAACCCCGTATTCTATATTTATTCGCCCTCTCTAAGGCTACGATAATGTAGCTGTTTTTATTCTGATTTAGAAAATCTAATCACTCCCATACAAATATACTCATAAATCTAGTGGAGAGTGAGCCATTATGTGCTGCCGCAGAGACTCTATTGGCCCGCTCTGTGATCTGAAAGCAACCAATCATCCGTCTCCTGTGGGGCGCAGAATTATCATTCTTGTAACATCCATCACCAGCATCATATGTTTTTGTGTTGTATGTTTGTCAGAGGTTTTTTTGGGGGGCAGATCATGTTCATGATATGTGACTGAATGAAAACTCTGAAGCATTACTCAGTGTCCACGAAACGCTGCGTGATTAATGTTTGTCATCTGTTAAACGTGTTGTAGAGCTTGAGAATCGATAACGCCTGACATATTCAGTGCAGACATTTCTCTCTCTGTTGGATTATGTATTGTGGTTCCCTGCTGACAGAAACCTTGCATCTCTGTATAAATGGTGTGTCATGATATCAAAACTGATGGATCTGACTCCTTTTTACTTGTTTGATGTTTTGCAGTGGGTTTTCTATTATGTGGGTTTATTCTCAAGCTAAACAACTGTAATAACACAGTCTCAATAACCGTAAACGATGTAAGATGTCAAATATCTGTTGTCCCGATGATAACCACAATCAAACCCTGTACTTATCAAAACAATCGAGGTTTAAATATTGCTGTGCTTTTTGCAGCCATGCATCATCCTAAACAACATCCAGCAGCTCCGAGTCCAACTGGAGAAGATGTTCGAGTCCATGGGCGGCAAACAGGTCTGTGCCTACCTCAGTGTTTCTGTCTGCTATGTCTGTTTGAAGAGTTGGGGCAATTCATTTTCCACTCAACTAAGAATATGTCGTTTTAGCATTTAAAATCAGAATTTCTGCAATGCAATACTACATTGCTCTGCAGTCTACAGCGGAAACATTAATTCACAAAGCTAGCCTTGATGACTTCAGGGTCTTGCCAAAGGACACCTCAGCAGGGTTGACACTAGTTAGTAAGGAGGCTTAACCTCCCTCATCAGACCAGCCCTCTGCTGTGAGATAAATGCTGTGTCATGATCCGGTGATGAAGGTGAAGTGAAAGTGAAATGACCCCGACACTGAAGTGTTGTAATGTTTCCTTCAGTCCTGTTTTTAACCATCTAATAGACTAACCTGACACGTAGGTCAGTTTTCTAATACCATCTTTTCTACTACAGTTCCTCAATAACTTCTTCCTTCACCATCACTATTTCCCCACCAATAACCCCCCCTGTGTGTTGCCCCTTTTTGTAGATATTGAGTTGAAACCCTTTAGATTTGTGTGTTTGGTTTAAAACATAGTTCAATATTTTTCTCTCTACCTTTGAGTCTGTCAGTCTAACCTGAGAAGCAGCCACAACTGCTTCTCGTGACTTACTTGCATGTTTCTCTCCAGTATCTAACACCTGTCTTGCCTTGCATTTTGTCTCCTGTCGTCGTGTCTTCTGTTTCCCCCCGTTTCCTTTCTGTGCTCTCTCTCTCTGTCTCCAGGAGGAGGGGGTTGTGTCCTTCTGTAAGGTCTGTGCAATAGGACTCGTCAACACCCCTTCCCACCATTTACCCAATAGTACAAAAAAAGCACGCCCCTCCCCCCTGTGCCTCCCCTCCACCCCTCACGCTCCTACGCTTCTCACCCCTACGCCAAACCCCTCCAGCAGCATGTGCCACAGAGCATACGGAATCTGAATTACCCATCACGCCTCTGGACAGGCTGCTCAAGCTCACCATCCCTGGTGCTCTGGGGATAGTGGCTCAACCCACCCGATCTCATCTTTATTTTTAGCCTGCTATTTTTCTGTCTGCCATGTCTCTTTTCATGGCTAAATTAGAAATTGAATTTTTATTTTAGTTTGTTGTCCCCGCTCTTTTCCCCGACGCAAAGCGTGGATTCAAAGTCTCAAAGTTGGGGTGTGGGCTGTGGTTTTGATCATTTCTATCTTTTCCCCAGGCTGCAGCCACAAAAAGCTTTAGACAGGATTTCCCACTATGTTTAATGAGCTTCTCAAACACTTACAAATCTCTCCAGCTGTGCCATCAGACAAGGTTCTGCAACGATTTCATCGTTAGTAGATCTAGACCTATTGCACTCCCAGACCGGCCTCCTCCAGGAGTCCCCTGAGGACTAATGAAACCAGAAGTCTTTATTTCTTTCACAAAGTAAAATGATGTAAATTCATGTTAAATTGGCAGTTTAGTTGATCTTTAAGGACTTCATATAATTTCTCCTGAACACTTTTCATATAGCCAATGTGTATCTCAGGTGAAAGTTTTCCATTGTTTGCCTCAGTGGCATATTCATTACAGAATAGCTCCCTATCAGCAATTAACTCCCGGAGAGCCAATTACCATGAACTGTTATCATAGAAATACCAATATCAGAGATTAGCAATAATAATCTCTTACAGTACCCACATTTATGGACTCATCATGTCCTGATCTCCCCAGATTGTTATCAGGCTTTGTTTTGAGTGCCACACTGTTTGCTTATTTGGTTTTCTCTCTTTGGAGATGGTGGTTTGTTAAACCTTTATTTACTTGGCACCATTTAGGACAAACTATGATTTGGAAAAACAACCTGCTGGTGAACAGATATTGTTTGTTGAAACAGGCAAAGGGAGACAGAGCTGGGCTGCTGTTGATAGGCTGTCAGCCAGGGGAGAGTTTGTATACTCTAGAGGAGTCCTGATGTCTGTCAGTGTCAAGTTAAACAACCACCACAGAGGAGTCAGATGCTCCATAGATTCCAAAATGAATATTTCCTTTTGGTATTAAATTATTCCCATGGTAAAAACATTTCCAATAACTTGGTGAAATATTGACATTAGAATACGTTCATAAAAGTGTAACTGGAGAACAAAAGATGGCAGATCTATTCATAGTACCTTAAAAATCTATCAAATTACTCTTGTTTTTAATTGATAGTATGATAGTCTTCTTATTATTGATAGTATATCCTGTTCCCTACTTATCCAAGATCTCATCCTTAATCTGTCATTTCAGAAGACAAATCTCTGATCTTTTCAGACTATAGGACTGCTTCACTTAGCAATTCAAATACCTTTGGCACCCTTTATATTTTCAAAGAGAAGAGTATGATCAAGATTGGCTCTATATGGAATTGTCATAGGGTAACTTGACACTATTGGAAATAATTGATTTGTCTTGACTTGAACAGAGGCCTTTCTGACAGAATTGCGGTTCTTTAGGTTGACATTTGACTAGAGCACCAGAAACCACACAGAGTAAGAAAGGAAATTTCTCCCCTCAGGAGGTGACAGGTGTCTTGGTTTATCTAACAGCTGGGGGATTTCTCCTCCTGTATTTTCATCAATTTGGTGTTCTTGGAAAAAAAATAAGAATATCTCAATTCCAGTGACTACAAGGCTGCAGATAAAAGGCCCAGTCTGAGACTTTCCTCAGGCCAATAGCTGATTATTTACTATGGCCTACAGTTTTTATCTGCTATCACTGAAAAACACTTTCCTTAAATAGTAAATATCCACTTCCAACGTCTTGGTAATTTTCTCTGTGACAGAAATACATTTTATGATATGACAACGGTATGACCATGTGTGCATGGGAACATATATGCACATAAATATAAATCTTTTCCGTCCGTGCTGCAGATAGAGGCATGTGGTGAAATAAAAATGTCTATAAAAGGTTTGGTTTACACATCCGCTTCCCAGCTGAGCCATCCACCATTAGAATGTGTGAGATGAGCTGCTCCATGGCTACACTTATCAGGCCTAATGTGACGATCTGTTCTGCATGTGATGCGGTGCCTGGCCTCACACATTCATCTCAGGCACTGAGCCTCAGCGACTTGCGTTCTCCACTCCATCCTTTACATCAATATTACACATTTATACAACACAGGCTAACAGATGTACTGATACATGCAGTGACTTTCACACAAACAGACTAAAACGTGCAGTACTGCACAGTTACATGATATCTACTCATGCATTTTATTGAGGCTCTGCCAAAAACCACAGACACACGCAAACATTTGCGCAACCATCACATGCACATGCATTTAAGAAGAAGCTGCAGCTACCCAACACATGCCATGCATGGGCTCATACACACTGTGAATCAATTTTGAAGATTATTTTTTTTCGTAGGGTTAGTTTTAAAAGTGTTAAAAAAAAAGAGGGTCAGGTCTAGTTAGTTAATATATAATTCTGTAAATACTGTAATGTTACACAATTCTCCCTTTAATCAGTAATGCACTATTTTATTCTGTGATATTAAGGCACCTTAACTCTTAATTTATGAGTCTTTTAGCAGAGTATGGACACTGATATTACTCTACAGTGGCTAACCAGCATTCCCTGAATTGTAAACTATTTTGAAAAAGTTGCACAATCGTCAATAACTTTCTCCCTGAACATAAAAGTCACTCAGAAGATTGCAGTCCTTGAGTCAGAACAGCTGTAGAAACATGTTTTTATGTATAAATGACGGTAAGCGTTACTCCCCTGAGATGTTACAGTGTCACAGCTGCCTGACAGCATACCCTGTCTTCTGTAACTTGTGAAGTACTGCACAGAAATGTTCTCTTTTGAGAGACCCCCCCCCCTAGCTGGCTGCTCCTTTGCTGACATCATGTCTCATGACTCGGCAAGCAGTCATCATTACAGCGCTCGGAGGTGAGCCGTCCATTTGTATTCAGAGTTTGGCTCGGCACAGATGGCAGGCAGAACGAGTGGGAGGCCACAAGTGAGGCAGGTTACCTCTCCTCTGGACCTGTCGTCTTCCCCCCCTTAACACACCCACCCCAGTTGAGGCAGAGAATGAGTCAGTGTGGGCTTTTGTATGGAGTGTAATGATGTAGTAACTGTCTGTCTCCAACTGACAGCTGGATGCAGAGGCCAGTGAACTGCTAAAAGAGCTGCAGAATAAACTCAACACCGTGCTGGATGAACTCAGCGGAGTGTTTGGCTCCAGGTAAGCATGAATGTGACTGACCGTGTGTATATGTGCATGTGTTTGTATGAGATAATTTTCATTAAGGTAAACTTCTCTACTCGTTTTCTGTTAGGGAGCTTGAATCACAAGACTTCTGAATTATTGACAGACATGCATTTTGCTCAGATTATAATTGACTCAAGCCTGGGCTGTGCTCTATGCTCAGTGAGTGCAGTAAGTTGTTAAACATTTCAGCGTCTTGCTCTGAACAACTTTTCAATAATCTAACAGGAGAAGCATGAGTGAGCTAGCACCTCCTTAAACTTGCTTCAATGATGCTGCCTAAAAAATGCAACCAGGAACAAAGCGTTTAAAGGACTTTATGTCATCCAACAGTTTCAAACCTGTGATCGAGGACTGTGTGAAGCAGATGAACCAGGAGCTGGTTCAGATGAAAGGCCCGGCCAAAGGAAGCAACGCTGCCATGGACGCAGAGTCCGTCCTCCGGCCTCTTATGGACCTTCTGGATAAAAAGTGGGTATAAACTGAATGCAAGGTCAGAATTAAACATCATTTTTTTAGACAGTGGTTGACCTTTCTATAATAATGGCCATCCCATTGAAATTCATACCATTTTAAGAGTCAATAGGCTTAGCTGGTCCATTACCATCAAGGTGAGAGGTTTGGTCTTAAGGTCAAAACTTCGTCTAATGTCTGAAGTGGATTTTACCTGTAAGGGTTTGTTTTAACAAAAGGCAGATGGGACAGGAACAGCATCACTTAACCATTATTAACACTCGTCACTGTCTTTGCACCTACTGCTTTATTGCTGCTAAATTCATATTGGTTACTGGTATAGTGTTTTTTTTTCTCCCCTGAATTCATGGCAATTCCCGAACCCCTGTCACTCAAACTGGCTGGATTTATGTGATGGCTACACATCTGTGCACAGATCTGCTTTGATACTTCACCCTTTGAACATGAATCTGTGTTGACATTAGGTCATATATGTAGTAGAAATCAATTTCGAAGTTGCTGCCTTCTTGACCGAGAAAAGGCAGAAAGTGTCTTTTTGGCTCATGTGGATGAAACACACCAACTCCCAGAATGCACAGCTCCACAGGCCACTTCCACTAAAGTCCTATAGTTACAGATTTACTACAACACATACGGCTGTTTCCTCAACTGATTCCGAGATTCCTTCCAGAAGGAATTGACATCTTGGAAATTCCTGACAGAAAACAGACTCTATGTCTGTGTCCATAGGCAAACAGTGAGAGCACCGACACTACCAGTCCGCCCCAGCTCGAGCCGGCCCCAGGCTCCTTGTCCTCGAACATCCGATTCGAGCACAAGACCTTCAAAATCCCCTTCATCCATATCAGTTGAAACATACTTTTTTCGCCATTATCAGCTTTCTCCATAGAGCCTGTTAGCATAGCTTCTGAGCAATATGGCGAACTTTAAGTTTTGTTTGTGGAAGTGAGGTCGCACCCACTGATCTGTGATGGTCTGTAGCTTCAGTGGTCGAAAATATGAGGAACTAGCGTTGTAGTTTCACCCCGCTAACCGCAACAGCCACAAAATGACGATTTTTGCGTTATAGGAAGCTCCTTTTCAGACTTAAAAATACAAAGATTTCCCGTCTCAGGGGAAAATGAGGGCGGGATGCACGACCATTCAAAAATACTACCAGGTTTCTAATGATACAAAGCAAATCTTATTCATAATGCAAATGAGTGAAGTATCCCTATAAGATTGAACCCTTGCAAAGAGAAACTGACAAAAGTGAATTGCTCAGATGCTTTATCAACTAAAGCTAGTCCTGCATTACTTCCTATCCCTGGTCCATTCATACAGAGAGCTCTTGTATTTATCCAACTCTCAAGGTGTACCGGTAATTATTTGAGTTAAAGCAACAGGTGTTACACACAGAGGGGAAGCGAGGTTTCATTGGAGGCTCAATAGCATATTTCTTTACCTACGAGTTCAAGTTCAATTGCAACTATTGTTCTCAATATAATGAATGCAACATAAAACATCAGTTTCTCCAACTTTTCTCATTAGAAGATGTTCATAGATTGCACACATTCTAATTTATTTCTCAGGGTTGTTTTAGCCCTGTGAAATATAAGGTAGCTTTATGAATGGGCAAGTAAGCTGCTTTGAACAGAGCCTTCATTTACGCTTCTCGTCCTAGTTCAAGTTTTAAATAAATACACGAGAGAAATTCCCAACATGACAAAGCAGCAGTTTAATTATTGTTTTTATATTTAATGTATTTATTTGGGGAAGGAATAGCCCTGTGTTTGCTGTGAATGTCGATTCGTGTAACCTAGAGACTGTTTTTTTTGTTTTGTTTTTTGCTTCTGAGGCATTCTTGGAGAACTGAAAAGATGATATTATGGTTCAGCTGAGCTATGGGAATTGCTCTCCACCATTTGTCAAAGAAACATTGAGGCCAATGTGGTATTAAAGGGAATCCTCTTAATGATATGGAAATACCAAATCCTTCCTCCTGTCTCTGAGACCCCGCTCGCACAATGGGCTGAGATTAAAGTATAAAGCTGCTGCATTCATTCTATGACTCACAGGTGTTTTTCTGTATTTAATCATGGTATTTGTTAAGGCACCATAAATTGGAGCCTCTGGTTGGGTTGGCTCACCTTGAGACGCTTGCTTTTCACTGTTGACCTGACGTATGTTCTTCTTTTGCTGCTTTGCAGTTTGATGTTATTTGCCAAGATTTGTGAGAAGACTGTGTTGAAACGAGTCCTCAAAGAGCTTTGGAAAATTGTGCTGAATACCATCGAGAGAACAATTGTTCTGCCTCCACTGAATGACCAGAGTGTGAGTTTGATTAATTATCCGTCCCTTTCCCTTTTCTGTTACTCTTTTCATCTTTTGGACTACCCTACACCACCCTCCTCTTCTCCACCTGTTTCTCTCTCATTCCCTCCATCTGTTCAACTCTCTCTCTCTCTCTCTCTCTCTCTCTCTCTCTCTCTCTCTCTCTCTCTCTCCTACTCCCTCACAACGCACAAATTACTGTACAGGAGATGAAACAACATGGCATCCCTAAATCCTCACACACACATGGTGCGAATGTTTTGAGACTGTTAATCCTTAAGAGAGAAAGAAGCAGAATGATCTTTTACATAAACATTTTACATAAGAATATATATATATATGTATATACAATTTTTTTTGTTGAGGGAGGCATAAAAGTGCAGTTTAATTTGATCATATAACACAGTTCTCAATCATTTTCCATCCCCTGTCATTTGGAGTTTCCTAAAAAAAAATGCAGCTTAAAGACACAATTACAGTAAAGAGTATTTACGATTTCATGTCCTGTTGCTTAGTTTTCTTTGTATAATCCTTTTACAATTTCATCTTTTTGGAAATTTCAACTTTTTTGTTGTTGGTTATTTTGACTAACATGATGTGTCTGTCCAACAGCAAGGAGCTCAGATGATATTTAATGCTGCCAAGGACTTGGGACAGCTGTCAAAACTCAAGGTAATGTTGTGGTAAATTTTAGGTAGGCGCTGCTAATCTCTGCTCACAAACCCTATACTGTCAGAAGCCTATAATGTCTGAGTCCAAAGGGATTTCACTGAGCTTAACAGGCGTGTTGTCATCTCAGTAAAACATGCATAATGCCTACACACACACACTGAGATCTGTACTTAGTCAACATGGATTATGTTCTGTATTGTCTATTTTAGATAATACAGATATACTTAGATGTAATGCATCATATGACACTCACTACAGACCCTCTGAACCCAAAAGTGAACATATCTTTAAAAGCCTTTTTTAAGTTAGGCAGATATTCAGATATTTAAATACAATCAGTACTAAAAAACATTGTACTGTAAATATAAAACAGATGTTCATTGTTTCTCACATCATTTAAACTACATGTAGTATGGATCGAAATACCAATGCATATATCAGTGAGAGCCTAATAGAGTACTTTATATAAAGATTTGGGTGGATGGATTTTGTCATAAGAATACATCTTTTACTACTACCGAAGCCTTTTGCATTGCACTGCAGAGTAGTGCAGTGTAACTCAGTGCAGCTCTAGCCAGACTGTTGTCTAATTGCAGAGGATGTTTAATGTTTCCAGCCCTGAGTAGAGAGGCACTGGAATGGATCAATTATTCTGTGGTTTCACTTACAACTGTGGTATGACAGTACCTCAGAGGCGTACTTTAGCTCTTAGTCCTGTGGGGATGCTAAGTGAATGTATATGTGTGTTTTTATGTTGGTGTGCTATTACATTGTGTTGTGTGGGGGATTCTTTGAGGGAACTTCTGACACAGATGGATGTGTGAATGTCTCATCCCAAATAATTTATTTTGTTTATTATCCACTTGTCATTACGACTCATAATCTTCAGATCACTTAACATGATCTACTAGTTAAATATAATATTTTAGGAAGGGACTAACATTTCTATGTAGCCTTAATGCTATAACCTGTGACCACTCAAAATGGCTCGGATTAATGGGCTTGAGTTACCTTAGGCTCATTTTTTTTTTCCGTAAACAACACAGTTTGCATGAGCAATCTGACCATCACATCCTTTGACCAGCACAAATCCCATTCACATTTCTAGGATGGACTTGTTTGCCTTAACACGTGTTACACATGAGGATGTGTAGCGTTCTATCGGCTTTTTTCAGCGGACGATATCATTATATTGTTAGGAATAAAGGCCATAATTTTATTGAACAATATTGTGTTATCAATCTAAAGAAGGGGTCTTTTTTTTAATCAGATAACCAACATAGAATCCATTTGTATCCATCACCAGAGAGAAATATCTCTTCCAGCTTGAAGGCTTTAGTTGTTTGAGGCTCACCATGACATTGTTTTTGTGGCATGGACAGATGAACTGGAACTGAGTCAATACAAATCAAGTGGGCTCAGTGTAATCATGGCTTCCAAACAGACAACGTCTTACCGCAGGTGTCGATTGAAGTGGCTGTTTTGAAGTCCAACCCCAGCTCTTTACAATCTGTGTAGAACAGACTCGTTGAAGATAAAATCTGTATCACATTCTGAATCTAGAATATGTAAATGTATGTTTCATCGCTGAATCTAATTTTAGGTACAGGATGTAGATTTTTTTACAGTGCTGCTCATCCCTCTTATTTTGTGAACGTGTTGATTTAGTCTCAGTAACCCACATAAAGCTCATGTAGAAGTCTGCAGACTTGTGTACTCAATGTTTGCCGCCCTGTTTACACCGGTTATTTCATTTTTTTCTGAGCTGTTTTCAGCACTGCAGTTTGTCTATGCCTTATGAGGGAAAGATGTTTCAGCCACTGCAGTTTTTAGAGAAACCAACTGATGGTATTTTATCATCAGTTAATCTTGGACCACTGAAGGTCATTTCTTTTCTTCTAGAAAGGTGTCGTTCAATTTTTTAGGCATCTAAAACTATCATGTTCCTGTTTGACAAAATTTGATTTCCTTTCAGGAACATGTCATTCGAGAGGAAGCCAGAAGTCTGACTCCACGACAGTGTGCAGCCATGGACCTCGTGCTTCCCACCATCAAGGTGAGTTTTATGTCCATCATATTGTTGACTCTACTTTAACTGGGTTGCTAAACGTAACCTTTGAAAAGCACACGAACATACATACATAAGGCACAGCAGAGCAGAGTTAGGCAAATCAGCTTGAATAAGAATTGTGATTTACAAACACTGTTTTTGTTTTGTTTACAATTTCATAGCCTTTTTCTTATTACATATGAGGCCAACCTTTCAAATTCTTTGAATGACTCCCCGTAAGAGGGGGCTTCTGTCTTTCTCCACCCCGTCAATAAAATATATCTATACACCATTATGGCCATTTGGATCAGTTCTGCATTTCCAGTCTTTTACTATTGATGGGTCATCCATACATATAACCTGGGAGAGAATTCAAAATTGTCCCTTCTAATCCCTTTTCATTTGTTCCCAAGAGTTTCTCATCTTGGGGCATTGCCAGGGGCCGTCCAATAATGAGCCTTCTGAATTCTGACATTTCCAGCAGTCTGATGTGTGTTTATGGCCCTAGTGATGTAACCTCGGGGTGTGCGTTAAAAGCGATTAAGGATCAAAAATCAAACTCAATGTTAACTGGCAGGCTGTGGCTCACCTCATGAGCTTTGAGAGTGTATGGGCAGAAATGTTATCTTCTATTTACAGCATATGGGCTGATGAAAGCAGATGTCCAAGCATATGTATGTGGTAAGCTGAAAGGGAGAGGCAGAAATGTTGATGCCAGATATTCACATATAGGAAAAGGAGCATTTACAGTACAGCTTTAACCCTTAAGGGAAAAATATTCCCCATATGTATATTTTATTTCATGTTGTGCACCATATATGGAGACTGTATATGCAGAGAAATATTCTTCAAACTGCAGAATTGTTCCCTGATGTTTCCTGATGAGACACTAAGTAGTTGGGAGAAGAAAAAAAAAAAAAAAAACTCAATGCCAGTTTAGAACCATCTAAGGAGAATTCATAATCAGGAATATGGAAAGATGCCCAAAGCCTCTCAGCAGAAGAAAGTGTGAAATGCAGCACTGTTAATTTACTGCTGTGCGACTGTTTGTTGTAAAGGGATATGAGACAATTTCAAGACCGAGCCTCAGTTCTACAGGGACAAGAGCAGAGTTATGGTGAGGTGCCACTGGGGGAACACTGCATCATAAAGTGCTGAGAAAACTAATTGATTCTGCCGTCTCCAAGGAAACTACCTGCAGGTTTCGATCAATCATGTCACTGGAACTCTTTTCATCAGTATTCCAATGAGAACAGTCAATTAACACAGTTCAGTAATTCCTCTGGAGAGTTAGACCAACCGATAAAGAAACACTATGCAGACAGTTGCAGATGGTTAGTTGTGTTGTAATTTTCATACAGCAGGAACAACAGCGACAAAATAGGAGAGATACATACAAAAAAAAACACCAAAGCCACTGTACATATTAACTACTACAAATGTGTATGCATGAAGACTAGTATAAGACTAGATCTTCTACATGTATGTACGTATTAAAAAGCCAAACTGTGTATGAAGGCAATAAAGCGAACAGGCCTTCAGATTTGCACAAGCAAGGATTATCAAGTCCATTTAGGAAATAAGCCATACAAAACTGTGTATGGAAATAACAAAGCAAATCTATGTGTTTTTTTTTTATCCAGACTGAACTTTGAACCTGTAGAAACTAATGGAAAGGACAATGTATAAATGGACTGATCCACAGAGGAATGCTATATGACCAACATGTAGTCCATTTAGTTTGCCAACAATGCACCATTTGTTCCTTTCTTTGAACTCTGGCCTCTGAGTGATTGTGGATGAAATGCAGCTGTTACACTCCCAACAAATCCAGCTTCATTATTTGAAGTATGATGTAACATGTTGCATATTTCAAAGAAGATGCCAAGTTTTCTTCAAAAATCTATCAAACAATATCCATCTATTTTGCCCACAATGCCAATAGTCCAATATAGTTATTATACTCTTTGTAGAAACAGTATGGAAGTACCTGTTTAAGTAAATGAATCATGGACTATAATCGAAGAAAAGACTAATGTCATGAAGACCAACACAAGGAACATGCAAAAAATGTAAGAATCAAGGAAGTAACAGAACAAGGAAAGTACGAAGGGAAAGAGGAAATAAGACAAGGAAGGAGACATGTTAAATAGCAGTCTGGCAGGTAATTTGGCCAGAAGCAGGGGGGTATTTTGGGCATGTGAGGTGATTCCGGGTCGGCTGCTCTTTTTGCCAGATGGAATAAAGCATCACAGCCCAGCGTAACACTTTGAGCATCTTCAACCACGTGGCGACACCTTCCTACACTTCCCAGACCTTGTTAGGGCCCGAGCACTCACAGAGTGAGCGAGGACCCTCATGAAACCCTAATGATTATTTATTTTTGTAGTTGTAGACTTGCCACCATGACAAGGTTAACAGAATCACATTTTAGCATAATCACATAATCCTAAACACAACATTTAAATTAGTTATAACCCTAAAAATACCTCAAAGTACAACACATGTAGACAAACAATTAAATATACACTAAATGTATGAACTTGTACTTATATTAGGTTCTTTTGATTATTATGTAGATTTTCTTATTATTATGGTCTGATAAAGTTTAGCCTCAGTCAACCCATTACATAATTGCATTTTGTATCTTTATCACTAATTAATTTTACAAAAAGAATATTTTTATCATTACTTATCCTATGCGTAATCTCGAGTGCATTATTCATCAACCATCAAAGATGGTTTTAAAATGAGATTTTGAATGTAGAGTCTGTGATTTACTCTCTGTCTCTTGATAAACTCTACACATGACTCACTCCCCTCGTGCCAGATTATGTATAGTTCATGAGAAGCACGTGTTGGTCAAATTCTGTGACTCATAAGTCGTTAGTGAAGCAGAAAATAGGGCCTCCTACTGAGCTGAGTCAAAGTCACATGAGTCCAAAAATATTTACCAGCACCCTATAGAGGCATCGTTCTATATTACTCAAATGTAACCTAGCTTCTGTTAACAATCTTGTATTTCTTTGTCTAGTGCCATTGGGTTTTAAGATTAGTGTTTTTCACTTGTTTAACCCAACGTGCATGATAAACTAAATCAGAGAACCCACCAACAACACTCATCACATCTGGTCATTTATTACACAGGAGAGCAAACCTAAACAACGTAAAGCAAAGAAACATAAAGGCTAAAAAGAGTTAAGACATTTCCATTCATCCTCACTTCTTTTCCAGCAACGCTTCCTTTCTTAATAAGATCTTTCTGTAGTTATCCTCCCACTTTCCACTTGTGGGAGTGGTGACAGCATCTAAAAAGAAAGCTAAGCCTTGTCTGTCCACAGCTATCAGGCTTATCAACACAAATGTGCATTAACCATCCAAGCCAAGTTTCAGACTTAAATGCATACTAATTAGCTACAGAAGTGGCTATTAGTGCTGCCCCTTGTCTGATCTCTGTATGTGTTTGCTCCTCCTTGTAAAATGCATACTGTCAGTGTAAGCCAAGGTTAGTCTTTCAGCCCACCACAAGCTACTGATGTGTATATAATCAAGACGTTGCTACCATGTTGAGAGTTTTTTTTCCAAGAGTTCAGTCTACCTCAGGAAATGGTAAATCTATGCTCTATCTTTTTGTCCTGCAGCAATACTTCCATGCTGGAGGAAATGGGCTGAAGAAAACCTTCCTGGAAAAAAGCCCCGACATGAAGTCCCTCAAATATGCTCTCAGCCTTTACACTCAACCTACAGATGCCTTGATCAAGAAATATATATGCACCCAAACCTCTCAAGGTAAGTTGTCTCCATAAGGCCAGGCGCAATTACTTTTCAGTTCAGAGACTGAGACTAAATAAAAGCAATGTGCTATAAAGGCAAGAACTGACCAAGTGATTCTAAAAGAAACGTAGCTAGTTAAAGTGGGTAGAAAGGTGTGAAAAGGCACAGATTGTTGATGCTTTTGTGCAGCACAGTAGCACCTCCACACACACTGTGAATGTAGTAAACATATTGAAGTAAACTAAATTCACAATGTATTTTTACATAACATTTCTACAGGCTTGTAACCACACCGACGCCTCTATTTGACCTAAGAAAGCTAAAAAGCACAAATGAATATTTCAATATAATGGTAGGTGGAATGGTAGGTGTAAAACAAGGCCATTAACAGCATGCTGCCGAAGTAGCATTTTTTTTGCATAGCCTTTACGTGGCTGGGTTAACCTGAGGAAGCTACAGGTGAAACGCGTTGTTCACTCACAATAGAATACAGTTAAGTTATTTTCAGTGTGCCACGGATTTTTGAATTATTTTTCATAGCCTTTTTTTTTTCCCATGCCAACGATTAAATGTGAGTTGCATGTTACACACTTGAAATAAAAAGGGATTCCTCTGTGTCATTTAACTTTGCACCGCAGTAATACCATAAGTCTGCTTTCCTTATATTCATTCACCTCTCGTACTTTTAAAACGTGCTAAAGCACACGTGTGCTAAATTATGTTCTGTGGACCCTTCTGCCCATAACCTTGGAAGCAGCTCTCTCTCTCTCTCTCTTTCTCTCTCTCTCTCTCTTTAAATGCACTGATTCAACAAGTTTGATACTTAGAAAGCTACCTATACATGTACAGTATGTTCAGTGTAAATGTATAAATTCCCTATCGTGCATCCTCTCTCATCTTTCTCTCCATCATCAGCGACCCACTTTAATGTGCTGTTGCCTCATCCATCCGTCTCTACTTGAAAAAATAATTTATACACTCTCTCTGCAAAAGGGCGGAAATAACATCATGTGTCCGGAGAGATTTTGTGAAGGAATTTGGTCCTGTGGGGCAGTGAAGCTTTAAGCTCCTGGTTGCCTCAGTGTGTTCAGCCTTGCAGAACGCTACATAGGCAGTGCGGCAGGAAACAGAATGGTGATGGGAGAAAGCTAGTCAGCCAGGCAGCCAGCAGTCCCAACCAGCGTTCTTGTTCTCACTGATTGGCAGATGGGCTTAGGTGCACAATATTCCACTGTGTGCTATTTTCAGAAAGCTTGTTGCATTTCTGCTCATTCTCCATCGTAGCATCCCTTCCCCCCTCTTGAGTTCACACCATGTTGATGCTCTCTATCTGAGGTGGTCCAGCTTGGTGTGTATAAGTGGATGTAGTGAGGTGGTTGATGTGCATCAGGTCAGTAAACAGAGTGGGGACGTGCTGATGCTTGATGAAGCACATAGGACACCATTTCATTAATCACCTACCCCTGTGCTCTGGCAGCGACACATTTAGACCACTGCATGCTCTGGTCTATTTCTGCCAAGTGTCTCTTCCTGTTTATTTTTGAGGTCGGACAGCTGTTATATGCTTCAATGGAAATACAGTATCAAAACAAATAAACGCATCTTCCTTGACAGTAATTACATGTGAATACTTCACAGCTTTCTGTTTATTTGCCACTTCGTTTGGGTTAAGTGTAAAATTGTGGTTTTATGTGAAAGAGCACAGTGGAAACCTTCAGTGAGCTTAGCTGCAGCCCTGCAGTAATTCATTCCTCCCTCATCTGTTATATTCTTTGTTGTTTTCCCATTCTAAGTGCTGACTCTTCTCACCGTCACCTTTGTTTTATCTATTTCTACTCTCCTTTATCTTCTATATGTACCATCCGTCTTACTCACCCCTCAAGTCCCCCATGTCCAACAGGCTGTCCATTACTCTCTCTGCTGTGTGCATGCATGTTTATTATTTCATGAAGGTGCTAGCAGTTTCTTGCCTCTGAATCAAACCAGAATGCTAAATTGTGTATTTTTTATTACATTATTTCCTGCCTATAGCTGAACTAAATGTGCACTGGCATTGCTCTGTTAATTTCCCCAAAGTCCAAGGCTTAATTGTGCAGCAGAAGTGTTTGGTGTCCCTCCCCCTGCCTCTCAGGGCATCATTACAATAAATCAGGGGGCTTGTTTCTTCATTACCAGCTATAATGGGCACGGCATGTTTGGCACGTATTGATTATCTATTGGATCAACATGCCCATCCATTAACCACACCGGCATGCTGCCTTCCAGTGTTCAACATCTGTTTGTACCCGGTTGGGCGAAACACAAGGCTATGATGATTAGAGGCAGGACGCCCTGCAGCAGGCAAATGAGACACATGGTCAGCAATCAATTCAAATTGTTTCCTGGCAACAACATGTCTCTATGTGATTGAAACCGTCGTGCTGACGTAACCGTGCAGGGTGTGATGCCCAAAAGCGCATTTCCTCCTTGACACTGTGTGTGTTTTAGTTTCCTGTCGTCCCCTCTGTACTTCCCTTCTGATGCAATGTTGTGTTTTTATCTCCGCTTGTCTGCACACAGTCAAATCTGATGTTTTGTTTGTATTTCTGTCGATGGAGCAGTTTGATGGTTTTATTGTGTTAAAGATTATTTATTTATTGGATCCCTTTAGCACCATCTGCCTCCTCCTTGGCCTTCAAACCAGGCAGATTATTTCATGTTGCTCTCTTTCTTCCTTCTTGTTGTTCTCGTTTAGCCTCAAGCTAAAGGAAACCCTCGCTGTGCTTACTGCTTGGGGTGAAGTCAAGTCTCCTCCCCTTGTGTTTAGTTTTTTGACACACAGCAAGGTGTTAACATGTTGCTCTTCGGATCAATATTTGGATTCCTCATCTAGAAAAAGCTGCACCAACAGTTTTGGATTGGGTCCTTTCATCCTCTCTCTTCTTTGCTTTTTTCTAATCTCTCTATTTCTCTCCTTCACTCCATCCCTACCACACACACTTTCCTTATGCCTCTCTCCAATTCTCCTGTTGTTGTTTTGGTGTGTGTCCAGGTCAGTCATCCAACGGGTCGGTGGGGGAGGTGTCGATGCAAGTGAATCTCATCTCTCACCCTGGCACCGGAGAGCACAAAGTCAGCGCAAAGGGTGAGATTTTCCTCCACTCAGTCGTGCTTCTTGTTATTCCTATTCAACTGTATCACACCTGCAAAGGAATCAGATAGATCTTGCAGCTCTTCACATCTGAGCAATAATGACGCTGGGAACAAATCATTAGGATTGTTTGGTTTTGGTGCTACCTTTGGAGACAAAAAGGGGAATGTGCGTCAGAGAGACTGAGGCTTAATTTAAGGTAATACACAGAAAACCATAGCTAGTTTGTTGGTCGGCATGGACTTTTGTAAAGATAATCATGGTGAAATAAAATAAGTCCTCCAGCAGGTCAGAGTACCAATTTAGTTAAACCGCTAGTGTCAATGCATTTCCTTATTTAATACTTTATTCTGCTTCTTGCAGAAGAAATTATGCTGATTCTGATGTCATTACTTTATATAACTTGAGTGAATTTTTATAATCCTACACCTGTTGATCTTCATTTACTTTATACCCCAAAGCTGCGGTGTTACAGCTCCAAATCAGCCCACAGCAATAACATGACCGTGTGATGTCCAGTCAGGTTACATATGAAGTGTTGGCCACGTTACTCATAATGAGTGACTAGTTACCAGTTACTACTATCAGAAAGTAACTGAGTTACTAACTGAGTTACTGCATTATAAAAGCAACTAGTTAGTTGGTAAAGTAACTTCAGCATTACTCTGTTAGCTTCAATCCTCGTATTAATGTTCACATGATTTACTGATGTTGTGGCAGAATTGTGCTGTGACATCTCGCACATTAAAAAAACACTGTAGTCATTTTGAATTTGAAGGTATTTTACTAAATAGATCTCTAAAGGCAAAAGATTCAACAGTTGATATGAAGCATGTCGCTGACAATATACCTATAGACTGATAGTCTATAGTCGGGCAGCTGTGGCTAATTTGGTAAAGTCAAAGTAGGCGGTGATTTAAATCAATCCGGCTGTTTGTATGTAGTGTTTCCTACTTGGTCTGCTGAGCTAACATGAGCCACACCTGGGTCTCCGATGTCTTCAGCACTGCGTTCTCTAGACGTGTGTTGTTGTTTAGCTTGGTGCTTCGTTCTTATGAGATAAGTTTTCCTTCCTACACAGGGACTAGCCTAAAACTCACCGCTATTATCCTTGAGACATTAACTCGAGCAGGTAAAAATAATATCAGTATCAGCTCACGGCTGAATGATCACCTGACTGCGTTTGTTGACTGCACGCAGGATGCTACTGCGCTGACGTTAGCGTCTCCTCGCCTGCTTGTTCCCAGCTGTTTCATAAAGTAACAAGTCACGAGGGCTTTTAAATCTCAGTGATTGTAACAGCGTTATTAAATCTACAAAGTCACTAAATACGATACTAGTTCATAGTAGTGGCATTACAGTTAGTCCCAACACTGACCATATATGGAGGTTTCTATTAAAAAAAATCTATCCTGATGAAGAGCTGCAGTCTTGCTCTTCTTATTTCATTCCCACTACATTCACATTTCTGTGAGTGATTTTCTACATTTCTGAAACTGTGCTGTGGTCAGTCAGAGACACGTCCTATAAGTGTCGCTGTCTCTCCCTCATGGTAGAGTTATGCCTCTTTAAAATCTTCTTCAAATAAATTCTTGCAGTTTTTATTTGCTAGCACTGATATCCAAAGCTGTTTACCAATAACCTTCCAGATAAGCGGGAATGATTCTGCTATCAAGTTCTGTTTTACTTCCTCTGACAGTATCTCTGCACAATATGACATTTTCTACATTTAGCCAGTCATCTGTGGGAATAAGATAAAAATGCTCAAAAAAAAAAAAAAAAAAAAAAAAATGGGCCAGTAGTGCTCATTTTTGACACAACATCAGTGTTTGCATAGTGTTCTTTTTCTGCACTTTTATTCTAAACTTCTAAGCTCATTCTTATTTTCTCTGCATTCCTCAGTGGTCGCAGTCAACAACCTCATCTGGCAAACCAATGCCATGTTCCGGCCGTTTGTAGAGGTCAACGCCGTGGGACCCCATCTGGCTGACAAGAAGCGCAAATTCAGCACTAAGACCAAGAACAACAACTGGTCCCCAAAGTACAATGAAACATTCCAATAGTGAGTAATTTATTTTTTTATTGGGTTAGTTACAGATAGTAAGGATTTCAAAATAATGTGTTGCATGCTGCACCTTGTATGCTGCTGTACCTTTCACCTAGTGTTCATTACGCCATCTGCACACTATAAAAGAGCCTGCAGCAACCTTTATACAGTACCACATAATACTCTTTTATTCCATACGTCCCAAATCCTTCCAACTGTTCTAAGCATTAAATAGAATCCAATTTCTTTACAGTGCTTCTGCTCATTGCATTGAAACTTGTGAGGGTAGTCAAGAGACCGCTTCAGCGAATCTAAAGACTTGTCCCCTCTTTGACTCTGCTCTTCTCCAAGCAGAGGCAGCTAAAGTTACAGAGTTTGAGTGATCTTAGAGTCGGAGCAGCGTCAGTGTGATCAGTGCAGGCCTGTGTGCATAAAGATGCTGCTGCTGCTGGCACTCTCATTTGATTTTTGAGAGGCCATTTAGTTGCTAAAGATAATTAGAAAAACCTCTCTCTGGGTTATGGCTTGGTTTAATATACACATTTGGTTAACCAGAAAAACCTGATAGAATTGTCTTAAAGGCTAGACAGATAATAAGCAGTTGTTTCTAGGGAAATGCCCCTCCAGCCCACGACTAACAGACGTGATGTGTTCAGCTGTATACAAAGCCAAATGTCAGTGTCCAAAAGCTATTGGTTTGTACAGTGATTTCCTACAAAAATAAAGTATGTTGAGTTTGGTACACCTTTATGTCACTCACAACTTACTGTATGTATCTCAACCGTAATAATGCGGTGAAGCCTCCATTTCTAATATTGCTGCTGATGAATACTTCAGAATTCAGGAAACTATTTAGAGTGGAATAAAAACCTTTTGTTTTTGTTTTTTCTCTGAAGATTGACCTTTCTAATCTCTCATTGTCCCAGTGTTCTTAGTAACGAACATGGCCCCGAGTACTACGAGCTGCACGTCTCGGTTAAGGACTACTGCTTCGCCAGGGAGGACCGCGTCATCGGCATGACAGTCATCCAGCTCCGAGAGCTGGCAGACACAGGCAGCTGCTCGGCCTGCTACCCCCTGATGAAGAGCATCTCTATGGACGAAACTGGCCTCACCATCATGAGGATACTTTCTCAAAGGACCAATGATGAGGTGGCCAAAGAGTTTGTGCGTCTCAAGACGGACACACGGTCGACCGAGGAAGTGTCGTAATATGAAGCAAACATGCAGTATTAAAAGAGTTGTGTTGTCTTAAGTGAGATAAAAAAAAAAGAGCAGTAGCAACAGTTGTTCTTACTGGATAGAAGATAAGAGAAAGAGATTGTCCAAAGAGAAGCGGAGGAGGCCTACATGTGGCAAAGCAGCGAGACAGAGAGAGAGAGAGAGTTGTGTTTGTTTGTTTGTTTTTGTGCATGTGCGTAAAACATCTGTTGGAATGTTCATTTTAAAACTACAGTATGTACAAGTGTTTACTTACCGTATGCTTACTATTAAGTACTATATTCTACAGGTTATGTTAAGGGGACATGAAATACCTTTTGTACAACATTTAGTCTTTTTGAACAGAGATTTGTTCCAATAAAGTGCCAAACCAGTGAAAAAAAAGAACAAAACCAACGTATATGAATTATGGTGAACTTAGTATGTTTGAAATTTGCTCGATTATTTTGTCCGGTGTAAGTCATTTTCTGACCGTGTGGCGTTTTGATTGTTGCAAAGTCTTTCATTTTGCACCCTCGTTTTTTGGCTTCACGTTCTTCCACACAGCACTGTTGTGCATGTCCTCTTCTCGGTCATGTCTCTCCCATGATTCCAAGGTGACCACCGAGCAGGGCCCTGTCCCCTTGCCTTCAAACTGTTTGTATTTTAAGTCAACCTGAAAAAAAAGACCATGTTTTTTTAAATGGCGATGACTGCTATGTAAACCTTCATAGGTGTTTGTAATTTTATAACCATGACAACAATGACGACAGCCTCCAGTGCTAACAGTCTAAGCAGAAAGGATGGAAATGTTTCTTTTTCTTCGGCTTTTTTTTTTTCCTTCTTTTGGGCCATCAGCTTCCAGCCTTTCTGAATGACCACTGTGAACATGAGCTCTGGAAGGCAAGCTTACATGACATTGCTTACAGTTTGATATTATTGTTTCATATTTTCCGATAACTTTGTTCCTGATAAACTGCCAAAGTTATATAAAATATTTGTACAAAAGCAATCCATTACATGTATGAAGATATATATGTACATGTGATCAATTACTTTTTCAATGCTAAATATTTGATTATTGATAGGGTGGTACTAAGACTTTATTTTTTTTATTTCCTGTGAAGATGTTAAACAATATGAAAGTTGCACATGTTTCTTTACACATCATTTAAATCAGCTCATTGGAATTATTTTTCTTCATAAAGGAAAGAGTCTAACATTTGGTAAATATGCAACATTCCTATGTATTGCACTGATGGCGAATTGTATGTCATGTAAATATATTTAGTGAGATATTGTACAAAAGTCTACTTTTCTTCAATGTGCATAAAGTATGTGCAAATGTGTTAAAACATCTGGTTAATTTTGAACAACTTTCAAGCAATCGTCCCTCTAACCTATTCCATTTTTTAAGCTTAATTATGATCAAGGGGCCATATACAGAGGATGCATAACTACTTCTGGGGAGAAGCTTGTTTGCAAAGTTTGCAATTGTGTCTCTTTGATCAGTAACAGTCTTGGTTAGTAGAACTGTCCACATTATGACAAAGTGGTTGCATCCAATGGCTGTGTCAGGGCAAATCTGAAAATCAATCAATGCTCTCACAGTATATAAAGGTAGAGTCAGTAGCATTGTTTGTTTCAGCTTGTAAACATAACATTCAAGCCCCCTCCTCCTGGGCTCATCGCCCCCAGAAGTGCGCACACACACTGCAGGACCCAGTGTGTATGTTTACTGCTTTTACCTCCACTGCAAACTATTATACGCTAGCTCAAACTAACCAATGAAGTTTGGGACCGGCCTGTCCAACCTAAAGCAGGCCAACCCCCCATCCAGGTCTGAAAGTAAACATAAGGTTCAACCTTGTTTTGGAACTAGCTTTTATCCGCACGGCGTCTCGCTTCACTATGATTATATTTTCTCTTCTTTGCTGCTATGTCCATGTCCACCATATTGTATCCTAAACTCACCTGCACGTTGTCATTGGCTGGGGGAAATACACCAGCTCCCACCAAGAAACATCCTGTGTCAGCTAAAACACAATAAAAAGTCAAAATCCAGGCAAAGGACAGGCACTCTGCAGACACAGTCATCACCACATATATATGGAGGCCTATAATGATGATTGAGTGGCTTTACTTTCTATTTTTTGGGAAAAGCTACTGACTCTGTCTTTAACAATTATTAAGTGGACATTTTTCTCCAGAAGTGGGTATGATGTGATGAAAACAATCACAACCCCTTTAAAACATTTAGAATGTTTTTATAGTACACAAACTACAGTATGCTAGAGTATGCTATACATGCTTTATAAAGCATGACACGTCTATGAATTTCTGAGAGTAATGCTGAGCAGTCAAGACTGTACCAACTCTGATGCACCAGAACCCAAGCTGTAGTCTCTGTTATTTAAGCATCCTTTACTATAAAAAACTTTGTGCCTACTTTACCCACAATGCAACTTGTCCCAACCAAGTTCATGGACTGTTATGCTATCAGCAGCTAATGTAGGTAGCCTCAAGATGAAATAGGAAGCGGGTTACAGAGGTCTGGTAAGCTCATTTCTCTCTACTCTTCCAGATTATTTTCTCTCCACAAAAACATATTTTGCTTTTTTTTGGGTCACATTTTAAGATTAAAACGGCAAGGGCTAAAATAATTGTATGCCTTAATTTGTTGATAATTCCTTGGTAGAATAAAAAATAAATAAAGCCAATGCATTTTGCACCATTAAAAACATATCTAAGGTTTGTTCTGCATTAAAGCTGAAAATAGCATTCAATTGCTAAATGCAAACATACAAGATCAAATGTTCCTCAGATTTATCTTCATTTTGAACTGCCTGAATAGATCTTTATGGCATTTTAAAGAATCACTGAATTTGTTCAGAGGATAGTAATACATATAACCATTTTTAAAGATCACTTTTCAAATACTAACTTAAGTCCGTCACAAAGGCAGCCATATAACTGTCACCAGCTAACTGTGGGAATAACTGAAATAGTCAATACGTTTTGATAATTTTAAGTTACCAAATCAGAATTTGTCTTCTTCCTCCCCAACTACTGTGTAGAAACTTCATGGCATTGTCTGCGCGCTGTCTGAGATGCTTCCCGTATGATGTTAAGTCTTTTGAAAGCACCTGCAGATTACTTCCACAAGATAAAATAATCCTTTGCACTAAACATGAACGCTTTACTTTGTCAAAGTTTCTCTATTTTTGTGATTTCATGGTGCCTGAGATGAGTGTTTTCAGATCAGTTATGCTCTACTTACTGTCAGTCATTCAACACCCACGGGGAGAAATGCACGACTGTGGTAGAAATTAATCCCTCAACAGCATGTCACCTGCCAAAACTTTTAACGCCCGTGTTTATGTCATTTCATTTGGGCCATCTGTGTTACTTCAGAGAGAGAACAGCTGATTTTTGGCTAAATGTAAAAATGTAGCCCACACCTCAACTCTTTGAAGCCTAATGTAAAGAGTTAAAATAATAAACATCGTATTGGCTATACTCAAGGGATGTGCAAAATGGCTGAAAGTTACAAAAATCTGTGTTAGAATTAAAAATCACACATATTGAGATTATAGGCTGTATACAATGTGGACACTGCGTCACCATCTCGTCCACAAAATTGAAGCCAAAATACTCGTGATGGCTGCTGACATATTATACTGGTGATGCCATTTGGAGCCTCCTGCAGAAGGGATCCAGCTGGTTGAGCTGCAGAATCCATGTCTGGCTCTTCCACAAAAACAAAACAGACATTTAACTTACTGACAAAACAGCAAAGATCCCTCAGGTCAGTACAGTCCAAAGCAGAACAGATTCATGTGTGTCTGTGGAGCAGACACGCATCACAGTTATAAAAAGGGTGATGACACTTGTGATGCTGGGCATTTACTGTATGATTTCAGGCTGATTTAGACCTGAGTTCTGAGTTGTATGACTAATGTTGAATTATTGACAAATGTCAGTCCAATTGTGTGGCACAGCAGCCAATAACAGCCTGAACAGCTGCTCACGACCAGTCGGATGATTTTCTGGCATGTTTGATATTTTGGTCGTATGACTGCACGTGCATTCACACTGAGTGCAGAGACACGAGCCGATGCCACAATTTCAGGTTTTTTTTTTCTGATTGTGCCTGACAGACAGCATCTGAAATCAACATGGCAAAAGCATTTTTTTTTTTTTTTCAGATTCGTTTTTGGGCATTTTGTGCCTTTATTTGAGAGATAGGACAGTGGATAGAGTCAGAAATCAGGGAGAAAGAGTGTAGGGAATGTCATGTGGGAAAGGAGCCACAGGTTGGATTTGAACCTGGGCCGCCCGCCTAGAGCACTACAGCCTCCATACATGGGGCGTGTGCTCTAACCTCTGCGCCACCAGTGCCCCAATATGTATATTTTTTAAATTACTTCAATCATAACATTATTTTCTTGTATTTTACTAACATTTAATGTTTATCAAAATGTATTATTTTATCACTTTGCTTTATGATGCTCTGCACTCCTCTCTGTACACTCTGTTGTGGATTAATCCTGCACGTTCATATATTTCGGGCAGTGGCTTTTCCCATTTTGCTGATTTGATATTATCAAAATGTGCTTCCTCAAAAGTTACCAGCTTTACCAATAATTTTGTCTTCAAAGATTATGGAAGCGATCATTGAAAGCCGATTATTCTAGCCACAGGCTGTCCCCTTGGTCCCACACAGTGAAACTAATCACCTGGAACTAGGATTAGAGGACCCGGCAAAGTAAGTCCATTTGTCAGTGTCACCATTTTGTCTTTTTTTTTTTACAGCGATACTCCCTCTGAAGCACATGGGAATAGAAAATAAATGAGAGATAGAAAGAAAAAAGCAAGTCTTTGAGGGAGTGGTGAAGATAAGAAGGAACTACAGAAGAGACCAAACGTGCTTTAAAGAAGATGACAGGAAATGTGAGAGGTATGTTTAGTCCTGAGATTAATGATATTCTCTCACATGGACATGATGACACTTGTGTTTAAAAAGTAATCCACAGTGATTTCAATCCTGATATAGAATGATACATTTGTTGTGTGTATTGCTATTTTTAACTTACAATGTAAAGCATGTTTCTACTTTTCTATATTTATGTTCACAGATAAGTTATTATAAATGTCCAACAGACAATTTTCCCTGCAGACATTTTGACATTTCAAAGCAGGAAAAATGCAGGTGTAATAAAAGTATTAGCCTTAAGTCCACGATTCTTCTAGCAAATGATGTAAAAATTTTATTAGCCAAACTACTTACTCAAAAATAAAAACAATCTTTTTTACAAGCTCAAATACCTTAAAGCTGTACTGAAATGTTAAATATGCTTGAATTGATTTATGAGGACAACAGGAGCAATACCAGTTCATAGCAGACCCTTACAGCAATGGCTGTACTGCGAGTGGTTGCTTTAGCAAATGTTAAAAAATGTAAAGTAAAGAAGCTAGTCTGTGTTGGTGTCCACTGGAAACAAATCTCCTTATACTACCAAATGTTGGTTAAACGTGTAATATTAAATCTGTCTAAAAATGTAATTGTGAAAGAGACAATCCCTGTCAATGGGTACTTTCCACGTTACCACCAGCCTGTTGGGTTTTTTGTGAACTAATCACATTCAAATTTTGCAAACCTGCAAACTTCAGTAACTGCAGATGGCACTTGGAGGATATTAAGGAATGATGGTAAATGATCATTAAAATTGTGGCGCAACTGACCAATGCCATTACATTCAACATGAATATAGATTAAGATTGTATACATTGTACAGTAGATGATTTAACAGCATGAACTTTAAGAGCAGCTAAATCCAACAGCTACAGTTAATGTCACAAAGAGCAATGTCTAACATTAGCTCTGAAGAATATAATATCATAGAGTACAAATGAACAAAGCAGGAACAGTAGTGATTCCAGAGCCCTACGAAAAATTAACAGGGTGCCCTCAAACCAGCATTCATCACCTTTATAATATAATGAAAGTAATCATTATCAGCATTTTGAGGGGGCACTTTATCCTTATCTTTTGATGTATTATGTCAGAAACTTAAGTAATGATCCAATGTCTTGCTTTTTTTCCCCTCATTCTTTCATTCACTCGGATAATTCCTCTTTATTCTCAGATGACTTTGACAAACTTTGGTTTTCACAGGAATAAGGCATGCAATGCTTAGCAGTGCAATGACAGTGATTGCTGTCAGATAATGTCCTATTAGGGAAGTGTCCTACCGTCATTGCAAAATGTGCACCCTTTGAGCCTCTGCTGTGGTTTAAACTTTGTCAGCCCTCAGGGCCCCCGTACTGGCCTGGGGCCCCTAGCAGTTGCCTGCCTTGCATGTTGACAAGCAGCACCTCTTGGCATGAAAAGAATATATTTTAATAAATACACTGTAATAAATGTGACCTTAAAATCACATCTATTACACTTGAATGTGTCTGAAATGTTGATTGAATTACATTACAAGAAATTGCATCATGTGTTTTTGCAGAATACCAACTGCTCTAATTACCTCTCAACACCTGATACTGTGTGTGCTAGTCATGGTGTTGTATTCTTTTTCCTTTTCTGAGCCATTTACGCCAGTGACAGCAGCTTATTTCCTCCCCATGTAATTAGATTAAAATAAATAGAAGAGAAAACGGTAACACTTTAAAAGACCAAAATGTAGCAGAGAGAGGAAACACTCACTCTTTTAGTCCCAGATTGGAGGGAAAACTGAGAAAAAAAATGAACTTGACTCATCCCGCAGTAGAGCTGCCAAGATGCAAAATTACATCAACTCTGACTCCCACAACCTTGACCTCTCATTTGCATATTGTCAACTCCTCCAGGAATTTTTAGTCATCAGCTGCTGCGCATTTCAAAGGACACACTGATGCTAGGCAAATGAGGATCTCTGAGAAGGAGCTTGGTGATATAATTTATGGTAAAATGACAACCTTGTTGTTAACCTCATGGTTAGGGGGGTTTTGTGTGTGTGTGTCTGGAGAGTAGCCGACCTATGCAGCTCATTTCTTTTACTGATGATCCTCTGGATTATGTACTAAATGAAGAAGACTAGATGTAATCCAGGGCTGGCTAATTGAGTACATGACAGGAGGATAAAACAGCAGTGAAGCTCAACAAGAGGAGGATACATTAACCAGAAGTTATGGGCTACAGGAACTGGTCCATCTGCGTGATAATGCAGTGCAGCCAGCTGTTCTGAATGAGAAACAGTCTGACATACTTGAAGCACCATACCTGGACTTTTCTGTGTCCTTCAAAGCAGAAGGCTGTTAATCTATCAGGGGGAGATTGATGAAGCTCACCTCAAGGGAAGGATACGTCATTCACAGCAGGAGATCCAAACCAATGCATTTTATATAAAATACAAATGTCATACACAAGTAATGAAACCGATTATAACTGTTTCGTGTCACTGCCGAATATAATATCATACAACCATGCCCAAGATGAAGGAGATAAATTTTTAACACTGTGTTTGTTTCACATTTTAACATGTTTATCAAAATGAAATAGGAACACAATGCATCATGATGCAGTACAATATTAAAGCACTAAACGACATAGTAGCCATATCATATGTACTATCATCTGATCCATAAAATAAAATATAGCAAGTAATCACTTCTCAAAAAGGAAAGAGCCAGGTTGCAATTATTCTGAATATGTTTTTGCCAATGCCATGCAAATGGATGTTGTTTCGATTATGTAAAGATATGGATTACACGTGTTAATCTTTCAAACATTTTATGACCTTCAGAGCAAACAACACTCAACTGTGTTTTATTCTCAGCTTGAAGGTCAACATTTGAAATGAAAATGTGTACATGCTGAGAATATTTGATGATATATAGATTGATTTATTAGTCAGTGCCACAGTAAAAATGAATGATGGCTAAGGACACACACAACATGATCCCATATAATACAGTTAACAAATTCTAAATAACCAAGCGAGTCAGGATTATACAATCCCATTGTGTAGATTTTCCTTAGGAGACCAGACCATATAATGTGTGATGTGTATTTAATGGTAAAGTTTGCCCCATGTTCCAGCTGTTTACATTGAGGAGGCGGAGTTTATGACCTATACTGCAGCCAGTCTGCAGTCTATAAATCAATAATAAAACTTCAAACAATTTCAAAGATTCCCACTATTTGCAATGATCAAATACAGTATTATCACATAGAAGTGAATATTGGGACGCTATAGTGTCTGAGACTGACAATGTTGTGTCTGTTTTCCAGAATTAGATCTTTTCAAAGATATACAAAGGCCCACCCTAGTGGAACACAGCCAGTCATGAGTGTTATTTTACACCTGTGTTTGAAAAGTTAAATGTCTGCTGGGAACACTGTGAGGAGCTTACTTTACCTTATTTTCTCACTCCTCAGCCTTGAAAGCGGAGTTCCCAGGTGGATCCACTCAGATTATCGAGCATCACAGTGACAAGACGTCCAGGCCTGTGCTGCATCACCCCCCCCCCCACACACACACACACACACACACACCACTACTACTACCACCACCACCACCACCCTCCTCTACATCACTCCTGACTGCTACTTCTTCTTTTCTCCTCTCACTGTTTTAATAAATCGTCAGGACAATTTGTCTGAAGGTGTGTGTGTGTGTACTTTTACAGTGTGTGTATAGTATACAGTATGTGCAGTAGGAAATATGACATTGTGTGACCTGAATATGGCTGCCCCATGAACTACATACTGTATATAGTATGTGCCTTTAAGTATGTGTCCTATGGGTGCACACTCGCCCTGCCCTTTCTCCCCAACCAATCTGGCTGAGAGTAATTACAGCTCTGTGTGTCTCGGTGGGCACACTCCTCATCCCGCCATTAAACAGAGGAAAAGCTAGTCGACACAGCCACTATGGAGAGGTAAGAGCCAGCCATTAAACTGCAGAGGTGGACGCTGTACTTGTTGAACACCAAGTAATGCACCCCCATAGAGCCACAAGGTGGGCTCTTACCGTCATTACACACAGCGAGGGATTGCTGACGCGACCTCCGTCACTGTGTGCAGGACAACAGTGCTGCCATTTCCACTCTGATGGATGAGATGTTGAACTGAACCATGACACTGAGCAGCCAACCGTTAGCGTGTCGTTGGTGCAAACAACGTCGTAATTGCTTCTGCTGGTTGACATTTTTATAGCAAACACACATGGCAACAAGGCAGGAGAAAACAGGATTTATTTCCTTCTGTGATACAGTCATCTGGGTCTAGTTTTCAGTTGACTGCATGCAGTTTCATTTTGCAGCTTTTGATTAAAAGGAAATGCCGGCATCTAGGATTTGATCACCACATCCCTCAATGGCAAATATATCTTTTGGATTCGACAAATCATTACATTTTAAAGCCAAGAACTCTCCTATGTCTAGCAGGCATTTAAGAAAAACAGCTCATACTGGTCCTTGATAGAGTAAATATCTGCAATCTCTTGTTTGCTCCAGAGCTCAGGGGCCCCTAGCCTGAATTATTTGTGTGTTGCCCTTAAGTACTTTGCATGAAGCTGAGGTAAATAAATGATCTCCCTGGTTTTGTCTCCTCTTTCCTTTTTACTCATTGTCTTTGCCTGAAGAACAACAGCCAGAGTTGAACTGGGATGTGTTTTTCTGCTTCTGTCTTCAAGGGGCCACTGAAAACAGCAAAACACAACAGAGGCATAATTTGTATTCCTTACTCATACATCACCTCCATGATTTCAAACTGAGAACAAAGAATGTAGGTAGCACAGCAGGCATCTATCCCAGCGCATCTTTATCTCACAGGAGTCCAGAGAAGAACTCTTCATGCCGATTGCAGTATACTACAGTGTTTATTCTTCCTGCTGCAGTCAATGAATGCAGGGCTTGTTTATTTATGAGTAAAAACAAATGTTTTCCATGTTATAAAAAAAGATGTATGACTACCAGAAGGATGCAGCGTGTTCTATAATATACAGCTCCAGGACTCACATCGTCTTACATCGTGCTGACAGATGATTAGCTATAGGGGGCTTTGTCAATGATAAAGATTACGATCCCTGCTAACACAAACATCTCTTTAACTGTAAAGCCTGTAAGCATTCACGTTTACAGTGAACAATAATTTATGTGCAACAATGCTTTGTGCGCAGCAGGAGCTTGGAGCACTGCAGGAAGCAGGTCTGAGAGAAGGAGGGAGGAGAGTCCTCCAACAAGGCCATCTGTTCATGTGTAATTACAGCTCTGGGCCTCAGTTGGCTCAGTCTGAATCCAGGTCCCCTGACCGACCTATAGCCTGGCTGAGAGGTAAATGCTGGCTCTACCTCCTGCATCGCAGCTTACATGGTTTTAAGTCGGAACCGATCTTGTTAAATACCTTACTAGCTGACCAGGATTTGAGGATGAGGGAAATCCGAAAGGGAAGAAAAACATCAGCCGGACATAATGACTATGTTTAGGCCTACCTATTCATGTGCAGACTGCAGATCAGAGAGGAAGGCCCCATGGCAGATGGTCAGAGAAAGGCGTTTCATCACTTTCCACCAAAGCGTCCCCCACTAAGAGACAGTAGTTTCTCTACGTAGACGTGTGGTGCTGCAGCATCACCAGCCATTCGTTCTCAGTCTACAAGAAGTGATTTTGCACATGTCAACTAAGAATAACAAAAAAATATTTTATTTGAAATTAAATGCATCACATTGACATAGCTTTTTTTTTGTTATTTTCCAGAGATGTAATCTTACCGTCTTTCTGAGCGCATAGAGCAGCAAATAAACAATGTACTCGAGGAGGTAAAAACCAAAATCCAAGTGTGTGTTGGCAGAAACTTCAACAGACAGAATGCACATTTAACAGTATATCTACATAGTTTTTCTTTTTTACTACAGGTTGCCCTGCTAACATACTCCAGAGCATATTTCCTTCAGGCTATTTAACCAGATGTATGGAAGCATAAATCAGAACTAATCAGCTCAATCTGGATGCTCAAGACCATTTCACATTTTGACTGATGATTTATCTACTCACATACTGTGTGTTAAGGTATCTGCTTTTTACAGGCCATTCAGCCTTACTTGCTACTATTACATATGATAGGATTAGCTGCAATCTGACTAACTTGTGATGTTTTTTATTTGTTGTATGTTGGTCACAAAAATTCCCGTTATTTCCGAGAGCAACTGATGCAATAGATTGCACCCATTTCTATTCACCACAGCCACGAGGAGCCCAAGGCCAACTCTTGACCTAGAAATAATGTAAGTGTTTATATGATAGCAACATATTTTATTAACGAGAAGTACGTCTACTTTCCTTCGTGTCTGGAAGGGAATAAAGCTGTTTACACTGAAATTTCCCTCAAGTTATCCCCTCTAGGCATCTAGCTTAACAGCATCACCTTTTCACTGTCAATAAAGTTTGTATGGCTGCTGTATGGCACTTTTTCTTGAGAGAAAGACAAACAAATTAACTCATGTTTCCCTGATTTTTAAAAATATGTTGTCTCTAACCGATATGTTGTTGTCCGTCCTTATAATTCCATTTCATTTCTCCAGCCGGGTAACAATCATTAGGAATCAGATATGATCTGAATTTAATTTCAACAAATTTGCAAGTACTTTAAACTTGGTGCTTACCTGCAGCTTTGGTGTAGGTGTTTTGCTCAGACTTAAGGGTTTCTTAAATAATCACAGCAACTAAATAAGTCAAGCAGATGACTTTATTGAAATGTTCTCTCATTCCTAGATGGTTCAGATTGTTTATGGTGCTTTGGTTTACTGTATGCCACTGATTTAGAATATAACACCCAGCTCTGAATACTGAAAAATGTCAGGAGGTAAAGTACAAAAGGCAAAAAAACCTTTCCTGTATACTGACAACCATTCTGTGTACACACAAATATTAGGGTGTTTCAGTCAGACAGCCCTGTGATTTAAGGGTTACAGCTCATTGAACTGATCCGCATTGTATTGTCTAAGGAAGAGGATCGGTTGCCTTTACCTGCATTGAAAGACTTGATGATTTGTGGCACGCTGTGGTTGAGGTATTAAATGGATGTCTGGATCATTAATCTCTATAAGGAGAAGATATGGCTCTGGTATACAGGCCATGTTAAGGAATTCCTCTCCTTAGACGATGCATCATCACCAGCAACCTATCTCTTTGCACACTCATCTTTGTTTCCATATCACACAGGACACACAAGCCAGAAACATTATTTCTTGCATGATGACACTAAAGCCACTCTATGGCTGACTAACTCTGGGGAATACAGATGGCATTGCCATGGCCATAAGTTTTTACTGCTTATAGATTGAGAAATATATCCAAGGGGAAGTCTTGTCTGCAAGTGATTATAGGATTGTTTGGAAAGACAATTAATTAATAATATAGAAGGATAACGAAAGAGTGAACTTTAAAAACTTGAAATATGAAACTTCTTCTAACTCCTTTTCATTAGCATACAGTAAGGACAAAGAGGGAACATATTTTCCCACAAAACTACATGTGCTTTTCTTATACTGGGGGCATTAAGCAAAATGTGTTACTCTTGGGAGAGCCAGATTAACTATTTCCCTATTTTCTACAGTCTTATGTCTAGATAAATTAAAATGACATTCCTTCTTGTTGTACTCGTTAGCTGAAGTTAATGCATAGAAAATTCAGAGACTCTATACTTAAGACTGAAGGGGCATTTACCCACTATGATGCTATGATTTACTGTTTTTAAAAAACAAAGAGAGGGGAGTGTAAGAGAGAGACACATCCAGGGTCAGAGATTTCATCTCCAAACGGAAGATAAATGGAAAGTAGTAAGGTCACACTGACTTTCAAAGTCCACATTTCCATCTATATCATTTAAAACTTACCAAAAAAACATGAACAAAAAGTGTCCTTGCAGTTTTACATAGCACAAGATGACTCAGGGAGCAAGGTAATGTCCAGATATGAATAACTGTTTTATCCACAAGCCTTTTTTTCTTTATGTAATTCTATAGGTTGCCCTTTTTCAGTGTAATCACAAAGTCAATGCTAAATAATAGTAAGTATTTCATAAGTCCCCAAAGTAAGCCTGGTGTAAGAAAAAGAGAAATTCTGCTCTTTTTGTTACACCAAACAGTGGTGACTCATCATCTTCATATTGCTGCTCCAATAAGTTATGTTCAATTTGGTGGAAAAAGGGATTCAGGAAACAATGACTTAAAAATGGCAGCCAGGATTCACCCAACAACCTTTACAGTAATTGACATCTTCTCAGAGAGTATGAAAAGGCATTGAGGAGGCATTCACAATAATAACCTTACAACAACCACATGGCATATGGGTGGGTGACGTTTCCCCCTGGAATTTTGATTTTTTTTTTTTAATGTAAAAAAATAGAAACAGAACAATCACAAAGGCCCAGACCTATTCCAGACTTTGTTTTTCATTCAGTTTGAGATGGTCTGTGTGAGATGTGCTATATAATGCAAATACTGTGCTATGTTTGGTTTAGAGGAAGGGTGTCACCTGGGTAGAGCGTGTAGTAGAGGGAGGAGCTTATTCTAATGATACCCAAACCAATGCAATTGCAGATCAACTCATAGGACATTTAACTCACTGTGTGCAAGTGGAATCAAAGGTTAAATTCAGTTTGATTCAGATTTGGACAATGATGTTTTCAAAACTCAATAACTCAGGGTTATTTTGATAATCTTAAGATTGTAGTGCATGTGCAAAAGGGGCTCGTGAAAGAGGCAGTTTTCATGTGATGGTTGACAAAAACAGAGTTTAATACATTTCTTGCACAAATTGTTATTTATTTTCTAGTAAAAAATAAATGTCATATCATATGTTGTGACAGAATGATGTGATGAGCAAAAGCAGTCACAATATCAGGATTTAGTGTCCATCCATATGAGGTTTCATGCACTAAATGGAAGCTTGTGGTTAAATGCTAGCATTATAACAGCTTACCTTCTGCAATATGGAAACCTAAGGTTATATCTTGTAAAGGCCAAAAAGTCATTCATCTTTGGCATTTCTATACAAAAGGCCTCAAACCAAAATACATCTAGAGAGGGAATTGAATTGAGAATCTTGTGAAAAAAGTGACATGAGACAGCCCTCTAACCTCTCTGTGGTGCTTTTGAGATATTTTCTGCACTTTATTTTTAAACTACATTTCCCAGAATAATTGCCCCTTAAAGGTCACATATTATCCCCCTTTTCAACAGACATAAGTCTCAGAGCTCCCCAAAACATGTCTGTGAAGTTTCTTGCAAAAAACCCACTCTGATTCTGTATTTTATGCAGAGAAGATCCATGTACTGATTACATAGAAGGTGTTTGATGGTGAACGACATTGCTGATGGTTTGTTTGGTTCCGCTGGTGCAAGCAATGGTACATTAGAATGTCATTAGAGATATTGGTGTTCAGAAAGGCCTGAAGCTGCTGCTCAATAATAAAATGATCTGGAATGAGGCCATAATGAGTGAAAAAAAAATATGCCCAAGGGAGGGCAGCTGTAATATCTTACACTTCTATTGTTGTGCTGTAAGAAGAATTGCTGTCAAGCTAGATCTTACTGATGCCTCTGAAACTATTGATCCACCATGTTTATTGGCAATTCATTGATCAGATGATTTAGGGGGGACTGTTTAGGGCACTACTGGGGGGAAATGAGTGACAACCCCTGGACAAATCACCAACCAGTGCAGCCTAGTCTCCAAAAAGCATGCTTCAGCCTGACCACCCCACAACTCTATCATAGATACGTGTAGTTTTCTTTTACTCTAAAACAAGACAGACATTATTTGACAGTTACAGGGTAAACAGGATGTTTAGTTTAGTTCCCTAAAATAATACATTTGCACTGGTTTACAAGATGGAAACATAATGGGCAGCACAGTAATATTCAAGCTTTCGACAGTGAAAACCAAAGTGAAAACTGAAGTCAACAGCCTTCGTACTGTGGGGTCACAATAATAACAACCACACCACCCCAATTACAAAGACAGAGCTGTGAAGCATATTACAGTATAGTTTCAATTACACATTGGTTGGATTGAATTAGAATTTTTTGTAAACAAGAGACAATTTATTTTTAAGACGACTATTGTTTCTCTAAAGGAGATAATAAGATTTCCATTAATATAAGTGATTATTGATTTCCTATTCCTCTTAAGTGTACAACGTGCATAGATGTGATTGCATGTTAGAGTCACCAAATAGTTCAGGACAGGACAGAAAAGTTCTTCAGAGATTTACTGACGTTTAGCTTCTGGTCATGTGTCTTCTTAATGAACATTTCTTTAACCAGCGGTTGAGTATGCCTTGTGGTGATCTCTCCTGAGCCAACAGAAGTCAGTGTAGGCTGACAATCAAAAACCTGCAGCTCCAGTAAACACATACATGTTTAGGAAAACAACTTTCCATCGACGAGCCTTAGGATCAGTGAGAAGGAGGGAGAGTCAATCCACTATTGATTTCCCTCTCTCCCTAGAGGCTCTGCACACATTTATTTGGCAAGATCTAGTCAGGTTCTTGCTGGGAACCAAATAGATTGGCTGTTTGCAGCTGAGCATACAAAAAACTTGTTGAGAAAGTAAAAGTGTTAAATTCCGCTAACTGGATGTATAGAAATGATCCCAAAACCCTTTGAAGGATTGGATCCACAATGTGGCAGAAACTCATCTTGTCCACAATCTTGTCATGTGGAGATGCAGAGTGGTGGAGCACCTCTTGTAACCTTTATGTTGGTGTGTGGATCCCAGGAAGCTGCCCGCTTAATCATGTCAGCTCAGGCACAGTGCTGAAGCCATAAATCAGCTGAGCATGCTCGGGCTGAGCTAGTGGCCTCGTGGCACCAGTCATCTGTTTGGCTGGGAGTGTCTCAGAGCCTTCTCTCTAGTAGAATCATACTGAGTAAATTGACCCACCTGAAAAACCTGACTGAGAATGGAAATGATTTGACCCTTTCAGTATGTCATTGTATTCTAATTGTTCCAACTGAAAACAAATTTGCAATTACTTTATGTGTCTTTGTTCACCCCGTTAGAAGGCAGAAATTGTTGTAAGATGGCAGTGAGAGAAGGGTAAGTTATTATATCATTCGAAAGTAAATTAAATATACCTCGTTATAATTGACATCATGCACTACTGCATTACTCGTAGCACTCCCAGTGGCTTGCAACAGTTACTGGTTGAGTAAAATTTATCTCAATGGTGTGCAATCTTTTGCATCCGTCTTTTGAAAGGAGCCTGCCATGCAGTCATTTTTGCACATAAAATGTTTAAAAAAGTTTCAAATGGCTATCAACACACACCAAAGACTGTATACATCAACTTTACATAAAACATACACTTTTGATCTACTCTGACTATTACTTAAAGTAGTCACAAACAGAATTTCTAAATTTACTCCACTACAGTGACCAGTATTCACGATTTTATGTTTTGATCCACTACCTTTTATGCTAATGTAATAAGAAAGTGCTGTTTTTTTTTTTTACAGCACTAGAAGAGCCTCTCATCTGAATATGCCCAATGCAGTGCATGCCAAATATCTGTGGCCTTTAAGATTGTAACCTGGAACGGACAACTAGTGGATGTCTGCAGCTGCCTGCCTTCCTGGGAGATTTGATGATAACAAGGTGCAGGGTATTTCTCCAGGGTGCTCGGCGAGAGCCAAACCTTGGTTTCACAATATAAACAGAAAATGAGGGTCAAGCCCAGGCCATTCTTGCATCAAGCCTCTGTTAGATTGTCAGCAGATGAAATCTGATGAATAGAATACCACTGCCAAGAACTATGATTCAAATAAAACAGCCTCTGTGCTTTCTGGTTTCATTTTTTTGCTTTGCAGATGCTTTCACATTAGGCCAGCCTTCAGAAAGCATCTTAGCTTCTTCTGAATCAGAAGAATTCCCACTGGCTGTAGAGCCACGTGGGTTGGTGTAGAGTGACAGTAAATAGATCAGGAGGCTCCAATCGCTAGGGATGGGTACAAGTACTCATTATTTGACTAGTGTTTCACTAGACAGTAATGTTCTCCCACAGCCAAACAGTATAGGCTTGGTCGGGGA
Source organism: Labrus mixtus (assembly GCF_963584025.1). Classification (NCBI taxonomy): domain Eukaryota; kingdom Metazoa; phylum Chordata; class Actinopteri; order Labriformes; family Labridae; genus Labrus; species Labrus mixtus. The sequence goes on along the minus strand of NC_083612.1, from coordinate 25,649,618 downwards.
GGTCAATGTACGAATATAAAAATACTAGCTTAACATTGTTTCAATAACGTTTGTTCCTTGACATCGGTTGATCCTTTTGCCCCAAGAAAGTCCAGAAGCGATGCAATGGATAATAAAATAAGCACAGGTGGCGCTGATGCGCCCAAATGTGCCAAAGTCAATACGTTTTTATTTACTCAAGCTCATTGTAAATGCGCCAGATGGAGATGACACAGTTAAGCTAACAGTACAAGATCAAGATGCCATATGTGCAACACAAAGTACAACATATAGAGCACCTGGGGGAATGTATGCCCATTTGCACTGAGAAAAAATGTGATGTTCTCATATTTGTTGAGAGGTAAAGAGGTTGTCGAGAATAATGCACTATTTCTGACTTATTTAGTAGTAAGGCTGAAATTATATATCTCCAGTGAAGGTTTTAAATTAACGTGGGCTAGTCTGAGCCATGACATTTCTGGCCTGCAAATGAGTCCCAGTCTGGCCCTTTGTCACGGTCTACTGCCTAGTAACAAAAGAAAAGTGTAAAAATGAATGAAGGTCTAAAGAACAAAATACAAGTCATGACACTTTTGCTGAGAATATCTGGATTGCTACAAATGAACTGTGTCTATAAGAGATTCAGGTTCAGTGGGCATACATCACTCTGCAGCTGATCCTTTGCATTAGCAGTGTACACCAGATTAGATATGTACACTATAGATCACACTCAGGAGGTGTTTTCACAGCAGCACTTTGCATCTCATACATCAAAACAGGGGACACATGCTTTTTTTCCCTTACCAGTCATGTGTGCCATTAACCTTAATGACTGATGCAATGACACAGTGGTTGCTAAGTAACAAGACTAGTCATCTCTATTATTTTGAAGACTATCCCCTATGTGTGAATAATATGTAAATAATGATGAGGGCAGATAATATTGCAATTCTGTAACACATTTCACAGGCATGTGGACCTAAAAGGACCTCACAGGCATCCAGTGTAAATAAACTTAGCAATAAGCCAGCCTCAGCAGTTTTCTTGGTTGCTTTGTGAGATGCCTTTGGGTCACTGCTGGTTCAGTGCCGCTCTAAAAGACTTGAATAAAAATGTACAATGTGTTAATGTTAGTAAGTTATTTAGTCTGGTAATGTGTAAGGAGTGTGTAAAGTAACTTTTATGGGTAATACTGGGACAACAGAATGTCAATCTCTGCAAAAATAAGGGCTTCACAAAATGGGAAAAACAACAACATTGGAATATCTTTATCTTCTGTGATAACTGTAATAAATACAGTTTTGAAAAATAAATATTACCTATATTTTGACTAGTATGCCCTATTTAGAAAAAAATATCTCTTTACAAGAGAAACCTGTCTAACGTAGCAGCCATACAAAATCCCCCAAAAACATTCAATCCAACTAAAATAAGTCAACATGGGAAAATCACAAAAATTAAAACAGAAAATCGAATAAACAGTGGCTTTTCAAGAAAAACAACCACCTTTATGGTACTCTTGATTTTTTTTTTGAGTGATATCGGTGTGTCTTATATTTGCTCTTAATGAAGATTGTTCCTTGCCTAAAGGTGAATTATGAGGAAAGCATTTTTCCCAAGGTTTATCAAAACATGGTACGCAGTGAAGAGCAGTCAATTAGGGGATGCCATGTTTATGTTTTGTTTTTATTTACATAATTTACACTTAACAATTACCATACAGTTTTTAACTTTGAACATGAAGACTCTTTTCTGTTACAAAAAAAACAAAAACAAAACCTTTTACCACATTTATTTCAGCCCTCTGACAACGACTCTGACTGTTAGTATGTATTTTCATGAATTCACTCATCTTGATAATTTTGTGGATATATCATTCACTTGTGTCAACCATCTTAAGGTAATTCTTCTTTTGGGTCTGTGAAGCTGTAACCTTATATGGTAAAACATCTAAATTCAACTCCCAAGCTAGCGTTTGTTGATTTCATGTCTAATGTATGCTGTGCTTGTAGTCACAAGGAGTTCATAGTACAACAAAATACTACTGTTGATGACAAGCTAGAAACAGAACTATAAATGGGAAAATACATTCTTTGTAGTTTTGTGTTTTGCATTCAAAGACCTAACAGACGACATCTCTCTTTTTTCTCTCTCTCTCTCTCTGGTCGCCTGCACAGTATAAAGTCCTGCAACATACGTGAGGGGTGCAGAGTGAGGGAGATCGATAACCTACTAGTTAAATGGTCTTAAATGCTGATCATATGGGTGGAAAATATACCTAGACGGCACACCTAGCATATCTTGCTGCTTCACTAGATCCCAAAGCTAGAGTGTTACCAAACCCTGTTTCTGATTGGCTAGAATGAGAGCTGCGTTACTCACAGAACATTGGTGGGTAAACTCTATTGAGCCGAACTTCATCAAGCGCATTCATAACAAATTCCCACGTGTTTTTATTTTTTTAATACATATTTTTTCCCCTCACGCCTGAGCTACGGCACGGTGCTGGAGTACTTTAAGCCCTATACGTCCGGCACTCATACCACACACACACACACAGCCTTAATAGTGTGTGTTTGTTTCATGTTCATATACATAACTACACATGGGCACACTACACACGGAAGCAAAGTTAGTAACTAAGCAACTGGTCGTAAGGTAGCTTAGCTAGATAACGTGCACTAACTGTATTCCGCATACCAACAATGTTCCAGACAGAAAACCTTATTCTGCTGATCGCTGAATAAATACTTTGAGGTCATGAATAAAATGTGTGCGTGTCCTCTTCAGCTCTCTCTCTTTTCTTCCCGACTGAGATAGAGACCAGGTTGAGCTCAGTCAACTTGTGAACCTCCCAGAGTTGCTTGAGCATCGTGTTGTTGAGGAGTGTGTGGCCTTATTCAATTCCAATGGAAGAGCAAGCTCATCCAGAAGCTCTCTCTCCAACCTGTAGATTTGAAAGAACCCTACATTGCTCTCATCGACATGGGCATGATCTGGAGGATGGCAACTCCATCAGCAGAAGCTCTACAGACACAAGATGGCACCCAATATAAGTGGTCAGACTACGTCCACAAGGTGTCATCCATCATCCTTGCCCGCCATCGTGATGCTGACCGTATTATCTTTGTGAACAACCCCGTACAACACACAAAACTCATCAAAACATGACGAGTGAGACCTGTGGGTTCAGGGCAAGGAACATATCCCCAACACCTACATGAAATTGGGGGACCCGTTCCCTTCAGTCAGAGCATTCAAAACTCTGCTGTGTAGCGTCATCAAAAAGGGGCTGCTGCAAAGACTAATTACAGCTACCGACTAGACAAAAGGTATTGGATCCCACTGCACGAACTTGTCAACCCAGCAATTGATGCGGAACTACAGCTTTGACCAGTCTGAGGCTGGCACCATTCTCTTCTCTTAGGTTACAGTGGTCCTGTTAATGCTGATACAGCTGATACAGATTCATATGTCGCCGCAGCAGTCATCTCGCTACACCCGGTAAGCTCTGTATCAAGAGAAAACAGGAGACAGAGGAGAGGGCAGACTATTATTCAGCTCCATTGTATGACAGGCTTTGATGCCAATGGCTTCTACACCAAGGGTAAGTCGTCTGTGTTTGATAAAGTGGTGAAGAATTCTGTGTCATGATGGCAGCTCTAGTGGTGCAGAGATAGCCTTGACCTTGGGGAACTCCTCCAGTTCACACAACATATTATCTATGGTGACAAGAAGAGTACCACCATGGATGAGGAATCATTCATCCACCTCCCTCCAGATGGAGATAGTCAACGCCAACACTTCCTCTGCGCCAACTACTTGGCGTATCTAGTCTGTACCCCTTCCTGTACGCATCCACCTCCACCAGGGCCAGCTGAAGAAGGCAAGGAAGATGATAAGGAGAAGGGAGATGACGATGTACAGAGGAGGAGGGATTCATCAGAATCTGATCCTCAGCAGAAGAAAGGTCAGAGCTTTCTTCTTAATAGTGGACATTAGGCCTGTGCTCAAAAAATTAATATGGTCATGTATTCCTTGCCAGTCTATGCAGATTTTACAGAATTGATAAAGCAGCTTATACTATACAGGCGGACTCGGGGAAAAAAATCAATAAAGTGACGCACGATCGAGTTCATGTCCGCACTTCGGAGAACAACACAGAGACCATGGCAGCTCCTTTACTGACTGTGTGTCTCTTTTTTTTTTAGTCATGTTAGTCAGATACAGCCATACCACTCCAGGATTTCTCCCGAATGAAGGCTGTCAACGTTAGGTACCTGCGTGCTTGTGCAGCATGAACTGTAACGTGCCAAAGCACACCAGCTATATCTTAACCATGCTATGAAAACAACCAGCAGCTAGTCAACGATGTCATGCACGTGAGGTCAGATATCCTACAGGACAAAACAATAACTAATTAATTACGCACACTCGCCACCAATGGGACTGGGTGGTCTACTGCAGGTGCTTTATATGTGGTTAATGACAGTTCTGTGTGAGAATTAGAAAGGAGCGGTGGACACCCAGTGATTCCAATCCGTCAAAATGACAGACAGCCTTCAGATTTTTCCGTCATTGGTAAAAACAAATCTGTCAAAGAAGGAAAATATTCGGTAAGCGACCTCTGATTACTTGAGGTTTTATTACATATTTATTACAATGTTATAAAGAAGTTAGAATATGTTGTATGTTTTTATTTGTATTTCAGGCCTTTAATCTTTTGCTCATTAATGTATTTTGCCTTGTAATGTATTTTTAAACTGAACCAACTGGTTTCATTATTGTTTGGTTTTCTTTGCTTAATACTTTTGATATTTCCCCTTTAGTGAAGTTGGTTGCCAGCTGCTGGTGGGGCACTAGGCACTCTAGGTGGTTCCCTGCACTGTGTGTAGTGTTAAGCACACCGAGACACAATAGTTTGCACTGGATGCCGTTTGCTGTGAGCTCATGAGTGGTGACTAAATTACGCTCCTGGAACACACCCTTGGATGTTAGCCTGCCTCCCCTCTGCTTTCACCACTCACTTCTCCCTCTCAGTTTGCTACTTTTAAATGACCTTTCATTGAAGTGTTTTTCTGAATAAATTAAACTAATTATATTGTTATAAACTTTTGATACATCTTCCTAAATTGATTAATTTAGCTCATTACAGCAATCAATAAATTCACATTTTCTTTTGGAACCACGTCTCTGTCTTGATTCAGATGTAGAACCTGTGTTTGATCAAGTTGTTCATATATTTCCTGGGGTAAAATTTCCCAGGCAGATACTGCACAGATTTCTCAGTTTGAGGATAAATTGGCATTAATTAGAAAATGTAAATTTTAATAAGTCCATGTGTTTCACTGCAGTAGTGATGTAAAGATTAATCGGAAAATCGTGATAAATTGATTCAAAGGTGTCAAGATTCACATCAGTACTCTGAAAAATGAATCACAATAATATCGTGAGTGTCAGCAGCTGTAGAGCAGAGGCGGTTGGCCACTGCAGAGCAAGATTTTGAAATTGAGGATGCACCCCAGTCTTTTAAATCGGAGGTGTAGAAGCATTTTGGCTTTCCCAAGACAGAAAGTGAAAGGTGAGAAGATAACAGACCAATATGATGCAGCATGTAATCGACACCACAATGAGAAGCTCCAATCACCTCCCATTGTTGAGAGAAAAAAAAACATAAAAGGCCAACTCACACTGACAAGAAGGTTTGCAGCCCCTAAAGGAAATCTCATTTTATAAAATAAATCGTGAGAGAATCGTATTGTGTATCGTGAGTTGAGTGAATCGTTACATCCCTACTGTGCAGTGATGAAGACCCTGGAGTCACCATGAAGACCCTGGAGCGACTCGTCCTGGATCAGCTCCGGCAGACAGTCAGTTCCCACTTAGACCCCCTCCAGTTCGCCTACCAGCCCCAACTGGGAGTGGAGGATGCCATTGTGTTCCTGCTCAACCGTGTCTACGTGAGGGTCATGTTTTTTGACTTCTCTAGTGCCTCTACTTACTGGGTGAGAAGATGGCAACAATGCAGGGGGATGCTCCCCTCGTGTCCTGGATTGTGGACTACCTGACTGGTAGACCACAGTATGTACGCCTTACACACTGTGTGTCGGACAGAGTGGTCAGCAACACTGGGGCCCCACAGGGGACGGTCCTGTCTCCCTTCCTCTTCACCCTCTACACCACTGACTTCAACTACAACACAGAGCCCTGCCACCTTCAGAAGTTTTCTGATGACTCGGCTATGGTTGGATGTATCAGCAAGGGTGAGGAGGCTGAGTACAGGGCTGTGGTGGGTGTCGCATGGTGTGAGCAAAACCATCTCCAACTCAATGTGACAAAGACGAAGGAACTGGTAGTGGAAAAAAAGGCACCGCTGACCCTTGTTTCCATTCAGGGGGTCAGTGTGGACAGAGTAGAGGACTACAAGTACTTGGGGGTGTAATTGGACAATAAACTGGACTGGAGTAAAAACACAAAGGCTGTCTACAAGAAGGGCCTCAGCCGCCTCTACTTCCTGAGGAGGCTGAGGTCTTTTAACATCTGCAGGACGATGCTGAGGATTTTTTTCGAGTCTGTGGTGGCCAGTGCCATCCTGTTTGCTATTGCGTGCTGGGGCAGCAGGCTGAGAGTAGCGGACTCCAACAGACTTAATAAACTGATTCGCAAGGCCAGTGACGTCATGGGGGTGGAGCTGGACTCTCTGATGGTGGTTTCAGGGAGGAGGACGCTGTCCTTGCTGCGTGGCATCTTGAACAATGTCTCTCACCCACTCCATGACGTGCTGGCAAAACACAGGAGCACTTTCAGTGCAAGACTCATTCCCCCAAGATGCACCACAGAATGCCACAGGAGGTCATTCCTGCCGGTGGCCATCAGACTCTATAACTCTTCCATTTGAGAGTCAGACACTGAGTCTGCAATTTTCCTGGACTATTACCTTGCAAAAAACTGTGCAATCTGTTGAAATTATTTATACATCAAACGTGCTATCTATACATGAACCGTGCAATATCTACGCTGTTAATCCATCAGTGTATATTCATATTTGTAAATATTGTTTATATTTTCAATTACTTGCGCTTGAACATAGCTTATTACTTATACTACTTTATTATTGCTTTCACTTGGTACTTATGCTTATTATATTGTTATTACCATTTTTATTTTATTTTATATTGTGAACTTATCTGTACTTCGTACTGATTTTTGGTGTTATGAGCAACTGTAGCAAACAAATTTCCCCCTGGGATTAATAAAGTCTTTCTGATTCTGATATAATCAAACATAATACAGAGTGTGTTCATTCTGTGACACATGATCAAAGTAAGTTTTAGGGTTTTATTCATAGAGGGAGCGGGATATCGTTGATTGACAGACAGACAGTCACCATGGTTACTCACTCTCAGCAGCCTGCTGCACACTGAATGAGAGGAGAAAGAGCTGCTGATTGACATCACTTCAAGCAGCATGCATGGACATCAATACATAGAAATAAATTATTGTTGGTCTACTGTTAGAAAAATGAACAGCCAAGGTCCGGACCTCGCTGATATGATCGTCTCCCTCTGTTCCATAACGTTGTTTAGCTTAATCCCTATATGTTCTGTTATCACAACAGGTTAGCTTCGGGTGGAGAGACTTGTTAGTAACTTTCAAAAACCGAGAGAGCAGAAAACCTCGACAGCAACATTTTAAACACCGGGGTTATAATTCCAATCACTGACTGACTGTCTGAGCTCCGCTCTGTCTGACTCTCAACAGACTGTAAACGTCTCTCCAGCTCGTTAAGGCTTCACTGTGTCGCTATACGAGATGTAAACCTTAACTGTTGCTCATGCCGTGTCGGTTTGGAAAAATATCAAAAGAGTAGCATATAATCAGGATGGAGTTCTTTTTGTGGACTAACTCTAACTTTTGTTTTCACCGCTGCGGAGCAGAAGGGGAGGCGCCTGTGTAGGAGCATAAACTGCAGCATGATAGAATAAACACATTAGCCCGGTTCTACGATCTCTCTGCTTTGGCAGATCGTCAGCACGTTCAAATCCTTCACGATCTAAGATGGATATATCACACAACAATAATTTCCATCCTTTAAAAGCTGTTTACATTTATCTCAATGTTTACTGCAGTGATATTCCCGTGTGCATGTGAATGTTTAACCAGTAATTACTGAAATCAGCCTCAATAATCTTTAAAGAAATTCATCAAATATAACACAATAAAATAAGTGACCTGAAAGCTTGCACTGCTCAACTTTATTTAAAAACAAATATTGCCTATAGGAATCGTTTGAGGTGGAGCGTAAAATTTTGGCGGCTTAAAAAGGTACGTACACAAGCAGAGACCTGGCGTGAGATTTGAGTGTATCCTCCACTCACGTCCAGATTGACTGTAAACCCATTTTTTCTGTTGTATGTACCTTTGATAAGTAAGGGCCATTAAGATCTCTTCTGAACAGAATTCTGTCATTGAAAAAACTTTAAACTTATATTATAAAATCAATTAAAAAAAAAAGAAATCAGGTTTTAGTCTGGCTCTGCGTTGGAATAAAGTCAATACTCTTCGTCTGGGTTTGGGTGCTTTAAGCCGCATTCACAGGACCACAAACTGACAAAGACAATGTTATTATGCCGGCAAGTTATGAGATGAGCGAGCTGATCGCCATAAGCTGAAGCCACATTTAGAATTTGTAAAAGAGTGCCTCATTGCCACTGCGGAGTTGTTCAAAGAACTGTCACAGAGAGGATTACTGACATGGCACAAGACATATCAAATACTGCCCAACTTGCCACTTTCATGCGTTGGATAACTGCTGACTTTGACACGAGAGGAATTGTTGTCTTAGGAGGCCATGCATGGTACTACAAAATTTGAGGACTTGTTTGAGAAACTTGTTTCGGCTATGAACCAATATGAGCTACCATTTGAAAAGTTAAGCCCTTACTACAGACGGAGCCCCATGGTTGGCTCGCAAAAGGGGTTAACTGTGTTAGTTAAAAAAGAAAGGAGTTATCTCTTTCTTGATCCATGACTTTTAATTGTATGCCTTTTTTTTTAACCAGGACATAAGTGAAAATATACATTGGTAACATTGTGACTGTTAATGTAAAGTGTGAATAATACATTGCATCGTACATCAGGAAACTCAGTGTGCACAGCCTCTGCGGCTCAACAATGTCATGTAAACTGTAGTGTCCAGCATCAATTTTATCAAGAGCAGAGGGCTAAACAGCCACCGGTTTAAGCAGCTACTGAGTGTGAGTGAATTGGAGTATGGGGATCTGGGTTATCATTGCAAGGTGTGATGGTTGAGCCGCTGAAACATGCTAACGCGGTTTTATGAACTTAGGGATGAAGTAAAACAATTCATGGAAATGAAGGGAAAACCTGTCGCGGAAGTGATAGCAATGGCTAAGTGATTTGGCCTTCATGTTGGACAGAAGGACCCTTCCCCCTAAAGCGAGCAAGGCAAAACTCCCCTCAAACAGGTCAAGCAGGAAGAAACGTAGAGAAGGATCACACAAGAGGGGACCCCCTTCCGAGGTTGAAGGGAACCTAATGGACATGATGACAAAAAAATACAAAATCAAAATAGGGTTACTGATATGGTTGTTTTGCCGTTACTTACATGTGTTTCTATCTTACAACAGTATTACCATTTAGTAAATGAGGACAGGTGAGGGTATGAATACAATTATTGTCGCAGGCGGCTATACTTTTAGTGCCTGTAGTTTTCCAGTACTGTGCTGGTGGTATTGGGATGTCTACCCATGGAGCCTTTCGTACTTTGGGCCTATCTGGTGTTATTTTGGGCTGAATCTTTTTCTCAACTTCAAGTTTCTTGATCTTTGGTGATTGATGCATTTTGCTATTGCTGTCTGGTTCTGGTTTATTTGGTCCTTTAGAGGTTTCTAGTACTAAAGGGCTAGCTTTGAGCTTTTCTTGCCAAACCTCTCTTTTCATTATTGACCCTTTCCTGGGTTTAATTGTGAGATCCTTACCATTAACTTCATACAGCTGATCTCCTCTGGTCCTATTCTTTGGACTAGGTGGACAAACATATTTTGTGGAACTATTGGTACCGGGGTATTTAAAGGTTTAAAGTGCTTACAGTCTTTAGTTTTTTCCTGAAGTTGTGTCACCATGCGCTGGGGATTTTCTTGACATTGTCAGAGTTTATCTCCAAAGGTTTGGAGGAAAGACTGACAGCCATGGCTTTTGAAACTGATGTTGAAACCTTCCTCTGAGTCGGTGTCACTATACGCTGGGGTTTTGTGGGTGTCACGTGTTTGGAGGGCAGGCTGTTTGCCTCGGATTTTGTCACTGATACAATTTCAGGTGTTTTTACCTTAGCTGATGTCACTGTACGCTGGGATTTGTCTGGTGTTTTACGGAAGTTGTCAGTGTTTTTATCCAGGGGCTTGGGGTGTTGAAACCTTTTTCTGACCTGGCATCACTATCGGCTGCAAATTTACAGGTGTTTTACAGACAGTGTTTGGAGATTTTTTTCAGGGGCATGGAGGACTGACTGACTGCCTTGGACTTTGACCCTGATACAATTGCAGGTGTTGAAACTTTTTTCTTAGTTGGCATCCCTATGTGCTGTTGTTTTACAGGCATTGTCAGTGGATTTTTTTCAGGGGCTTGGAGGGCAAACTGACCGCCTTTGACCTAGATACATTTTCAACTTTTTTCTGAGTCGGCGTCACTATGCTCTGCCGTTTTTCAGGTCCTCAGACATTATCAGAGGATTTTTTAATGGGCTTGGAGGGCAGACTGACTGCTTAGGAACTTGACCCTGATACAATTGCAAGTGTTGAAACTTTTTTCAGAGTTGGAGTCACTATAGGCTGCTGTTATTCTGGTGTTTTACAGATATTGTCAGGGGATTTTTTTTAAGACGCTTGGAGAGCAGACTGAGTGCTTTGGAACTTGACCCTGATACAATTGCAGGTGTTGAAACTTTTTTCTGAGTTGGTATCCCTATGGGCTGCGTTTTTTTCTGGTGTTTTACAGACATCGTCGGTAGTTTTTTCCAGGGGTTTGGAGTTCAACTGACTGCCCTGGATTTTGACCCTGCAGGTGTTGAATCTTTTCTCTTAGTTGGTGGCACCTTATGCTGGGATTTGTCTGTGGCTTCTTTGGCATTGTCAGTGGTTCCTTTACACTGCTTTTTAATAGGTGCCTCCACTGTGGACACTCTGATTGTCTTTACGATTACCTCCCTTGGCAGTGGTAAAGGATTTCTTTCTTTCTTTCTTTTTTTTTTTTAGCCGGCAGGATGTTCTTATCAAATTGTCTTCTATCACTTGGAGGTGGTATTGGCTTTTTTCTTCTTTTTGTGGTTCCTGTCTTCCAACTTTATTTTCCAAAATGTGTTGTGAAGAAGGCGCCAAAGCTGTGAAGAGTCTTCTGTGCAGCCTCCACCTCATCCGGAGATGGCACACAAGGAGATTCTGCAGTTATCTTTTTCGAAGTGGTGATAGAAGTCTCCTGACTTTCCTTCATTTCTTCCAAATTATTCTCTGGAGAAGGAAATTTAAAAAACAACATGATATTAGTACATAATACATCTTTTCTGAAACATATATTTTAAGTTAATATATAATAAAGTTGAACTAATCCGTATAATTATTTAATTATTATTGTCATTAGTGTGGTTCTTAGCACCGATATCATGAATAAATGATCAGATCCGTAGTCAAATTCAGCAGATAGTTGCGCATCACCGACAATGACTTTACTTTACGGTCTGTTAAAGTCAAATAGAATATGTCCTGATGGTCTACATTATATAACTTTACTTTACGGTCTGTTAAAGTCAAATAGAATATGTCCTGATGGTCTACATTATATAACTTTACTTTACTGTCTGTTAAAGTCAAATAGAATATGTCCTGATGGTCTGTATTATTAATAACATTAACAGTTGGTCAGTCTGCTCAGTGTGCACAGACTGTAAGAATAACAGGCTCGACTTTCTTCCGCTCCCCGTGATGCTGCTGCGGGGCTGAAATTTAAAATTAATATTTGGAAGAGGCAGAATATTTCTTCATGTGTTCAGATAACAATAATGTTATTATCTGGTTCAATAATGTCTCTAACTGTTCGAAGAAAAGAAACAGAACGGACGTGTTAACATCAGCAGCCGTGAAATGTAATATGAACCAAACATGATTTGTACCAGGACTCAAAACGAGCAGATCATATTCTACTAAGACTTCAGCAGGTTGACTTTAGTGTTTATTTACTTGAGTTAATATTCAGTACACTACCAGGAATCAATTCAATAGTTTACAGTTGATTTGTTGTGACTTTAGTTAAGCTTATTCAGAATTTGTTCACAAATACTCTTTTTGCTTTGCTCCATGATTATGTGATTCATATGTCATATAATAACGTTCCTTTTATTAACACTATTTCTGTTCAACAACATTCATTTCTAGTTAAAATGCTCTTTTGGATATTTTAATTATCATATTTGTCTGTTATAACTTTTTAGTTTTAGACTTAAATTTTAACCTCTCAAATAACAAAGCAGTCTCAAATCTTTTTGAGGAATTATAACTAAAAAAATGAATTCTACTTTGCATACAGTACATTGTCTGATAAATAAACTGAAGTACTTTGATTGCATTTCTGTGGTTCCTGTAGGTGACCATGATGCAGCCAGACTGAAGCAGCATGTTGCGAAGGTGGGTGCCGTCATCTTGTCTTTGCAGCGCTGATTCTGAAGAGCATGTCTTCACATTGGACTCAAAGGTAAAATTATCTCTCATATGATTGGACCGTTTTATTGTGACTGCTATCAGCATCAAAGTCATTTTAGTAAAAAATTATATTCTTTCTTAAAATGTAAGGAAGACTAGCTGAAGATTTTAACAGCCTCTATGGTTCTGCAAGAAGTCTAGTTCATGTTTAAATTGTTCTTCTTTCTGTCTTAAAGGAAATCATTGCCCAAAGGAAACAGCAGTCCGGACTCTGATTCCAGCTCCGGTGAGGTTGTGCACACAAATTGGCTGTCTGATTCGTTTAATGGGTAATTACCACACAACACCAAATCAGTACATTGAATTGACTTTTTTTTTTTAGCCAAATACTGAAGCTACTTCTGCATATTTCTCATTAAGCACAAGAATCCAAGTGACTGCAGTTTCTGCTCACACTGCTGAAATCATGTCTCACTGTTTTAGTTTCACAGTTGTACTGTGAGTAGTTAGAAATAATAAATCAACAGGAGACACTGTGGTGCAGTGTGTGGTAAAATTATTACATTCATGTACGAATGAACACAATACTTTTCTGCAGGATTGTTCTCTCGTTCCTTATCTGCAGCTGCAGTATCCTGTTTTACCACGTTTAAGGGATACTTCACCCATTTGCATTAAGCTTTGTATCATTAGAAACCTGGTAGTATTTTTGAATGGTCGTGCATCTCGCCCTCATTTTCCCCTGAGATGGGAAATCTTTGTATTTCTGAGTCTGAAAAGGAGCTTCCAGTGACGCAAAATGACGATTTTTGCGTCACTGGAAGCTGTTGCGGTTAGCAGGGTGAAACTACAACGCTAGTTCCTCATATTTTCGACCACTGAAGCTACAGACCAATCACAGATCAGTGGGTGGGAACTCTCTCCCTGAATCCAAACTTAATGTCCGCCATATTGCATGGAAGCTATGCTAACAGGCTCTATGGAGAAAGCTGATAATGGCGAAAAAATATAAATATAGCGGCGAGATGGCTGACACAGAGAACATGACAGCTACTTTACTGACTTTGAGGCTGATCACGCCCTTGTTAAAATCCGTTTTTTATCGCTTTCATTAAAACAATATTCTGTATTTTGTACCTTAGGCTGATTATCAAAAGGCTCACATATCCCTTATACACCTCTTTGAAAATACTCCTCTTTTGACTACTAATTTTAGTTGTCATTATCTTCAACCCTATCATAATTTTCGTAATCTTGTTGTTTTAGTTTGAATCATCATTACATTATCATGCTCTCCACTTTTATGCTTCACAAAGATCTGCAACTTTTATCATCACCACACCTTCACATCATATGAAATGGTCACTGTTAAAAAAAAAGTTGAATATAATCTCCACTTGTTAAGAAGACATGATGGATATTATGTTCATATAATATTATACAAATGTATAAAGATAGACGCAGTAGGAGTGTGGTTGTGGAGGTATTGTGTAATTTGAAATGCAGGCTGAGTCTACAACGCACTGCTTACTCATTAGATCTGTGATGGTGTATCTAAATTGATAGCCAGCAGATCTTCAACAAATTATCTTAAATGACGCTCTAGATGCCTTGGGATATGACGCTAATGGCTGGCATGTGAGTTAATGTACATAATGGCAGAGTGCTATGTGATGTGCAGTGCACAACGCTAACATATACTTGGAGAGCTGATAAGTGGGTCACCCAGCCCACTGAGATGCAGCCTGTACCATTCACTGATGTGGAAATAAGTCTCCTGCATCAGGCTCCGCTTGCAGACTGCACTTCCAAACACAGCCACCGTCAGGTCCCAGCAATGAGTCGTTTTTAGATCTGCACCTCATTATAGTTATTTGGAAATTGTTCTTCATAAGTGATTTAATTGACACCGTGAAGACCGTTCACAGTTAATGGGTTATAGGCATTTAGCACTGAGGTTATTATCACTAGATAGAAAACACAAGCATAAATACTATTTTTTCGAGGCTTTATGGCCTTTAGTTATTGTCATTGATTAAAGAACAAGTCAAGTTATTTCTCTTGTATTGTCTCTGCTTTCGTTATAGAGAAAGAAATGCAGCATTAACAAAAAGTAAACAACAAAAGAAGGGGGGTGTAAACAGTGGACATTGAGGCCACCTCACACTCTCCTGCACATAACATTATTAAAGACCGAGTTAGCCACATAAACTTGGCTGCTGTTGATAAATTGTAACACAGTACATAACATGGTATTGCTAGCAGGCATATACAGTTTGTAGAGATATGTGTTCTAATGAGTCTGCAGGCCCTGGTCTAATGTATGCAGACATTTGAGCTTCTGCAGGTTTGACATCAGGTCACACTTGGATATAATGTGAGGACAAGTAAAACCCTTGTCTGATGATAACTGATGGCCAGGAGCCAGCACTTCACTTTGAGCAAGCTCTTCATGGCAGGCAACATGCAAGCCCATGCATTGACCAGAACTGAAGCTTTTTCATTGGCATGGTTGGCTCCTTGTATAGCTGGATCAACTCACTCTTGGACAAATATGAGGCTTGGCATGCTGGCAGTAAATCAATCAATCAATCAATTTTTATTTGTATAACGTCAACTCATAACAAGTGTTATCTCGAGAAGCAGGTAAAAGACCTTACTTACTGCTATATTACAAAGACCCGGCCTATCCATCATGAGCACTTTAGCAAAGCAGCAAAAGTTACAGTGGTAAGAAAAAACTTTCTGGCAGGCCGTTAACCAACGATCTCGAGGAGCCTAAGAGAGCTCAAGAGCTCCCAGGAAAGTAGGTGGTTAGTGACTGAAATTTACAGATAGATACATGCAGTAATATGATGTACTGTATATGCACAGTGAGAGAGAGAGCGAAAGAGAGAGAGAGAAAGAGAGGAGCTCAAGGTGCCAGTCCCCCGGTAGTCTAAGCCTATAGCAGCATAACTAGGAGCTGGTCTACACCAGCGCCAGCCCTAATTATAAGATTTATCAAAAAGGAGCCTGATAACTGAAGGCTTTACCTCCCATAGTACATTTAGAGACTGTACCACTAGCAGGCGCGCATTCTGGGACCGTAATGTTCTCGAAGGGTAGTACGGCACTAGTAGCTCCTTACAGGAATACTTCACCCATTGAAACATGAATCTGTATTGACATTGGGTCATATATGTAGTAGAAATGTGAAATAAATTTTGAAGTTGGTGCCTTATTGGCCATGAAAAGGCAAAAAGTGTCTTTTTGGCTCATGTGGATGAACGACACCAAATCCCAGAATGCACAGTACCGCAGGCCACTCCCACTAAGGTCCTCTATTTCAGAATCAGAAATACTTTATTAATCCCAGAGGGAAATTCGATCGATACAGTTTCTCCAAAATATACAATATAGCAGTAGAAATATAGTAATAAAAACATTTACAGACATATTTACTTCAACACATGAGGCCATTTCCTCAACTGATTCCGAAATTTCTTCCAGAATTGATTTAGGAAATTCCTGGCAGAAAACAGACTCTATGTCTGTGTCCATAGGCAAACAGTGAGAGCACCGACACTACCAGTCCGCCCCAGCTCGAGCCGTAGTTTCACCCTGCTAACCGCAACAGCTTCCAGTGATGCAAAAATCGTCATTTTGCGTCACTGGAAGCTCCTTTTCAGACTCAGAAATACAAAGATTTCCCATCTCAGGGGAAAATGAGGGGGGGATGCACCTCCATTCAAAAATACTACCAGGTTTCTAATGATACAAAGCTTAATGCAAATGGGTGAAGTATCCCTTTAAAGCAAGGGATTACAGCAAATAATAAACAAAAATGACTGAAAATTCTCAACGTATAAAACAAGTAACAAATAACCAATTTTAACTTTTGTTTTTCCATCTAAGAAATGTTTCTTTTTTAAAAACTGTAGGCTGACAAATATGACCTTGCTTGTTTTTAACAAATGTGACCTACAGTCAAGTGCACTTTGTGCCTATAAAAATTAACAGTCACAGCAGGTTTTCTTTAGCAAACTCTAAATTTAAAGTATGACGTAAGAAGACGTAAGAAGTAAGATAAAAAAGTAAAAGAAGTTAGGGGGTCTGAGGGGGATTCTCTTTTTAACATATCAGTTTCCCCTAGGATGGAGTACGTAGGATGGAACACACCAAGCACACCGACAACAGAAGAGATTACTTGGGGCCCAGAAGTAATTGAAAAGTGCTGCTAATAAAATATGACGGAGACCTCTACCCAGGCATCATCACCGCCATTGATGAGGTTCAGGTACAAATGAGATGCATGCACCGTGTAGGAATGAACCGATTCTTCTGGCCCACCAAAGAAGAGAGGATCTGGTACATATTTGATGTCAACCGTCACCATGAGATCCAATAAGACATCTGGGCAAAGCTCGTGGAAAATAAGCATTAGACTGGGGACTAGGAGCTCATTCTTAACATTCCACCTGTTATCTAAACATGTTTAGGTTTTGTGAGGTTAAGGTTAGGGTTGGATTGAAATGAATTGTTCAATTAAGTATGTTTTTATGTTGAATAGAAGTTTATGAATTAAAAATGTATGGACATATTGTAATGAATTAGGTCCTTATTATATGTTCTTGGCTGAACTTAACCATGGTAGTCTAATATAACATTAAAATCATAATAATAATTTAAAATAGGAATGCTTATCAGAACTTAATTAAAGAACACAAAACATAACTTTTCCTGCCTCAACAAAATCCGTAATGTCAGTCCTGTCACAACAGAGTCAGTCCCCTCATGCCAGCGTCAGTCCTGTCATACAGGACATTATGATATTAATATGGACTATTTAAGAAAATAATGATGAATGTATCTCTTACACTGTGTGTATAATGGTAGGGTTATATATCCACTATTGAATTTTCTTTTAAATTTCCAATGTATAGGGGTTTTTTTTCACAATCATATTATGCCTGGCAGTCATTCTGTGTTTATTATCCACTACAGTTGACCAAAAAGTTGCTTATATTTCGTTTTGGAATTACAAAACCATGTTGGGTACAATTAGGGACATGTGCTCAATAAGAAAATACTATTTGTATCAAATAAATTCATGAGGAAACCATTCTTACAAATTTGTCTGTGACAGGGCCTGACATATTAGGGGTGAAAAGCATATAAAATTGGTTTTATTTAAGAATAAAAACATTCTGAGATGGCATGATATGTGTTTATCACAGTTTAACATGTCCTCCAAATGACTCAATGTTCAGATGCAAGAATAAGACATTTTCCCCCCCAAGATTTCTAAGAAGTGGAAACGTACGTTTCTGGTAGAACGTCCCATGAAGTTCCATTTTAATAGCTTTATAGTGCGGGAGGGGCCGGAGTGTCAGCTCTCTCTCAATGCGAGTGTAATTAATAGTTGCAATCTTGCAGGAGCCATTTTTGAGCATGTGGGGGTGGGACTGAAACAGACTGATAGGCAAGTCTGTCTATTATCATGCTTTACTCAGAGGTGTGTTAAATGACCTGATATCAAGCGTCCGTAGCGCAAAATAATATGAAGTTATTTCTCCTCTCCTTTCATTTCCCTGTTCCTCTCTCTCTCTCAAAAAAAAGTCAGCAGCGGCGGTTATATTTCAGCAGCAGCGCACCGCCTATAGGGGAAACACTGCATATAGCTGGATACCTGGTGAATTCCCAGGGCACAAGATATTTTGACAAGTAGCGTATTCATCCTATTTTGCATTACCAATCTAAATCTGAGAAGTAACAAACTACAGATTTTCTTTAAATTCAGTGTAGTGAGAAGTATTTTTTGTCCCTAATATGAAATGTAGTCAATGTTAAAGACACACCAAATAGACAAGTACAAGTTTCTTAAAATGTGTACAGAACTTATTTACTGCACTTTATGACTTTCACCCACTCAGTTGTTGTGTGTAACAAACTGGTGATAGCTTGTTGTGCTAATATAACATGTAAGAATTTAGTTATCAAACGGTCCAGTTTAAAAGTGATTCATGTCGCGCGGTGGTCTGTGTGGGTAATGTGTTGTATCACCTCTTGTAGTGACTCGTGTTCCTAGCGGAGTGTGTCCGGTAGCGGAGCACTCGGTGACTGTCTGCCCTGCCTGCCTTCGTCATGTTACGGATTATCATTCATTAGGGTAATCTACCAGCATACATCACTTCTTTATTAATCTGGGCTGATAATCAGTATCAGACTCGATCAAGTGACTGGCTAATGTTAACGGTTCCACATGTAAAAACGAACTTTGGGAAAACATCCTTCACCTATTGTGCTGCACACACCTGGAACACAATAAAAAACACATTAAAACTCAATACAATGGTTTCCATGGGTCAATTTAAAAACTTGATCACAGCTCACTGTACTCATGAGTGTAAATGTTATTAACTGTAGTTACCTGCTTACTGCTTATTCTTCTGGTCTTATAATCTATGTATTTTGTCTTCGTTGTTTTTTGTCTTTTTTGTCTCTTATTCGTTTTAATTGTACTCTCGACGTCATTGTAAATGAGGGCTTGCCCTCAATGATTTCTCGAGAATAAATAAAGGTAAAATGAAATTCTCCAGTATTTAAATTTGGTCGGATAAATGAAGTTGCACACCAAAGCCTAAAAAAAGTCCGGACATGACGGGCGGTGCACACTTATGTTCGCTATCACAATAAAAGCCTAATACACCGAGCAGACTTCACATAGCAGATAGAAGTTCTGACTGTACATTGAAATGCCATACAAACGCAAAACTACGTGTTACAAGATTCAGATAAATATCTGACATTAAAACAGCCGTTTGCACATTAAAATGTCACTAACTCCCATTCTGCTTGATTTTTTTGTCTGATTGACACTGACAAAAAATAATACAATTGTGAAATTGACATAAATCCATCGTAGCAGCGGAGAAGTTTATTATGTATATGCCATCAAGTAATTTAAAAGATGCGCCTGCGCAAAATGGCTTGAACGTTAAATTTAAGAACCAAGAGAAATAATAGCCAACGAGCTAATAGTAGCTTTCTGAGATCACAGTATGGGAATCATTTGCATTATAAAGTATATATTATATATAATTCACAGAAAAAAGATACATGCCAATAAAAAGACCAAGACAGTTAAGTCGTTTGTCAATTTCTATCGTCATAGCTGCTAGCTAGCAAGGCTAACATTAACGTTGACAAGGAGAAACCTCGGAGTAGCTCGTCTATTTATGTTGTATTGGCTAACAGTATGTGCTCTCACAAAATAAATAATGCTCCGCTCCAAAGAAAACTGGAACAGACAAATTCAGTCTTACCTTTTTGCTAGCTATAGCACAAAGAAGGAGCCTCGTATTTTGTCGCCTGTCTGCGTTCAACTCTGGAAAAGACAGGCGTGATGAGTGCATGATTAAGGTCTGATAGTTGAAAATAGCTATTAATAACGAGATAGTCGAATGGTGCTTTCATCAGGAAACCTCCAAGTGCCTTAAATAAGCTTGTCTAATTAGTGAGTGGGGAAGGGGCAGGTAAGAGGCTGCCTTCAACACTTAGTTACAACCAAAATATATTTTTTAATAATCTTCTCAAAGGCATTCATAACAACAAAAGTAAGGGCTACAGGTCGAAAGTCTTTAAAATATTTCGGTGCTTTGATCTTGGGCACAGGTACAATTGCAGATTATTTCCAAAGGCAAGGAACTCTATAGAGAACTCTCAGCTGAACTGAAGTGATTCAGGATACTCACAGAGTACTTTCTATTACTGTCAGAGGAATGTAAATAAAGTCCCATATTCTTTCTACTCTAAAATTATTTTATTTTATAAGAGTGTCCACTTCTCATCAGTCCAGTAAAAAGCCTAGTAAACCAAGAAGCATTTCAGTGCCCAGAGGAACATGAATAGAAAAGTTGTATGCAGATGAGGATGAAATTCTATCTAATTTATATGGGAAAAGTCAGTGAAGAGCTTAGGCAGGTGGTATAATGGGGACCTGAATGGTAGGTAACTGATTGAACAGCTTATGCCTGGCACACACTGAACAATTTTTAAAATCTTAAACGATTTTGAAAATATGACAATATTTACAATATAAACAATCATGACCGATTAACATTTCACATCTCATAGTGTGTGGTGTGCAACGAGACGATCAACTCAGCACACTGCACACTAACTGATTAATTCACCGACAACCAGAGTCTTGACTATCACAATGTGTAATCTCACGTGGCCAAACGCAATTTAAGAGTAAGCCAACATGATGGACAAGCTGAATGTAGCAAGCTGTTAGCTGGTACATCCATTACGGGAAACATTTTGGTCAAACTCCTTTCCTTGTCAGTTGGATTTTGGTTTGTTTTACAGGACATGTTGTGATATAACACGTGTTGCCACAAATCAACAAGTTGGTCCTGAATTTATGACGTCCATCTAACTTTATGCTTCGCGATTGCTGTTGTCGCCATGGTAATGTTTGTTGTGCTTCCTTCTTCAGTCAGCTTGCCTCCCTATTGGCTATTGTTCCGTTCCACGTGACAATTCACAGAGTCCATGCTTGGCCGTCCTCTGTGTTGTCCCCACACAACAGGATTTCGGATCGTAAATATTGATCCGATCGTCTTCTGAGCAGATTGGGGAGGTTAAAATCATTCTCAACACACCTCACACCACAGGAGAATCTGCCAGATAATCGTTGGAACATCAGATAAGCGGACCTTTGCTGACTTTGGTCGGAAGGGGGGAATCGGGCCAAAAATCGGCCCAATTATCTTGTAGTGTGTACCCCGCTTTAGGAAATATGTTGCAGAGGGGAGGAAGGATAGATAAATCAGGGCTCCCAGGTAAGTTGAAATTGTGGTGTTTACAGTTCAGACTATTTAGATTGATCTGGCCACTGTCAGTTTACGAATGCCATTGTCAAAG
The DNA here is from genome assembly GCF_963584025.1 of Labrus mixtus. Classification (NCBI taxonomy): domain Eukaryota; kingdom Metazoa; phylum Chordata; class Actinopteri; order Labriformes; family Labridae; genus Labrus; species Labrus mixtus. The sequence continues at coordinate 25,628,016 of NC_083612.1, read as the reverse complement.
GTGGAAGTACTTAAAGGTTAGTTAAGGAAGTGGTTAGGGGTGCCTCACTGTCTAATAGTGTGGCACTGTATGGAAAAGGGATATTCCAGCTACCAAAAATAAGTCTATCAGAGGAGTTCAAGTGTGCAGAGGTCTGGACAGAACTGTAGCTATCAGGGAGCAAAGACAGGGTATTTAGTAACTTTGTCACAAATCCAACTAGAGGGAGGAAATGGAACCCAATGCAAGCAGTATAGGAAGCAGCTATAATGCATACAGAGATTGTAGGTAACGTATAGGCAGGGGGGCAGGGGTCTTGGGGCTTAGTTCTAAGAAACCGGTGTGTAACAAAGCAGGTCCCAGAGATAGTAGGAAGCTGGTAGTGAAGCTGGTAAGTTGACAAGAGGAACTCCTAAGACATACAAAGGCTATGTCTCAGGCTTACCTGGGACAGTGGATGAACTGGGAAGGTGTAGAGAACAGGAAACTTAGTTGGGGGGACCTGTGGAGGATAGTTGTATTAAATTCCTTATAGGGGCTACTTTTGATGTGCTGCCATCACCCCAGTACCTAAAACATTGGGTAGATTGGGACCCATTGTGCCCATTAAGAGATAGCTATGTTGAGGCATATTGTGTGAGGTTGTAAGATTAGTCTGTCGCAAGGTCGTTATACACACAGACATTACCAGGTGTTTAAAAAAAAGCAGGAATTGAAAGTAAAAGATGACAGGTGTATTCCGAAAGTAATCAGGGAAAAGAATGTAGCTGTTCAGTTTGTCAATGAGGGAGAGAAATGCAAAGGAGATAGATCTTTCAGCAGACACCAGTCAGGTACTTTAAAGAGCGCTTTTGATTGAGAGATGCAGGAAGATTTGGGAGGAAATCTTTTGTCTTTTGCCACAGGAATTAATTTAGACTTACCTGAGGAATAGTGTTATGGTCTGCGAGTCAGCCGATAGTTTATTTTATAGAACTTACAGTTCCCTGGGAGGACTCCTATAGAGGAAGCTTATCAAAGGCTATCCAAAGATATCCAGGTTTAGGGGCAGAAGCTGAACAGCGACCAGTAGAAGTGGGATGTAAAGGGTTCATAGCAAGATCAGCTGTTTCATTACTGGGATGCCAGATGAAGCAGCTAAAGCGATTTGCATAAGGAATAGTACTGACAGTTGGAGGCCAAGATAAAGGTAGGAGAAAACAGTTAATCTTCTTTGTTTTTCTCTCTTCTCCCCTTTCTACCCTCATGAAAATGAGGGACTAGGGTAAGGCAGAGAAACAGCCAGTGTAAGTTTACTTACTTACACTTAATTAGGGGTCAAGTTCCTTGTGTTTACATATGTCAAATGGCTATTTTGGATCCCGGAAACCTGACTGGTGTCAGCGTGGGTTGGCTGCAGGTTTTGGAGGTGGGAGTAGCTAAAGGTTCATGCTTACTCTTGTTTGTGATGCTTCGAAAGCGTCAGGGCTTTTTGGATGTAGTGACTTTCGTCTTTGTCTTTCATGTCCAGACCAAGGTTACCTATCTCCTTCTCCAGCTTCTCTGTTTCAGCCTTGGTAACGGTTCTGGGCATGCAGGGTCTGTGAATGTCCTTCACTCTTGACTTCATGATCAGGAGCTTCTTCATCTCCCTGATCTGTTCAGCCATAATGCAGATCTCCCGTAGCTCCACTTCCTCGCTCCCCTCGACTGAGCAGTACTCTCCGGCTCACTCACTCCAAGGTCCTCCAGTCAGACCAATCTGCGATGTTGTGGCCCTCCAACACCTCCGGGACCTCATCAAGCTTTTCATCCTCATTCATCACAATGTATCACTTTTTGATTTTGAAACAACTTCACCACTTTGCCTGCAGCTACAGTATGGAAAATTGGTATACAATGAGTTTTAAAGCTGCTTCTCCTCTGGGGTCCTATTATGACGCCAACAGTGAATAGTGAGCTGCACACAGGACCCAGGGGAAAGAGGAAGCTGGCTCAAACAGTCTACAGCCATGACTCCCTCCTCTCAGCCATGCCCATGTGAGCTCACCTTTAACAGTTACTTTATAACCAATGTTAAGGCTTACTGTAAAACACACAGGATTCAATACAGTTCCAGAGATGTGTCCTACAAAAAGCAAATTAATTCCACCCCATTCACTTTATTCCCAAATCCATCCTCTCCTTGACTTCATTCATTTATTTCTCGCCTCATCCTCCTTCATTCTCATTCTCCTCAGGCTGTCTCAGTTTTAGTTTAGGGAATATCTGATTGGCAGGTTATAACCCACTGGGCTGACATTGACAAAATGTCTTATCTGTAAGAAGCATTTCATCTTGTCATTTTAGAGAATAACCAAATGAATGCAGGGAATAAGAGAGACAGGGGTGGGGAAATCTTCAATCAGAGCATAATAAAATTGCTTCATTATTAAGTATAAGCAGTTAATTTAAAGAATGAAATGACTTTCAACTAGTGTTATGCGCTAGCACTATCACAGCGTCATACAACTACACCCGCTCAGCACCCATATCTTTTATATTGAGATGCAGCAGGAGTAGACCAAGTAAAGAGAATAAAGTCAATATAATGCTTTTAGCGTGAGAGGTTAAAATTGAACAGGTTGATATCCAAAGAAAAATTACCATTTCATTTAGAGTAATTTAGGACCTGTGCACATAATATTGCATTTTAACATGTATGGAGGACATAATGGATCTCACCATACACCATATAACTGAAATGTCAGAATTTATTTTTGTTATTCACAAACTGGATTATCATGATGCCTATTTTTCTGGCAAGGTCATAAATGTGTATGGAATCAATAAAGGAGTGTGAGGTTTGACTCTCATGTTATGATTAGGTCAACTTTTTGTTTTCATCCAGACATCTCCATTGGGATTTCTCCTATTAGAGTGTTAAAATCTATAATTTGGATACCTGGACACAACAGCCAACAGTTTCTGCAATCCAAAACAATGATCTGTAAATATTTGCAAACCATGCTTGCTAACCCAGCAGGTATAACACTGTGCACTTACACAGCTTATACTGAGTTAGAGACTGTAGTAGTGGTGCTAGTAGCAGAAGCAGGAAGAGGCAGATTGAATGGGCTGATTCAAGAGCTTTGCACATTATTATGTTCCACAGGCAGTGAGCTCTACCTCATGGGTCCAGCCCTCACCTGACTTTGCGTGCTCCACTTGCCTACCTCTGCAATGAAATATGAGACATGCTGAAGTAGACTAGGGACCACTCTGCTGCCGGAGGACAAAAACACAATGTACACACTAACAATACACAGTCAGACAGGTGCAGCAGCGAGTACAGTAAATTCACGCATGCATGTGTCTATGTGCATGGGTGTGAAATATTGTGTGTTCATGTGTAGATTTTAAACATATGTGCCCCCTCTCTGGCTGTGGAGCCTCTCCCTCTGATTAGCAGTGATGAATTTCTAAAGAAAGTGATTCGACCCTCCTGTCTCAGTGAGAGCTTTTATCTATCTCTGCAGGGGATTCTGTCATGTGACGCTGCCTCCAAGCTCCTGTCTTAACTCTGTGCCCTCATATCACCCTCCTATTTTCTCTACCTCCTGCTCTGTCTTTTTTTCAGGTCTTCCATCCTTCTATCTCCTCTGTTCACATATACACACACAAACCCACCAACATCCCCACAATGCACATGGACACATACACAAACATGCATGTACAAAAAGACAGAAGCAAATGCATCTCCCACCTTTTTTGAGGATTAATCATTTTGAGATTGGATCATTTCTGTGAAAGAAAATATTGTTTTTGCATTTATTTATTCCATAAAATTAATTTACAGTTGTCTATCGATTAAATAAACAATTACACAGCCAAGGCAGGTATGAGGTCAGAGCACCACCTGAGGTCCAACAGTAAGGCAGCTTATTTCTACAAAGGAGTGGCAGCAGCTGAAGCAGCTTCATATCAAGAGTCATTGGAAAGTATCACACCGCCCCCAAGTGGTTCTTATTGTAAAGACATGTTGAGGAGTGACAAGGGTGGGCCAAAAAGCAAATACGGGCTTATTTTGTGTCAGCATTTGCCCTTGTTGTCCTGGGGCAAATATACCTACTTTAAAAAACTCCCTTTCAAATATCTTACTGTGTATTTAATGCAATTCAGATTTCACACTTAAATTGTATTCTTAAGTAATAAACAACAATCATCCAATGCAATTATCAGCAAAATATAGATTTCCCATAAGAAAATATCTCTTTAAGTCTGAAAGCCTTTTGCTTATATTTTGACGAATATAGTTTAATCATTTGGGTGAAGTCATTCACTTTTTTAACACAAACATAAGACCTAACAGTTATAGCAATTTACATGTATATAGGCTACATAGTTTTAGCACTGATACAAAAAATTGGTATACATCAAGCAGCTATTTTCCAGAAAAACAATGCTTTAAGACTATGAGCAGTTCTTACCAATACTTTCCTAGCATGCTTGACACTGACCAATTTACATATTTGAAACAACAGATAGTTCTGACTAAGTCTGATTGGACAGATTGGATATGAGTAATAGTACACAGTACAACAGCACGCAGACTTTTAACTATTTCAATCACTTTGCCCCAAAGTGATAAATTGATAAAGCTGGCACCTTGGCATAGTACCTTGTAGAAGGTAGTGCAAATGCACAGGCCAACAGAGTTACTGTCAACTAACTCTTATTTCACTGGTTTTATGATCAATTGAAACACACTGACATATGGGCATTACACACAGTACCTGGTCTGCTGAGTGTAGACACTCACACAAAGCAGCAGTATAGGCTAAAGATTTTGTTGCTTGGTAACAGTCCAATCTCAGTCATGCTCCAGAAAAAGGAACCAAACAAATGATTATAAACCTAAAAATAAAAATATATTGTTGATTATAACTGATTAGAATTTACCTTTAGATTGTGCTGGTCAAACATGAACTTAAAAGCAAAATCAGACTTGAGGTTGTGATGTGACTATTAGCATGCTATGATTATCTTAAGCTGTGCAAGATTTTATCTTATGTGGCCTTGTGCCTTTAACTGTATCACAGCAGTGATTAAACTTATTACTCCCTTCTTGTGTGATATCCCATGATATTGTAAAAAAAAAAAAAAAAAATAGAAATGTAAAAATTACTATTCTTTCTGACTTCTGGATGCCTTGTGACGCTTTAGATTCATATTTACAATATAAATCTTTCAAGGCAAGAAAACAACAAAATGAAATCTCCAAGGCTCTCATTTCAACAACAACAATCCACAAATAAACTTTTGGTTAATTATTTAGCCCCTTTAATAATACTAACTGGTGTTGTATTGTATATCGTTGGAAAGTCTGATTAGTCACCTTTACAACGAGGTATAACGTGTAAGGATCATGCATTCGTGGAATGTGCAACACAGCTAAATGTGTGGGTAGTGCCCCAAAATAATGTGCCAAAATCCCCTTCAATGTTCTTCTGTTGGTATTCACTCCTGTTTTGAGCTTCAAGTGCTGCCAGGTGTCTCATTCCTCAACCAGGAGTTGTTGAAGGTCAACCAGCGTGGTTGTGTTGGTCACTCTGGCATGAACAGCACGCCCAAGATGATCCCACAAGTGCTGTCAATTAGGTGCCAATCAGGTGCCAGTCATACACCCGTAACTGGCACACACCTGGCAGCACTGGAAGCTCAAAACAGGAGTGAATACCAACAGAAGAACATTGCAGGGGATTTTGGCACATTTCTTTAGAGCGCTACTCACACATTTAGCTGTGTTGCACATTCCACGAATGCATGATCCTTACACGTTATACCTTGTTGTAAAGGTGACTAATTAGGCTTTCCAACAATATAAAATACAACACCAATTAGTATTATTAAAGGGGCGGAATAAGTGACCGAAATAACATTTCCAAACTTTTTTTGAGGAGTTTATAATACTCTACTATGACGCCCCTAAAGTCACCCAAATAATAATAATTGTGTGATAAGTCATAACAATTTTACCCACAAAAGTTATTATCTTTTTCGCAGATTGGGTTCAAGTTAATATCTTGTGCGAACACGTTTTTATTCCAACTTTTTGGGCCTTCAGGGGCTCCGTACATTACAAACAAATAATACATGTTCTTAACTTTTGTCTTTATGACATTTTTTTTTTTTTTACAGTGTAAGTTTGGGTGTAATTGTTGAGTGTGTTTATCATGGAAAATAATTGTATATTCAGAAAATGATCAATAAAACAACAATTACTAACAATAAATATATTGACAGAAAATGTCAAGCATTAAATTACATAATAGGTTAAATAAAAGGCAGATTGTGAGCTGTGAGGAGACTAACTAAAGATGTGTTGTTTCGTGATTGTTGTCTCCCAGGCTGTGACAGGGTATGACATATTTTTCTGTATCTATACATCTGGCTCTGTTTTCTCCCAGTATGTATTGCATTTTAGTTTGGTCATGAAATATCAAAATTTGGGACTGTAGTTTTAGTTTTTTTCAAGAAATCTTCTGTTGTGTGTTCATATTTGATGCAATGTAACACTAAGTGTGTTTCTGTTTCCACCTGTCTGTGGGGACAGAGCTGACACAGCCTGTCCTCTCTGGGAGGCTTGTGTCTCATAGCCAAGCTGAGATCACTGAGTCTGTATGTGGTATTTTGTCAGGTTCAGATATGTCTGTTGTCTGTTTAGATCCAAATAGCACTGAAGTTTGCTTGGAATTATTTGTAGTACATGTTCCACACGTTATAGAAATTTGTTTTTCTGTCTTTATAATTTGACTGGTCCATTTTGTGAGGGCTGTCCTGAGGCCAGAGGTACCAGAGGAGCTGAGCCTCAGGATCAGCTGGATGGATTACTGTTCTTTATCTCCTCCAATTGGTAATGTGTTTGTGATGGTAGGAGTTGGTGTTAAAAGGGAACATTGGCCTATTTTAGCTCGAAATCCATTGTAAGTGGTGTTTCTGTGGACCCTTTGGATTATCTCCTAATCTCTAAAAGAGGGGGTTTGGGTGTTTGTCCCAACTTTCAAAATCTTGATTTTCAAGAGGCCCCCCATCCCATACTTAAATACCTATGATCATTATAGATTTCAGTATTCAAGAACCAGATTTTAATGGGTATAAAAAGCTGTCACACATGGAGATTCATTGACTGGTAAATATTTAGGGACAAAAATTAAAGTGATCTTAAAGTTAGGCTGAATAATGCAATTTGATTGAGTTTCAAGAACGTCACACAGAGCCCTACTTTGATCTTTCTTTGATGTTTATTTACAGAAGAGTTGTTGTCCACAAACATCTTGAGAGTTGTTTCGAGTTTTGATGAGTAAAATGGTGGAAATATTTCTAGCAACCACAAGTACTACCTATCCTGTGATGATTCTTCTGAACAAGCAATGTTTCTATCACAAATTATGGCTGCCATGTCTAACACTGAGTAATCCATCTGTCATGTTACAGAGTAAGAAAATTGCACTTCTAGAAATGTAAAAATGACAGTTGCTTATGGCCCAAGAAAAAAAAAAGCTAATCTTTGAAGTGTTCCTACAATTTGCTCCGACAGTAGCATCTTTTGGATACAAATGAGATCTTGTCCAGCACACAACTATTACAAAGGTGTCTAAGTATAGCTGCAGATTGGTAGCACATGACTACAGAGTCTGAGTCTGTGCTTTACACATTCTGAGAAGCAGAATTGAGCTGGTACACATAAAACTAGAGAAGACATACAAAAAATGCACAACAATGTGACATCACTGGACAAATCAGCTCACCACAAAGCACCGGAAGAGAGACGGAAATACATCGATTGTACAAAACAAAATATCATCAATGGATAAGATTTTCCTGGATTTACTTTCTAAAAGGTAAAAACTAGACTTGGTTTGACAACAAATGACATGTATCTGAGTTGAATATGCTGGCATGATCCTCCACAATTTTATGCAAAGATGGGGCACCTGAGTAGAGAAGAGACTTTTTTTTAATGGCTGGCTGCACTGAGGTATGATCTGTCTGGGGAGGGTGTCCTTTCAGCCCTTCTCCCTTCTATGTAGACTACTTCAGTCACCTGGATGTGTCAGAGTGGTAATATACCGAAAAGGGATTTTACACTGTTATTCAGCGGTAGCAGAAAGATCTTTTGCTTTATCTCATGGTTTAAGTTTGAAAGATTTTAGCTACCCTTGCAGAATAACAACGTAAAAAACAATTTTAGATGACGTTGAATGACCCCTCAACCCGACCAGACAATCCAGGCCACTGAAATGAGTGAAAACGCTCACTGAGGTAAAATGAAACAGTCAACCCTGTCCTCTAAGACTTGATGCTTACAAATACAAAAGGATGCTTATGTTCTACTCGTTACAAAATGTGCAGTACCAACCAACTGATCAGACTTACACCAACACGTTACCATCATGAGGTATACTGTTTAATGAAACCCTTGAAAAGGAGGATTAAAAAAAATCACAGTAATTATTAACTAAATGAGCACGAGCAGTTTTCTTCACAAAAATCTCTGATTGTTATAGCCAACAAACAGACAAAGGGAAAAAAACACGTACCTTGTTTTAAATGACAATGGATGACGAGTTAAAGAAACTTCTGTAAGAAAAGCATACTTCATTTACTGGGTAATGCTGCTTTATGTAAGGGGAATAAAACAAATGGGAAATACTGTATGTTACTAAAATTAGTTCAAATAAAGTGTGTATAATTGTTTTTTTGAATGGCCACTTCAGGTGAGAAACAGTTTGAGAGACAAAGTGACTGGCAACTTATTAAAAACACCTTCTCAATGACCCTGTTTCAGTAAACTCCATCCACTTTGTTGTAGTCCAAACAATATCTTAAATGTGAACAGAAGAACTGAAGCATTTGGATGAAACATGTTAGACCTGTGAGAAAAACATTCAGGCATTCAAGCACATCTCTTCTTAACGAAGGCCTACACACTAATCATGGCTGACCTGGACTGAGAGAGGTATATGTAAGATATAAAACTGGAATGCTTTCATTTAAAACTCAGGACACATGGGCTTTAGAGGATGATGTGAAACAGTATCAAGAAAAAACAGTATCAGTAAAGAACCTGGATAAAACATTACTGAGTTTTGGTGGTTTGCTTAAGCTTACTGCATATGAAGAGATTTAGCAGCTCTCTTTATTCAAATGGTCGCCCAAATAAATGACTTCACAGCAAGATTTTCACTCAGCTGATTGAAACCTGCTCTGACATCATTGATTGGAAGTTTACCAATATTTAGGTTTGACATGCTGCTGCAGTTTCCCACTATAGATGTGCTGACAATTAATTTGGTCTTTATGTACAAATTTAGTGTGGTTTGCCAAATAAGTATGCACTGAGTGCCATACATTTTTAAATCTGATAAGACTGTATTTAAAAAATAGTTCTCTAATTTATAGTCTGTAAAATCTGACTTATCCTGATTCTGCAAACCTTGCTCACCTACAGTAATTATTGTTTGACCCAGGTTTGCTGAGAACACATTCACTTCTGTCCCTATATGACTGCTAGTGCAGTAAAAACACATTACATTGTTGTGATGTTTAGAACATACATGGCAAGGCTAAAAAAATATGTCTCTTTGAGGTACCAACCATGCTTTTCGATCAGAAAACTATATCAGTTCTACAGAATAAACAACTATGTTTGTGACAAATGCGTTCAGGGTGCTCCCGGCATGTCATGAGGAATCATATATGTTTGTTGCTGATGTAATCGAGTTGAGCTGGTGAGATTTAACACACACACACAGACATGAGAAGAAAAGAGAGAAGTGGTTTGTTAAATCCCCTTCAATGCTGGATGACTAGAAGAAAGCCACCTGAGAGAAAATAAGACATCAAGCAAAACAAAGCTGGACTCAATGCTCTCTCGTTCTGTCCATCGTTTGAATGGATAAATGATTACTATTATTAACCGATCCCAACCTTTGCTAACCTGCCATTACCTCAGAATCACACAGATGTACAACAAACTATGTCATCTGCAGTTTTTATGGCACTCATGCGAAGTAACCCTTACCCTTTCTGAGACCTAAGCATCCTCAGAATATTATTCATGATGTGAAAAACCAAATAAAACCAGCTTCTAACTCACTCAAAAACAGACTCTTTGTTATTTTAAAGACAACAATAAAAGTAGCACCTTGCCTGGTGCATGTGTGAGATTTTACCTTCCTTTCTCTGTACTTGGCACAGCCTTGAGTGGAACTTCAGGTTCAAAACCCGAATTTGACATTAAAGATATGAAAGAAATGTGATGTTTATGTTTTCTGAAGTAAAGAGTTTACCATAAGCACATTACTGAATGGCAAAATCTGTCAGAGATCTGAGAGGAAGCAGAGGTACACTAAGGTGATATAAATTCCTTTGACATGATGAAAGAACTTACTGTCAGTGTCTGACACTTAATTTGGGAATATACCAAAGGATGTTTTATGAGACAAGTTAAAAATAGATCTTAAAAAGGTGCTAGTTAATTTAAGCTAAAAAAAACACATCGGAAATAGTCCTGAAAAGAAATGAGGTAGTGTTGTTGATAAGGAGTAGAGATGCACCATTTCCTCTTTCACACTTCATTATTATGGTAAGAAATCGTATTGAACTCACAAGGAATACATTAAAGGTTTTGGGACAATGAAAAAAATTAAATTTGAATAGATTTGTTTATTACTCATCTAACGCCTTTCCTATCTGATACATTCAGATCATTCAGGTTAACTTAAGAGTGATTTGTACTGTGTAAGAGTAAAGCTGGAGATCTTCTCATACAGCTGGAACCAAATATGCTTGTAAGTAAGGTGATTTCCATCAAAGTAATGAAAAACACGACAAGTGTTTGTACTGACTAAAATGAATGGCACAGTAGCGCATTGGTGCATCCCTAAGTATGAGCAGAACCCGAAGTTGTTGTTCTCCCAACAACAGAGTTAAACTAATCCTAACATGAACATGTAAATACTTGGATTCCAAAATGGAATATCCACCATCTGAAATACTGCAAAACCACTTTTGAACTGCGTGCCCCCTGGTTTACAAAATGACACCACCTTCACATAGGGCATTTTGGAAACATACCTTCATTTGTATCAAATCTGAACTCTCCAAATATTTTTACATCATGAGTTTTTTTTTCTTTCTTGCTGTGTTTTGTGTTTGTACTGAATAAAATCTATAGAAATATACAGAAGTGATAAATTCACCTTAATAGTCAGGCACCTGAGACCCCCACACGTTTGTCAAGAAATGTGTGTGTAAATGTTTGTCTATGGATTACCATGAGAGACCAAGGAATCAGCTTTACTTTAGCTTTCTTTGTGTGTTTATGTGTGTGTGTATATGTGTGTGTGTGTGTGTTTGTCTGTGTGTATGCGTGTGTGTGGACCCTGAGACAGCAGGTGGCTGGATAGAGACACAGGTGTGCAGCACTGTCAGAGTGCGCAGGTATTCTTTAAGGCTTGTACTTCTGTGTCACTCTTTAAAGTAGCATCCACACATCGAAACCCAAGGAAACGCCTGTGCTCTGGATTCCTCCCATCCAAGATGGCAGCCTGTCTCACTCACTAGCAGAACATTCCAGTTTTTCTCATTCCTGAGGGGACCGGAGCCATGTGCGACACAGTGGGGATAGCCTCTTTCAATCCTCTTCCATCTGCTTGGTTTAGTTAAATCTTTCGTTTCTCTCCCATGGACAGGAAAGATACCCAGAGGAAAACTATGGTTGCAATGCAAGAGAAAGCATACCCATGTACAGTACTCTACCACTAAAATGATACTGTATATGTAAACTGTACATACACACATATGAAACAATGGATTCAAAGTACCTATAATACCATTGCAAGTGAGAGAAAGGAATCCAATGATGAGGTGCATAAAAATAATCCGAGGGGATTCTTCCTGGTACATCAAAAAAAGAAAATCAGTCTGATGTCTGTGTGTTTGTGTAAGGGTCCATGCCCTACATGCAGAGGCTACGGGCACAAATAACTGTGAGCTGCTGAGGTAGAGTGGACAAGGCCGGAGCTGACAAAGGGGGCAGGGGACAGCCCTGCTGAAATGGCCTTCCCGGGTGCTGATGGGCAGTGTCTTGAGTCCCCGTTCCCCAGTTGCTCTGACCTCAGCACACAACGCACTGTCTTTGGGGAGTGGAAGCCATTGGTAAGCCCCGTGCTCTGCTGTGGCTCTTTGTCTAGCTGGTCCCCCATGCCTTCTAGCTCTCCGTTGTGATTGGCCACTAACTTTATCGAGGGAAGACTCAAAGGGGTTTGGGCCATTGATATTTGTTCTATTGTTTCCTCCTCTCCTGGTGGACTTGGCGGGCTCAAAGGGTAATACGTGTCCTCTGATAATGAGTGTCCCCTCGTGGCATTAGTATCTGTCTCACTTTGGCTGCCCTCCTCCTCTTTCGCTCTCTCTGGGTCTGACAGCTCTGAGTGAACTATGACTTCTGCCTCCACCTTGTTACTGCACATGGAAGAACACAGACGATCTCCGCAGTCCTGCAACAAAACAATCTTGTTATTTTGAATGCTTCTTCTTAGTTGATCTACGAGTGTAAATACATTACACATATAACAATACACAATACACATACAGAATTTCCACTAAAGCTACTCCTCATGATGCAAATGTTTACAGTGATAACAGCATTGATCAAAATTCCAAGATGTAAAGAAGGGTTGTATTTTTTATTGAAAGAGAAAGGTGTGAGTAAGTATGGATTAAACTGCTTTTCTTTATCTTTTTTAAATCTACTTTAATATAAGGTTTAAAGGTTTGAATATCCAACCAGCTCACTGCGTACAGAATATGTTACTTCCAAGGACAAACTACAGTAGAGTTAAAGCATATTTTAAAACACCCCAATCAATTCAAGACATCAGGTATTAGTTTCCTACTGTGTGGAAGCCTGTCTGATATAAGAGTTCAGTTATTTTTTTCAAGCTCTGAATTGGATTTAGATGAGCACCATAAACATTGTTAGCTGAGATAAAGTGGCATCTACTAAAACATAGGTGAGGCCTTATCCTTAAAGCCTTTATTTTGAAATATTGATTGTTGAAACAGACTTTATCACAGGTGCATATTTGAGAAACCTTCATAGATTTCTTTATCAAATCAGTTTAACATATTTCACAGTTAGCCACAGGAAATGTTAATCAACCCCTTTATGGACCTTAACCTATAGCTAAAGTAGCTAGCTGCAGTAAGCAAGACCCATACCATGGTTAATCTTTTTCAGAAATCTAATTCCTCTTCTTAATATAAATGACTTACCTAATATTTTAAGTGTTCAAGCTGCCCTAACCTCAGTGTAATATGAGAATAAACTGCATATGTGCAGTGCAAGAATGGAACATTTGACTAGCAAAGAAGCCCGAACTATAAAATGTGGTTTAGCTAAAAAGTGAATAAGTCCTATTTAATGAACCACTGATGTGAAAACCTAATTGTCTTGTCAGATACATATTTATATATATAAAATGAATGAGTCATTTAAATTAGTCAAGTCATTACCGTGTTGTTATCACTAATTTGCTTGTTGAGAGCTCCATTAATGAGTGCTGGAGAGTCTTCTGTTATGGTTTCTCTGTATCTTGTGATTCTGTTGGCCCAGTTATGGCTCACAGAGCCATTCCAAGCAGCCTGCAAGAGGAACAACAAAGTTGATCCAAATTACCATAATTATCCTTCTATCGTCACCTGAAAAAAAGTAACAGAGTATCCAAGGCCCATCTGGAAAAGAGCTCCCCCTTTGACCTTGGGTTCAGCTGCAGGGCCACCCTCCCCCTCCCCTGAATTAGCACTTGCCATCAGGCTTTGATCCTCTGGGGCCTCCTCTAACGGCTGACCAGACTCTTGGCTGCCCAGGGGCATCAGTGTCTCCAGCTCATGGCTATCGCTGCACTCCGGCACGGTGGAGGGAACAGGGCTGCCTCCTCTCCTGTACTTTGGGGTCACAGCTGTGGAGTCCAGGCCCCCAGACACCTCCCTATGTGGAGCAGAGATGAAAATGTTAAAACACAGTAAAGGAGACGTGGACTATAGAAAACTGAACATTAATACATTTGTCAGGGTTGTTCATATTAACTTTTGTATGTAATACAACAATTGTTTTAAGTAAGAAAACACATTTGACATGTTAGTAGATTATTGTAAGTACTTACTCACTGAGTTAACTTACCTAGATTTGCCATTACGAAAGCTAAAACACATGCAGAGGAGGATGCAAATCAGTCCCAAACAAACACCGACTATAATGCCTGTCACCGCATGGATGTCCAGCTCTGTAAAAATAACAGAAAACACAGAATAAGTGTGAAAGAATTTAAGATATAATGTAAACAACACAAATGATGAGAAGACATAATTTTCTCATTGCTACTCCCATAGATATATGACATATTGATTTTTATGTTTTGGTCTTTTGCTGGAGGCTACATTAAAAAGTATATTGTATATTTCACACAAGTATCATATTAACATATCTAGTAAATATGATACACATCCGGCCCTATGAAATCACACACACTGAGAATGTATTGATTTTTCATTAAAGTGAAAGTATAGGTAGCTGAGAGATATGAGGCAACATTGGACTGAGGAGTGAACAGCTTCATTATTATTCATTTATTCTGGGTTTCTTTGGCAGTCAGGACATAGAGAGGAGAGGAAACAGATGGCAGGAGCTCTCACCCGCCCACCAGCCACCTCAGTCCCATTCACACTGCACACAGGCAACACTATCACAGCCCAACAAATAAACCTGTTACTCTGTCTTTTTTTATTCAGGATTTGGCACACAGAAAAACAATAACAAAACTGCATTATTACTAAATCATCAAGCTTTTTCACTATGGGGAATTTCAATATTCAGAAATAATAGACAGTACAATCAGAAAAACACAAGATGCAAAAACTTTGAGGAATGACAGGCTCACTTCATATAACAGTTGACAGGCGAGTTAATTGCTTTGTATTTATGACTCCCTCAAGACAAAAGGGGCATTCAATAATTACAGGTAATGTTGAAATGCTGACTAATGGAATTGAAAAGTGCATAATGAGATGGCATGCTTAAACACAAAGGGCCAGATTTACTAAGCTCCCATTTAAAGAGGACTAAATTGCGTGTTCACTCCAAAAGTTTGCACATTTGGTTAGTGGGCATTTGCGGGTGATCTACTAAGAAAATTTGTGTGAATGACACCAGGTGCAAACCTTGTGGAGGCGGTACTATTTAAGTTAGGCTTTTGCGTGTTCTACTGGTTTACATCACGGAGAGTTTGGACAGAAAGCAGAATGACTGCAAGCGCAAAATAGGTATTAGTGAGAGAGGCAAATAAATGCACAATACTTTTGAGTTATAGGAGATAAATCTGAATATTACAAAAAAAAATGTGGTTATAAGAAAACATCGGCATTAGACAGGGCCTCTCTTTTCTTCCCTTAATCTTAAGAATGAAGTGTCATACATTGCGCAGGAGGTGCGAGCTGTATCCTCTGTGGCATGGGCGCTCTACACTCGCCGTTGTTGCGCACCAGACAGCTGGCCAGCGCTGTGTCTGATCGGATATAAATGCCCTGGAAAAAGGTATCGAAGACGGGGGTTCAAACAGTGGTGAGGTCCCTCAATCCAAGCGTCCTACAGAGTAGCAGCAGCGGGCTTTAGAGGGGGGTGACACGCGCATTATGGAGAGGAGCGCACCGGAGGGGGCGAGCTGGGAGAGAGACATGCGACCCAAGAAAAAGGAAATCCCCAGTTTAAAATATAATGTTGGTGAAAAGAGGGAAATAGGAAGAAATAAATGTCAATGTTGAAATTCTACTGAATGCAGAGGCTGTGAATGTTCAGTTTTCTTTGGCTGTAGGCTTTGGCAACAATAGCATGTAGTTTAATCATGGTGTTTCTCTTCCTTAACTTAGAATATTGAATCAAATTAAAAAATAAATGCATGCCATTTATTTTTCTGTCATTTGAAACATGTAAACACTTGTGGGGAAAAACGCGATCTTTATGCCTTCTTTTGTTGTGCCTCTGTCTCCTCCTAACTACAATAACATCAGCCTGTTGTGTGTAACACTGGTCTCCTGGGTTAGCACGTTCCTTTCAAAGGTGTTAAATACAGACACCGTCACAATCACAGCAATTTTTGCCAGGTTTGGTAAATCGCAATGCGTGTACTAACTTAACTTGTTGCTCCTGCATTTTCTCCTCCCAGTGTTTTGCACGTTAGAGCAGAAATGCCCCATATTGAATATTCATTAAGGCAAACGTACTAAATTGACAATGCGTGTTGTTTTGCTCATTTGAAAGACGCAATCCTCACTGTGCACCGTTAGTAGATCAGATAGCACTTTTTTTGCTGGTGGTATCAAGTTTGCACACGTTTTAAGACACGCAAACCTTTAGTAAATCTGGCCCAAAGTGCCACAAGAGTAGATAAAGTGCTTTTCACAGCTATTCTGCTGGGTACAGAGGAGTTTAAAGCCCTCCCCTGGGGGTCACTGATGAGGCCGCTCTTTGATATCCACACTTAATATTATTCTCCAAATGCACCAGAATAGGAGAAGCAAAATGACAGGGTTCTGCTGAGCTACACATTACCCACTTTGAGAGGAAATACTTTGTGTGTGTGTGTGAGTATGTGTGTAGTAAGCGTAGGTCGGTGTGTGCAGATGTGTGTAAATGTTGTCCAATGTGTGACTGCTTTTAAAAGTAAAATCTTAAATTAAAAGGACATCAACATCATTGTGAATTCTAACCACTACATCATTTTGAAATTTCATTATAGAAATACTGTACTTTGATTATTATTCATGTGGTATTTGTGAATTTGCCTCTTTTTTGAAAATTATTTTTATGACCATTGTTGCCTTTATTTGACCGTGAGCAAAACCAGTGCACCTTAATATTCCTATTTTAAATTAACATCAGTTTAAAAACTGGCATGATAATTTAATGGAGATATAGGACAGTGGATAGAGCTGGAAATCAGGGAGAGAGAGTAGGGAATGACATGCGGGATAACCACTGCGCCACCAGCGCCCCTTCTATCTTTTTTTAAATACATTTTGCCATGTGAAATTTTTTTACTCTAATACTTAATTTAAATATTATACATGTACAAACCTATATTGAACCACAATAACTGCTGTATGTACTCTTAAAATTAGGATTACTTCTTCTATAATAGACCCACCATATTGCTGATGGGGGATGTGAACATCCTTTACAGGGGAATAAGGCCCTGGCCCAACTTCTGTAGATGCTCCCAACTTGAAAAAGTAACGGGTATCACTGGACAAACCCTCGACCTCCACACTGGTGATTTTCCCTGAGAAAAAAATGACAGACAGGAAAACAATGTGAAGGTCTTTTATTCATGAAATGTTAAAGCATAAAGTGTTAAGTTCTTCTTCAAAGAAAAAGCTGTGATTTAGAAGTAATGTTTTTAGAGCGCTGAAGAAGAGTCAGGTCATGCTGACTTAACACTCACCATCCTGAAAGAGGTTTTCCCACATGTGCTCCGGTTGGCTGAGGTTGCCACTGTAAAGGATTTTATAGCTGACAATGATACCATTAGGTTCCAGTGGAGGGCGCCAGCTAACCAGCACAGAGGATGAGTCCAGCGCACTCAGCTGCAGCTCCTCTGGAGGTGTTGAGGGCCCTGAAGTAAAGATGACGACAGGGTCAGTAATTAGAGCCCAGCAATGAGGCGTCACATCTGCAGCGTGTATATTGCCTTGGTGGGGGATTTGACGTGCTGTGTGACAACCATCTGCGCCCTCATGTCTGGGCCACCTGGGTACAGCAGAGAGGGGACAAGCAGGGCAATGGGGGGAATGGGCCAGGGCTCGAGTGATAATACATGGAAGTGGAGCGCGTGAAGGGGTGACTGGTTGTAATAATGTCATTAAAAGCAACCCACTCTGCACTCAGCACCCTGACTTGGCTGAGTGACAGAGCTGCTGGCCAACACAGGAGCTGCTACTACACCTGGGTATTTAATTACAGCCAGTTATCAGCCCTCGATGCCAACCACTTATTCCCATGTCCACTGGCGAACAGCCAGCCAACAAAATGATTCACATGAGAGGGCACACATTCAGCTGCATGCACTCAAGCACAACCTTGCATGCATATTTCAAAGCATCTGCAGCCACAACTTGAACACCTTTATTTTTGTCAGCTGGAGAAAAAGATTGAAATACTAAATTAAATCTGGCACAAAGAATTAGCCAAGTGAAACTGATCAGACAAAAATTCAGGCAGCATGACTTTGCACAAGAACTAGAAGAATCTATGTGTATAAGTAACATTTTTAAGCAAACAAGTAGGAAATACCATGTGACATATTTGAAGACCAAAATTAAATCATGAACTAGCTTAAAAAAAATGTTTCTAGAATTTATTTGTAGAACCACTAAACTGAACTGAAGCACTTTCTATAAGCTGTATATATATATATATATATATATATATCTTCCTCTTCAGTTACACAGTATAACTACATCTTTCTATTTTTGGTGTGTTACAGTTCTACAGAGAGAGATTCCCTCTGCATCCCGACATGAAATTATCTTAAGAATTCAATGTGTTTTACTAACTATTATCTGTATAGTGGACAAAAAAGTGACAGCCCCCTCACTCACAGTCATAATATTCACACAGCTCTGAGCTCTCCTTATAAATATAAAACAAGAGGCTATGTTACAACAAGACGTGACTAATGTAAGCTAGTGGGCCAGAGGGCTGAACGAGAGAAGGCCAATATCTTACACGTTTTAATCATGGGTTGATGTTCTACTGAACAGACTATTTCAGAAACCCACATCTAACTGTCGCATCTGTGTCTGTGACTTTTGGATTAAACCAACTGTAGAGAGAGGGGGGTTGCCTTTTTGAGGTATGATATATGGCATGAGTAGGGTATACTTAAATTAGTATTTATTGTTACTATGCATTATTCCAAATGACAGCTAGAAAACTCATTAAAAAGATTTGCAAAGTTTCTGTCAAAGGTAGGTATGTGCCCCTGTTACTATTATTTCAGGGTGCTGTGATTACATTTGGGGTGCTGCAGGACCCCTAAAAAGGGTCCAAAATCACCTTTGTGGATTAAATTGGATCATAAACGAGAGAGGCTATAGAGGACAGGAGTGCAGTAGAGACTCACGGTCAGGCAGAGTAGACTCTTCCACTGTGCCGCTGAAGGGTCCCACCACACCCACCCCATTGGACTGCACCGCCAACTCATAGCGGGTGAAGGGCTTCAGCGCCCCAAGCAGTATCTCCTGAGCAGAGCTGCAAAGCAAAAAATGAGTCTTAAGTGTGTGTGTTGAGTGCTCTGCATTTTATTACCTGCTCTGCACAAAAATAACTATGTACTGAACAAATCCTAACTATCTACGATAAACATTACCTTCACATCATCACCTCTGAATACCTGCCTCCTGGGTGACAATCATTTAATGTTTGTCAATATTCAAGCACCTCTTTTGCCTTAAGACTTCATGCTCTCCATAACGATATAACTCTTGTATAAGTCACATGAAAATGCTAACAGGTCAGATAAAGAGTGACAAAGAGCAGAACCAAAGTAATGCAGACAATGACTAGACTGATTTTGAGTCTTTTGGTTACAGCAGCAATAATTAGGATTTCAGAGAGGTGCGCTTGGGGGGTCGGCCGATGGTCTCTAACTTCAACTGCATTGTAGTAAGTCAAACAGGGCTGTTGCATCTCCCTTATGGGCATCGTGCATATGTTGACAAACAGAGGACAAAGATGTTGTGCGAAGCCAAAGAACCATTCCAACTGACAAAGTACAGTAATATTACGGGATTTTGAGCAAATATGATTGCAAGCGTCTTCAGCCGGTTGTTTGCAAGCTGCATTTGGAATATGTGTATGCGTATGTGTATTTAGCTGTTACATGATATCTATAGTCCGTGGCTAAATGTCTACATGGAAGAGGGTTATTTATCATGCTAGATGAGATAGGTTTGTAAGGCTCATTATAAAGTGCTACAGCTAACATAAAGGCCGACAATGAAAGAGTAAACTTTCTGACATAAGATTGGTTTATTCATTTATTTGTATTCAAGCCGGAGACATAACCTGCTTTTGAACATGAGAAAACAATGACACCGATAACAATACAGCCTAATTGTTACGTCACAATCTGTTATGAATAATATCTGCAGGGATCTACACTCTGCTGTCGGATTGTTGATTTCCCATTAGTCGTGAGACAGATCATAATAACTTCTTGCTGGGCAGTAGTGTAACCTGTTTGCAACAATGCATATGTAGGCTAAAATGCTATGTCTAACATTCTGTTCATGCATTACTAACTGCTGTTTCATGAAGCTTTTTTATCATGTATAGAAATTATATATAAACATATAAAAGCCTGTCCAATATTTGCCTCTAGTAAGGCTCACTCGCTCTTTCTTTTTCTCTTCTTAGCTTCATCTGTCACCGTCCTCTTCCGTGTCTAAGCCTTAGCCATTGTATACAACAGTACAGAGAGAGCTGAAGGCTGCTGTGTGAACTACAGCTGTGTAGCTGTGGCCCGCTGCCAAAGCTACATAGTGTTAATAACAGAGACGAGGCCGCACTGTGGACATGAGAGAGACACTATTCTCCCTGTTAAAAGTCATTGCACGATTAGATCGACTTTATTACTACTTTTTTTACAGTGGAAAAGTTACATATTGTTGGTCATATTGATGGTTCAAAATAGAGCTACTCTAATCTTAATGTTCAATTGATGTTTCACAAAGGAGCTACTTAAGCTTAAAAAAAAAAAAGCTCTCTTTTGTTGCATTCAACCTTTTACTTTTAAGAAATGTCAAGGAAAATGACAAAACATCGAAAAGAAAACCAGGTATGCTGAAGTTCTTACTTAAGTGGAGAAATTCTATTAGCCTACTTAAAACTGACTTTGACCTTACAGGTCTATAAAGACATTCAACTTTTTTTTTTCCTTACTCTGCTTAAAAGGCCGTCTTTCCATGAAATAACCGATGTGATTTAATTATTTCACATTCATAAAATACAAATACTGACTGATTAAATATGCAGTGCAATTATACAACATGACTTAGTTTCCTTTGTTTCTGACCTGGTGTGATAGGAGACCAGCGAGGCATTGGTGGTCCCTGCAGGGCTGCAGCGCACTGTGTAGTTGATGATGCGTACGTTGCTGAACCGTGGCTTCTCCCAACACAGCCAGATGGAAGTGGAGCTGTTGGCTGTGGCTCTGATGCTGCTTGGGGGCAGCGGAGGGGGGCGCATGGGCAGTGCTGTTGCTTTAACACACACATACACACACGCAGACATATAAGACATGGATCTTGGCCAATGTAAATACAATTTGTCATTGTTTATCGGTCGAGAAAATGATGAGGGGGGCTGGCAAATGTCACTTATTCATTCAGTTATTTATGTATAGATGCACACATGGAGGAGATAAATCTTACGTCCTGGAGCCTTGTCTGTCCTTCCCTTCCACACGGCAGCTGCTCCTTCTATCTGTTTGTTGAAAGCCCAAACCTTCACCTCGTACTGCCGGTCAGGGACTGACACACCAGCAAGAGAGAGAAGGACAAAGCAGGTAAGAAAACACAAATAATTGTATGATTAAGATATAAATACTGTGTACAGTATGTAGTTTATGTTGCAAACCGGGGAAACATCTTAAATGATATAAGGCCATCAATGTACATGAACATTCTGTATGTTTACCGTGAATCCGGAAATTACATATGGCAACCGCACTAACCACCTTCATGCAAATACTTAAATTTGTGACACCTTTTAATGTTTTTCTTAGCTTTGATCATAACTTTTAAAGAGAGGGGTCTGTCAATTTTCTGCTTTTTTTTATTTTAATAAGGAATGCATGTAAAATTTGCACTTGCAAGGTCCCCGATTAAACATCATTTCCCTTGATCATTCTTGAACTTGGCTGTCCAGAGGCATGACTTTTTTTAAGCAAAGTGGGGTATAAAATAATAGTTGTCAAAGGTTAAAGTAATTAAAAGTTCTGGACTCTACTCCCTGGAAATAGCTGTTTTTGAGTTTTTGTAAACATCAAAGAAGAAGAATATTGTTAAAGCAAACAGGCCTGTTTCAACAAACTTACCCAGCCCAGTGAGGAGATGATACCTGGCCTTCTTCCGGAGCCTGATGGTGTGGGTCTGTGTTGTTCTTTCTCCATTGGTCGAATCTTCAGCCTCCATCTCACGACAGGACAGCTTGTACCCAGACACCAGTGTGTGATTGGGTGAGGGGTGCCATGTCACATTGAGTGTGTTCACTCTGGCTCTGACTTTAAGCTCAGTAGGGGCAAAGACCACTGAAAGGGATTTAAACAAGGGGAAACTTTATACAATTCACCATGATAACATTTACATCAACCGCCAGGCATGTACAATATGTAAAAAATATGACTATAGTCAAATGTACAAGTGTAGTTTTATGTCAGCAGTAGGGAGAGCAGAGCAATTCAAAGTGCAGACTATAAATGACTAGTAAAAAAAAAAAGGGACCATGAATTTGAAACATCTGAAACTTACATTAGTAAGAGGGCTGTACTGTGATGATTGTGAGCAACAGAGCAACAATTTATATGCAAATAAAATGTCTTTCTGTCAAGGTTAGAAAAAACACTAGTTCTAATTAATTAATGTGCTAAGTCCTATCATTATGCTACTTCAATTGATCTACCTTTCTTACTTTTCTATAATGTAACAAAATGTTTCACCCATCATTCTTCATTCTACATGACTATTAGTCTTCAGGTAACATGTCCACTTAGGGGATTTCTAATCATTTTAAAATGTTTTTAAAATCACAGTTTTGTAACAATATCTTAAATTCCCTGTACGGATTAAATTTCTAAGTTATAAGTGATTCAAAGATTATTCTACAAGACAAATAATCAGAATCAGAAATACTTTATTAATCCCAGGGGGAAATAAGAACCCTGAATAAAAACAAACAGGGGCTTTAAGAATAAACTAATATTTATAGAGCCAGTTCTGTTGTAGTCCTTACCCAAGCTGTGGTTGCTGTGGTTGTAGAGGGCTAATGTTTGGTGCTGGGCCCACTCAGAGGGAACCCCGAAGCCAACGACTGTTCCAGCTGCAATCCTCAGTCTGTAGGCCTGGTTGGGCTGAAGCTCTCTGAGTGTGAACTGAGTCTCATTACCCCCCACTTCCACTGAGAACACAGAGTCCACTGTGGGAACAAATAATACAAACCCTCACAAATGTTTTTTTTACAGTATATTTGAAAAAGCCAGTACACTCCATAAGAAATGTTGAGTTGTGAGCATCTTTGGACCAGAAGATTTTTTATATTAATTTACACCTAACCCATTGAAGATGGGGACAAAATGCCTTTCCAATAATTTATTCAACAACATAATTACACAGATAGAAATATTCTACTGGAAAATCTGTGAATATCTCCTATTGCTCCTATTCAGGAGCTGGTGTTGTCTCATTTTGCAGAAAGAACTTTTTGTAATTGTTTAATCTGCCTCTGTTCTCGTGATATTTGCTTTGTGAAATGTTTCACGACTCCTCCAAACATTTATCTTTCAGAAGTGATATTTTGAGAGCTATAATGTATGTACAGCAAATTAAAATACATTTTTTTTTTCGTGAAATTCAAATCTGGGTGTTGACTAGGCTGCTTAATAACCCTAAATGTCTTCGTCTTTAACCAGTCTTTGGTGGGTTTTCTTGGTCTCACTTTCTCCTAAAGCATTCACAGAATTTAGTGCTAAATCTATGATTGTAAGTTTGCCTGAACCCAGTGGCGGTTCTAGACACCCTGGGGAAAAAATTATTGGGGGCCCCTTTAACCAGCTCCACCATCTCCACCATCATGTCTGCCAGTGTCCAGATGCCTACTCCTCTTTTTTCCTCTGTTTTCCCTCCCAGATAGATCATTCATTTTCATTTTCCTTTCATTGACAAACTTTGGTTTTCAAAGTAATAGAGCATGTAACACTTAGCAGAGCAACGAGAGTGAGCCTCTGCTTTGCTGTAAAGTTTGTCAGCCCTCAGGGGGCCCCCTATTGGCCTTGGGTCCCAAGCAGTTGCCTGCCTTGCTTGTTGAAAAGCAGCGCCTCTGCCTGTACCTGATACACAAAGCAAAACAAAACCATAACACTTCATCTGACCAGACCACCTTGTTCAAGAACTCTTTGGCCCCAAACAGAACCATAAAGTCTTGGTCTGAGCCTTTATAGACAGCATAGACTTCTCCTGGAAAAACTCCTATGCAGGTTAAATGAGTGCAGTCTCTTTCTGTTTGAGGATTTCTGCATTTTCACCCCAGCATTTGTAAGAGTTTGCTGTACACGCTGTGATAACACCTTCTTTTAGTAACATACAGTCTGCTCTTGGGCTGTCTGTAGCTGATTGTCTTGGACCAGCCTGCAGTAGCGTGAAAATGTCTCCACTTATATTTTGACACAAATACTTGGGGAGACCTTTAAACCCAAACCTGACTGCTGTACATCTTCCAACCTATTACTGAAGACCCAAGAGAGCTCATCTGATATAGGCAGAGTGATATCACACATGTTCATAAGAAAGAACAAACACTTGAAAATCACATTTTTAAGTAAGACAGTCACTATAGGGTTCTTCCTGATGATACTTTTCTTTTTCATGTTTTCATTTCTTGCCATCAAACCATCAAACCAATCAGCATTTTCTTATTCAAACTGAATGAATGACTTAGACTTGTCAGCAATTGTACGGTTTGCCATAGTATATAATTTAAAGACACAGTAGGAACCAAAATAGAGAGTCTACATTTGCAGTTATATTTCAATGTGCATACTTTTGAATTGTTATGTTTCTACAAATGCAGTATGATTATTATTTGTGTCGTTTGGAATGTTTTATTAAGATGATGATGTTATTTTAGGTTTATTGTCTTTGGAATTGATGATTCAATAGGCAATATATCATACAGATAATTTTTCCAGTGTTCATTACTGTGTTGACAACAGAGAACGTAGAACAGTTTTTGTTAACTGATGCTATTTTCCTAGTTGATATTCGGAGTAAATGATTATTTTCTGCAAGTTGATCAAATATTCTAAAGGAGCATACACATGTATATAAGCCTCAGCCTCTTCACTTTTATGCCATGATTAACAATATCTAGGAATAGAACACAAACATTACATTTGGTAATTCATTAAGTAGGATGTTATAATGAGAGAAATATGTCCTTCTTCTTTGATCAACTTATTTGAAACCAAAATGGCCAATTTTCCTGAGTGTACTCATTGTAACTAAAGGGTGTTTTACCGGCAGCTAAGTCCGTCTTTTGACCAGCAGAGGTTACTCACCCTGATCCAGAGTGCTGTACTCAATGCGGTAGCGGGTGACAGCTCCTCGACTATGCTGCGAGGACAATGGGTGCCACATGAGTCTGATGTCTGTGGGGGAGGTGCTGGCTATAGACAGCTGAGGAGGTGCATTCGGCACTGCATGAGGGAATAAAAGACATACTGAACTGTTACATGACGCACATACAAAGTCGGTCTTTTAGAGCTGCACCGTTTATGAACAGCATTCAAACCAAGATTTTCCATAACTTATCTATACTGAGTGTCTTATCTTACACTTATCTAAAAGTGTGCACAAAATCAGTTTTTCTCAAAATTTGCTGTGGAGTGATTTTTTTCAAAAATTAAACAACAAACTTATATTAATATTTAAATGAAAAAAGGCTTCTTTGAGCTCCTGACGAGCTACTACTACTATTTTGTAAAATCGACAACTCCTCTATGAAGAGATGATAGAGCTGTTTCATGAGCTCCGAAAAGTTACAAGGTTTTCAGACTGTTTGCTATGTGAGTCAGTGAACCATCCAAGGCCGGCAATATTACACCGTGTTGCCTTATTTACGAAGTCTTTTTTTTTTTTACCTGTATCACTTTGAATACTAACCGTCCTCCAGCATCTCCACAGTGACGGGCAGGGATGGGCGACTGGCTCCCATGGGAGAGTAAGCCACCACAAAAAATGTGTAGGCAGTGTGCGGGAGAAGCTCTTTGACATGATATTCTGTGGTGTCATTGTTCATTGCAAACTGGTACTCGACATTATCAGAGCCTGAAAAGCAGAACAATATTTAACTAAACTATTACT
Organism: Labrus mixtus; assembly: GCF_963584025.1. Lineage (NCBI taxonomy): Eukaryota > Metazoa > Chordata > Actinopteri > Labriformes > Labridae > Labrus > Labrus mixtus. The sequence goes on along the minus strand of NC_083612.1, from coordinate 25,601,817 downwards.
AAATTATATGGTTCAGGTCAATTTTAACTAAATAACGAGTACACAATCAAGAATAGACACTCACCTGAGGCAAGTTGGCAGTGCACTGAGTAGCCAATGATTTGGTCTGAGTTGTACTCAGGTTTCTCCCAGGTGAGCAGGGCACTAGTGCTAGAGAAGGGCGTGGCTGACAGGTGCTGAGGAGGGCTAGGCAGACCTTCCCTCACAATCACTGTGAGCTTGGCAGTGGCACAGGCCGTGCCCAGCCCGTTGTCTGCTATGCACTGGTAGTACCCAGCATCCTCCAGTGCCAGCTGGTTTATGAGCAAAACTCCGGGGCTCTGGCTCTTCACCCGTCTGAATGGCTTGATGGGCTGGCCATCCTTCAGCCAGTGGAGCACAGGAGGAGGCTCCCCAGAGCTGTTGCACACAAACCTGGCTGTGTTTCCCCGGGACAGGGAGGCCGTCTCTGGGGGCTGAAGAATGACTGGGGGGGCTGTTGAAAAGAGGAGAGAAGCTCTCTTAAACAGGACACTGATTTAACGTGCAGTACGAAACCAAAGGTACACTCCAAAGATTTAGTATTGCACTTAAACAAAGTTTACAACAAAAAGGTTCCAGATCAACTTAGCAAATACGAAGAAAGTTAATTCCCTCTCCCCTTCTTGTGAAGGCTAACAGTCTTCTACAATGATGTTCCCTTTCAAGCTTTCTGAATCCCAAGAATCACACAATGTGTTTTGATTGTATGCTTTAATCAGATAAAAATAGGAAAAATATGTCAGGAAAAAGAACGATGCAATTAGCGATGTTGCAATTGATGGCGCGTCTTTACTCCTATATGTCACATGGGCACTGACACAAAAGTTTGCAAGGGATAACAATTTGCACAGATAGGATGAACTTTTCAGGGCACCCATGGCCTAGCAGATAGGTCGTGCCCCATGTATGGAGTCTTTAGTCTTTTAAGCAGGCTGCCCAGGTTCAAGTCTGACATGTGGCTCCTTACCCACATGTCATTCCCCACTCTCTCACCCCCTTTTCCTACTGTGTCCACTGTCCTCTGAAATAAAAATGCACAACCCAAAAGAAATTACTTTTTGGACACTGTTAAATTGTTCTACTTTTCCTATCACAAGTCTTTGACACATTCAATTTCTTGTTGACTTATGGGAAAACTTGTGACAGACAGTAATTGAATGAAACAGATATCATCTAATTTGTCATGTAAAGTTTGTGATATGACTCCTACCAGGCACATGCAGCTCAGCAGCAGCAATGACAAACTCTCTAGTCATTGGCTTGTTGGCCCTGCAGACATAGATGCCGGTATGGTGGCTTCTTGTGTCTCTAATAACCAGGTTCGTTGCAAGGACAACCACATCAGTGGAAATGGGCTTTCCATCTGTTCAAAGAAGAAAGCAACAAAGAACAACAGTACAGTCTCAGTTATACCTTATAGATGACAAGAAAAAAGTTTGACCTTGAGTAGAGTGGAGCTCATATCTGAGGCTTTCAGTTGCCTGAGAAGCAGAACAAAAGGAAAAGGCAGCACTTGGGAATTTGACCTGTAATCCCACAAGTTGACCAACAGATGGCTCTGTGACTTTCTGGTTGGGGGTTCACTGAGTTGTCTGCATTGGCACACTCCAACACTGTGTGCGAAATCATCTCTATTCATAATGAAGACATCTATTTGGTTTGTCTGTGATTTGGTACTATTCTGGCATTTTTTCTTTAGAAAATGATCATCATCTCATAGTGAAATATATCACACTGCAAATGGGAAAAAAATTGTGACTAAGACATTACATCATACTGAAGTAATGGGTGCAAGTTTGGACGACTAGATTAATGAATAATCTTCAACAGAATTCCCTATTTGTTAAAAGTGTAAGAGTGAATCAGAGGGAACCTCTAAGACACATCATAAACTCTCAGCAAAAAGTAGATATGTTGTTCAATCACATCTTGACAGAAAACTGTACAAGACATCATAACCGCTAAGTCTACAAGTATGTGTGGATGTGTGTGAATCGAAGTTGTAAAGGTACATTAATCAGTCTGACAATTCAGCTTAAGTACTGCATCACTCAAAAATGCAAAAAGTGCAAAATAGAACAACAGAGAAGAGACAGCTATTATAATTCAAACATCAACTTTACAGCTGCAGGTAGGCAGATATGACCCTGATGTGTTGATGTTTGTTCTTACAGACGTGTGCAGCAGACGGATTGTTATTTAGTGAGACCTGGATAATGAATTAGCGTCGAAGGAAGTATAAAATAAGTAGAGAGTTTTTGATGGTTACCTTGTCTGCTCCAAGACACCATGGGCTTCGGCTGGCCTTGTGCCATGCACTCCATCACAGCGGGGCGGCCGAGTACAACTGAAGCATTCTGAGGAGGTGCAACAATCGTAACTCTATTCAGGGCTTCAGAAGAGCCTGAAAAACAACAGAAATAAGTGTATATTTGTTATCATGGAACAATGTGGAGGTTTTGTAAATTGGATTTTTTTAGGAAGCAGGATGGAAGCCCTTTTGGGTCATGTCATTATTTACAGCCATCATAACACATTTGACATGGTCACAAAGCCACTCTTTACAAAACCTGTAATACCCCATTCATCAACACTCTGAGTGAGGGGAGTGACAGAGACAGGGAGAAAAAAAGTATCCAAAAACAAGATTATTTTTGTATGAGAAAAGTTGAACCATTAGACTGGATCATTAAAAAAAAAAATACACTATCATAGAACTAAGGCCAATTTTCTCCTCCTCAGTGACTAAGGATGTTAGTCAAAATGTAACCATTATTCAATGCATATTGTTCAAAGGTTTAAAAGGACCAGACACATATTTCTTGAGTGTGTATGAGTCTCCAAGGTTCACAGCAAGTGTGAGAGTGCCTTACTTCTCTGCAATTTTGCTCAGCTCACACAGTCTCAGCAGCACATAATGCTAATGATCTCCTGGCATTCTGTAAACACGTTATAAATTAATCATTGAGATTACATACAGCAGGCCTTGGTTATGCATAAGCCTTTAAGTGGGTCAGTCTGCCTTTACGAGGACTGGACTCCAGAGTGCGCCTGCAAAAGGGTCTTATGTATTTACAAAGGACGTTGGTGCAAAGTAAAAAGAGAAACTGGAGCAATAATGCAACTGCGTCGTTGTGACCTTTTGTGTGTGACCTTTAATGGCCACAACATACAGCTGTCAATGCTTCGCCATAACTGATTAGATGATCTTCTCATAGGACTTTGAATTGCAACAAGTGATGTGATGGCATTAGACCTGACATCAGTGACATGTGATAGTGTCTACTGTAATAGCCCCTGAAGTCATTTCCTTCTTGATTGTGTGAATAAATAAGAGGATACTTCCCTCTATTGTATATTATGCATTCAAATGACGAACACAGGATGAGAAGAGACAAATTATTCAAATAATTAAATCCTGACTAAGAAAAAAAAAGACATAAATAATCTTGAAGCATGGCTTTCAAAGTGGTGCATAAACTTTTCAGAGTCTTCATGTTGTATCTGACTCACTTGCTCAGTGTGTCTGGCTCTCCCCTTTTGTTTTTGTCTTTTCTTTAAAAGACACTCAAAGACACAATCGTTTCCACAGAGCAGCCAATTACAAATGACTGATCTCCAGCTCACCAGACATACAGGCAACAGAAACATCATGGCTTTAAGTAAGTACATTACATCTAAAGCACTGGCTTCCTTTTTGCCAGGGCATGAAGAAGAATTACATTTTAATCACAGAAAACTGAAGTAAATGACCCAAAACAAAGGTTAAAAAGACATCCTATGACACATTTTGTACACAAAGATCTGTTATGATTTTGATTTTAAGGTAATTAGAGAGTAGCAACATTTGGAGACATATAAGAGATCAAATAAATACACATATATTCATGTACCCACTGACCAGCATACACTAACCCTGGGAAGTGTCAGGCTTTTACTTTGTCACAAAAGTGAAACTTCGCAAAATTTGCAGTTATTGCATGAGATGAAAGAACAGTTCCAGATGCTTACAGGAAGCTGAATTGAAAGTTTAAACCCAATGCCACTAACCATATAGAAGGTGATAATAGTGTGTGTCAACATTCAGTGAATAAAAGAATCTGAATAACTGTATGTGTTGCACCTAGCTGAAGGACAGGCAAGATATACATTAAGCACTTGCATTTAATACACAACACCTTCTGTAAGTGCTTTACATAATGGAAATGTTTTTCATAAGGAGAGTGGTGTATAGATGTTAGGTTGTTTTAAGGCCACTGAATTCGAAGGAGAGCGTCTGGTGGCCGGGCTCTCTTCCATGGGGGCCGGTCTGGCTCAGCCCGAAAAAACAACATGGAACCGCCGCCCTGTAGGCCCACCACCCGCAGGGAGAGACATGGGGAGCAGGTGCAAGATAAGCTGGGTGGCAGGGCTTGCTAATCAACGGCTGGGCAGACTGGTTTTGGGGACCTGGAACGTCACCTCTCTGGCGGGGAAGGAGCTGGTGCAGGAGGTGGAGCGCTACCAGCTAGAGATAGTTGGGCTCACCTCGATGCATAGCACCGGTTCTGGAACCAAACTCCTGGAGAGGGGCTGGACTCTTTCCTTTTCTGGAGATGCCCAGGGTGAGAGGCGCCGGGCGGGTGTGGGGATACTCACTAGCCCCCGGCTGAGCGCCACTGTATTGGAGTTTTCCCCATTGAACGAGAGGGTCGCCTCTCCGCGACTTCAGGTTGCGGAGAGGAAGGCTCTACCTATAGTATAAGTATTATTACAGTTAGATTTAGAGTTACAGCTATAGTGGCTGGGAGACAGATCTAAGGGAGGCGCAGAGAAGTGTGGAAGACTGCAGCTCTGCCTCCTGGTCTGAACTCTGTGTTGTTGTCAAGGTTTTGGACGAATAACCTCTACTATGTTTCTAGATAATAGAGCTGCACCGTCCAAAGTGGGATGGATGCCGTCTCTAGCTAGCAGACCAGGTTTTCCCCAAAAAGACTGCCAGTTATCTATGAAGCCCACATAATTTGCTGGACACCACCTCGACTGCCAGCGGTTGAGTGATGACATGCGGCTATACATGTCATCACTGGTCTGATTCCAGAGAACACTACGGAGTCCGACATCGTCTTAGCAAAAGTACACACCGACTCCACATTAACCTTAGTGACTTCTGATTGGCCTAGTCGGGAGTCACAAGTGCTGACACGAATTACGATTGTATCAAATCTACCTTTAGTCTTTGTCAGCAACTTTAATTTAGATGCGATGTCGCCCGCTCTGGCCCTGGGTATACACCTAACTATGCCCGCTGACTTCACTAGCTTCACGTTTCTGACTATGGAGTCTCCAATAATCAGCGTTTTATTCTCAGTGGGTGTGTCGCTGAGTGGGGAAAATTTGTAAGTAATTTGAAAGTAAAAGAAAAATGTTGATCTCTGTCAATACTTGATTTATCCACCATCCAACTTGATGTAAACAATGGTAATAATATGATTAAACTTTTACCTCCAATGACAATGACAGTTATGGTCAAAGTAAATTACTCTTCATTGTTGGTTTTTCCGCACAATTTTTTTTTTTTCAAATTACACTCATTCTAAACACTAACTTTTCTTTGTTTTTATGGTGGAATGAATAAAGACACTGATCAACATACACCAAGATCCCCTTCACTGATAGCATATATGTTTAGCATGAATTATTTCTGCAGCTGATGCATGACTGTTCTGGGATATTTTACATAGAAACATCAGAGAAAACATTGTTCACACATGTATTTTCAATTTGAACAGATCCACTGTATCATAATGCTTTCAATTAAAAAAATATATACATTTTTAATCAAAGATTGTTTAAACTCTTGTGCTACTTGTTACTTCCCGACTGTCACTGAGCAGACTGGTGTAGCAGAAGTTGAATACTTTTAACAATTTTCTAGATTATATATACAATATTTATTTTATACAAAAAAGAGTAAGGTATTTTACCTGCTTTTTGTAAAGTGTCTCGAGATAACACTTGTTATGAGTTGACGCTATACAAATAAAAATTGATTGATTGATTGATTGATGATATTTATTGTGAGATCATTCCTAATTTCTATTTGGAAAATATAATCATTTTAACAATATTTGTTGGACTTAAACCAGACTAGCCATTGTAATCTACAACAGGCAATACAAACACTTGCTTAAACACAATGTGCTGTGACACAGTACCACTAAAACTTGCATTTGATTTTAGAGAATGGTCTGGCAGTATCCAGCAGGACCAGGACCTATTCAAACACTATGAAGCACAGCAACAGACCTCACCTGTGGTGACTGTGAGACTGGCTTCATGACTGATTTGCTTCCTGGCAGAGTTGGACACAACGCAGCGGTAGGCACCCTCATCTTCCTTGGTCACCTCCAGAATCTGAAGCACCCCGTTAGGAAGGGAAATTAACCTGTTACAGGCAGGGGAAAACAGTGGAGAGAGAGAGAGAGAGAGAGAGAGAGAGAGAGAGATGAAAAACTGAAGAAATGGCCAAATGCCCTACAGCATTTAACATCTAGCAAATCTCAAGTTTCATAAAAAACAGACAATTATTCTTAAAAGCAAAATAGAAATAAAACATGTGACGAAAGGTGGAGTGGTCAGCTAGCAAGGAGTGGAAAGCAGTAGTGACGAGATGAGCCAAAAGTGAGGGCGACTACAGAGGTAAATGATGAAGGGAAAAAACGCAAGTAATGAAAGGAGGACCATTAGCTATGAATTAAGAGAAAATGTGTTTGAAGAGAAGCAGAAATGGAGAAAAAAGGGGTGTGAAAGAGATGAGCAAGAGACATCAGAGAGGCCAATAGTGAGGAAAAGGAACATTAGAGAAAGAGAGAACAGGGAGAAAAAAGGCAGTGATGTATCAGCTGTCTGTTAGCTCATCTTTGAGAAAGGTCATTAACAGCGCCTGAGGTGGGAGAACCACATCCCAGCAATAAGACCTTATAAGGAGCACGCTGTTTGCAGGTCATGAAAGGCTACTGCAGCCATTAGCGCTCGGTCCTGTGCAATACGGCTGGAAACAAATTTAAAGGCGCAGAGGCCAGTAAAGACACAGTGAAGTGGCTCTGTATATCGTCATCATCATCATCATCATCATCATCATCATCCTTTATTTAAGTTCTCGGAGAGATCATTGAGGGCGACCTTCATTTACAATGATGCCGAGAAAACATACATAAATGATAAACAACGAGAAATTAGATAAAGCTACTACAGAAAATAAAATCAATAAAAGAGCAATAAGAACAATAAAATATATACACTAAAATATTTTAAAAGCTTGAAATTACTACAGTGATAAGTCAGTAATTAAAATCAAATAAAACAGTTACAGTCAGGTATTGGGTGGTTAAAAATAATATTTCTAAAGTATCCATAAGGGATAAAAGTGCTCAAATTCAGGTCCTGTTGTAAAATATTCCAGGAGTTTGCAGCACTAACACTAAAAGCAGTTTTCCCCAGGTCAGTCCTGGCATGAGGAACCTGGAGAACCAGCCTCTCTCTCGAGCGGGTTAAAAATGGACCAGGGTTCAGATGTAACAAGGAGGTGATGTATGATGGAAGCTTTCTAGTAAGGGCTTTATAGACAAAAAGATGCCAAAAAGATGGTTATTGCGTCTCTCAGTGAGGGAGGGCCAACCAACTTTATTATGAAGAATGCAGTGGTGAGTCATTCACCGGTAATGAATCTAAGTGCAGAATGGTAAACAGCATCTAAGGGCTTTAGCGTAGTGGAAGAGTCATGCCTATAGACCACATCACCATAATCCAAAACTGAGAGAAAAACTGCGTCAATTATCCTTTTCCGACAGAACATGAGGAAATGTAATTTATTTCTATATAGGTAACCAATCTTTTGTCGTAATTTGACAGTAAGATTATCAATATGAAGTTTGAATGTTAGTCTGTCATCTATCCATATACTGAGATATTTATAGTCTTTAACTCTCTCGATAATAGATCCTAGCAGGGTGGTAATGTGAAGGTTATTATCAGTTTCACATTTAGCCCTAGAAAACAACATACATTTAGTTTTCTGAACATTTAAAACCAATTTAATATCGTTAAGTGCAACTTGGAGAACATTAAAGGAATGTTGCAGGTTCTCCATGGCAAGCTGAGCAGAATTAGCAATACAGTACAATATTGTATCATCTGCATATAAGTGAGCATGTGAATGGTCGCTAGATAATAATGGAATAATTGTATTAATAAAAATTGTAAAAAGGGCTGGGCCTAAGATTGAACCTTGTGGAACACCCTTAGTGATTGGAAGAAACTCAGAGTGGATGGTTCACTGATTGCCGTCGGTCGGTGAGGTAGTTCAAAAACCATGCACTTGCACTAAAACCAATAAAACCAAGAATTTGCAAAAGCAATGAATGGTCAACAGTGTCAAATGCTTTGGAGAGGTCGACAAAGATGGCAGCACAATGTTTTATTTTTTATCCAAGGCATTGACAACATCATTCAACACTAGCGTGACAGCAGACACAGTGCTGTGCATAGATCTGAACCCAGACTGATGTCGGCTTAAAACAGAGTTTGTTGAGAGAAATTCCTTGAGTTGGTGATTTACAAGAGACTCTTAATATTTTTGCTAAACAGGGCAATTTGGAGATTGGCCTATAATTATTATGGTCACTCTTATCTCCACTCTTATGTAAAGGGGTGACATAAGCAGTTTTCCATACATTGGGAATTACTCAGGATGAAATGGAAAGGTTAAAAATGTGAGTTAATTGCTCAGCAATATGAGACTATTGTGAGGAACAGCTGACAGAGAGAGACCTGTTAAGGTCAAGGATGGGTGGTCAACCTTTTTTTCTTTATCTGTTTAAGCACAGGTGGTTTATTGTGAGAGGTTTGTTTCAAACTCAAGGTGAATCTTTATTGTTTATTGTCATAACTGCTGAATCTTGCGTATTTACTTTAAAAAAAAAAAAAAAAAAAAAACTTCTGCACTTAGACTTTTTATTGGCTCCACTACGTCATATACTTGGCTCTCATCACAGACTCTGGATTACAAACTGTAATCATATCAATCCGATAGAAGATAGAAGTTAAGATAATTTGAAATCCATCTGTTTCTTTGAGGAGAAAGACAAAGGAGAAAACAACAGGGGTGAAAAGAAAACTGCAGGCTGCGACAGAGAAATCTACCAAACTGAAGATGGCACTTGAAGTAACCACGAAACCAGACGTGGTGTGTGATCCGTTGGTGTTTGAAGAAGGTGAATGGAATGCAATTGTCAACAGAGTCTAAGTGACAAGGTGCTGCAGTAACTCTTGCAGATGTGTTCACATTATCTCACTTCATCATCAGAAGAAGCATTCACAGTTTGATGTGCGTAACAACAGCTAGCTTAGCTCTTTCGACAAAACTACAGAGTTTATCTTGGATGGATGCAGCTCTAACTGTAGGTTTATCGGACAATTTAAATAGAAGAAATATGTGATCCACATTTAATCAATGAAATAGTTTCACAACCAATATTTTGTTTTTAATTTTTGATTTCTTAACTGGCTGTGTAATAACAATGCCATTGAAATGTGCACAAATTATTACCATGTAAATGTATGGTTTATATTTATAACACAGCAGGAACATTGTATTATCAATTTGTAGATGAATGATTAACAGCTGGAACAGAAAGCAAAATTAAACTGAAAAACGTTTCTTGAAAGAACGCTTCGTTAAAACACCTTCTGTTCTTCTAACTTAACATTTTCTTCCTGGTGCTTACAGATCATCATCAAAAGCTTCAAAAAAAGGAAGAAAACTAGCTCTTATGTGTCTTCTAACATCTAACTTCTACTAACATCAGTGTAGCCTTGAGTGATGAAGGTCTTGATTATACAAGAACATTTCTTTCACCTTGAGAATCCAAAGCGAAGGGTTCCAGTGAAAAGGCATATGTTTTGCGTGTGTAAAATATTGAACGGCACAGCTAAATGTACTTGAAAAACAAGGTCATTTTAGTCAGTGTGTGCTTCCAGCATGTGATTTTTCTTTTCTTTTTCTTTTTTTTACAAATGAACTACACAATAATGATTAATGTTACATTCACTGGCTTTTATCTGTTATGTTCATCTCTTATGAAAAACAGCCTCAGATTTTAAACACAAACACAGCCTTCACGTTATTCATGAACATGCATTAGTCCCTCGAGTCCTCCTGTTTGTGTTTTCACTAAACAGTGGTGTCATTTACTTTGACAGCAAATAATTCAACCAGAAAGTCCTGTTCTTTATGACTTATAACGACATCCCTTTAAATGACTGGATGTCCTTATTAAATGGACAGGTACAGGATGTCGTATCAGGCACACAAAAAAAGAAAAACCTCATATGTTCTCAGAATAATTAGGTTTGAATCACAGAGGTCCCTGATTAACCACATCACAAATTAAATTACATGTTGCAACATAAAAAATAAAAAGTCAAAATAAAAGAGAGAAAAACAATGAATCAAAGAAAAACAAAAAGAAATGAAGGCGCACCTTGTGTCTTCAGGGATGTCATGGTTGTCTTTTTCCCAGGTGATAACAGGAGTAGGTACTCCCTCAATCTGACATTCGAAGCGGGCAGCTCCCCCAGTGAGCACTGTTTGTGGTGAAGGCTCCTGATGGAACTTGGACAGAGCTGGGGGGAGAGAGGTCATTCAGGTAAGGAGGGTGTTTATCAAAAGCAAAGAGGTCCTAATGGACAGACAAAAACATATTGAATCTAAAGTAAGGCTTCAGCAATTGACTTATTTTAATGATCTGAAATCATGTGTGTGATACTTCAGTCAAAATAAATGGAGCACATTGTAATTCTTTGGTTTAGATATCAAAATGATCAGCTACTTTTTTCACTTGGATTGCTGTGAAGAAAAATGTTCAATGAGTTTATGGCACTAATAGAGTCTCTATTTCAATTATTTTGAAGATAGCTATTCCAGTCAAGTAATTCAATTAAAAACGTGTTGAGAACATTTAAATATCCTTGAATGTCCCAATTAGGACAAATTTGTTATTTAATCAGGCTTGGCAAGATCATTTCTCTCTCTTGCAGGTTGAATCTTGGCAGCGCTCCAGTTTTCACAGCTTCAACACATTCTCTCACACGCAGAAAAGCTTCCTAGTGCAGATAACACTGAGCACCAGGGGGCAGCAGTGTGCACTGTCTGAGGGGCCTCTGACCTCTGACCCCCTCAGGCTGCTGGAGAAGAAAACAAAACTGGTTGGCTGTGCCAGAAACTTTGCCTGTATCTCTGACTCAGGAATCAGGGAGTTGGGGGAGGATCAGAGGAGAGAGTGCAGAAAGAAGAGAATGAAAGCAACCGAAGGGAGAGAGAAAGCATCAAGATAAGAGAAAAAGAGGGGAGACTCCAAATCCTTACCGACACAGCAGTAATAAGAAGGGATGTAATCAAAGCAGAAAATATTTGCCACAAAGTAAACTATAAAAACTTTGTAACAAACTCAATAACTCTGTCTAGTTTCTGTATCATGTTCTCAAACACATTCTCTCCATGTAAGGCTATTCGCAGGACTAACTCAAATCAGATTTGAACAGGTGGATATCATGTAGAGATTACCCTACAGCTCATTCAAAGATCTCCTCTGCAGGAAGAACAAAATTAATTTAAGCATTTCAAAGAGATGTTGATAGCAGAGAGATATCCTTTATTAAATAAGTATGAACAATTTACACGTCTATCCTTTTTTTCCCTCACAAAAGATTAGATCCTATTGTGGTTACAGTAGCTGTGAGTAAAACTCAGGTTTTTGGGCATCATACAAAGTCAGGGGATCACCAAAATCAGTAGAGCCGCTTTACCAAAATCACTGCAGTCATGGAATCATACTGACTTTGTCCTGGTGGGTGCGTTTGTGAATGCAAAAGTCCAAATCAGTTCATGCTTGATTTTAAACTGATTTTCCTGCCAGCTTAAATGTCTGAGGCCCCGGTGGTCAGTGAGCGCCAATGTACAAAGGCTACAGTTCATCATGTGGGCAGCCCAGGTTTGATTCCCACCTGTGGCTCCTTTGCCACATGTCATTCACCACTCTCTCCCTCCCTGATTTCCTACTCTATCCACTATCCTGTCTCTCTAATAAAGGCATATAAAGCCCCAAAATAAATCTTTCTCCTCCCCTTTCTCCTTCTGCATGTCACCCTCCCCCTCACCTTCACCAACCAGAATATTTTTCTATCTGTAAGAGTACATCCAACACAGAGAGTCTGCCCCTGTTAGGGTCACGTTTGATAGGAATTCCAGAAATCTTCAGGTCTATGTCTTTAAACTATATAGAAAAAGTCAAGAGATCATGAATAAAAGGGGCTTTAGATTCATAATCTGGGGTTTATGATTGTCAGTCAAGATTGTGACAGTGATTCATCCAGTGCTTGTAAGGATATTTTTAGTCTAATAACAGTAATACAAGTCTAATGTATTATTATTTTGATCAAACCTAAGTGCTTGTTTACCATCCAACCAGTCAAGAGATCAACATTTCCATCCAGAGTGGCAGCTTTAATGTCTTAAAGCTGCACAAAAGTGAAGACCCAGTGGGATGTCATCTGACTACACACAAACAGAACTAAAGAGGAAGGGACTGGAACAGCTCCAAAACTTGTTTCAGCTTTGAACTGAGACTAACAAGAAGATTGGTGTTTTCAAAGTCATAGACATCCATAAAATGCCTAAAAACTCTATTTTTGCTAATATCCTCCAAACCACTGAGGTCAAGGAAACAGAGGGCCTATCCAAGATTAGCGTAACCCCTTTCACACCAACTGTTCTTCATGGCAACAAACCAACTATCTGTGTTTTTCCAGCAGCGCTGAGGGAGAAAAAAGTTTCTGAAAGAGAACGCAGAGGCTGACCCTTAGTAGTAGCACTAAACATGTGATTCGTTTCAGAACCACTTGCTATGACTGTTGGGTACCAGGAGGAGTTGATGATTAACCCCTGCCACTCAGCCATTACACAGCATGACGCTGCCCTCATGTAAACACAGCACCTGTAAAACTGCCAGAGAGCGGCTCACAGTGTGTGTTGAGCTATTTGTACCTCAGTGTTTATTTAGTGTGTTCCTTGAATCCTGTACATGGACTGCTTGTGACCACTCTGGATTGCTGTGTGTGTATTTATGTGCAGGAGTTTTGGGTATCTGTGTGTGAGTGTTGAACAACAGCTGATCAGAGAGAGTGCATATTAGCAGATGTTAAAGCACAGAGAAGGGGGGGGGTTCAGGGAAGAAACTTTGCCCACGCTGTGATGGAACAATGGCGACCAGCTGAGCTTCCACCTCCGCTCTGTCAAAGCGTAATCATATTAGTCTTTTCCAAGGATTCCTTGAGGGTCTTCAGGCCTGAAATAAAATTCTGTGGCAGGTCTGTCCAGCACCATGGAAAACACACTCTCACATTTTGCAAAGCTGACACTGCTGCTCGTCTCCTGATTATGGTGATAAACTGGGCAAGAAAAATGACATATTGAGCCAAAGGGTCAAAAATATGTCTAGTTAAGTCCTATAGCTACAGGAACTTAAAATGTCCCTTCTTGCCTTTCTTCACTACTCCCGCCCCTCTCTCTCTCTCTCTCTCTCTCTCTCTCTCTCTCTCTCTCTCTCGCTCCCTCCGTCCTGCCCTTGACTTTAACCCAGACTTAACTTACTGTGTCTTTGTCCGTCCCTCTATCTATTCCCCACTCTTTGGCCCCACAGCTATCAGATTGCAGCCTTTTCCCCCTCCTCTTGTGCGAGCAGATAATTCCACCCATGACCTCGATGATACCAAGCTTTCAGGCCGACTAACAGTGGGGTAAACCCAACAAGCAAGCCCCAAGCCTCAACAGATATTTAACGGCTACAGTAAAATATATATAGCCAAACAATTTTTTATTTTGAAGTTTTAGTAAACTACCGTTTTTCAATTCATAAAGGTGTTTACAGAATTTTAAAAAATGCTGTCATGTTTTCCATTAATTTCATGGATAGATTTTTTTAATGGGCTTTTACAACATTTTGATTTAGGTAACAATCTGATAAGATGGATACTTGACTTCTTAACTAATGGAGCTCAAAGAGTGAAGGTAAATGGAACACTATCTGCACAAGTTTGCCCTTCATCTGGCTCTCCACAAGGATGTGTGCTTTCACCACATTTTTTAATCCTTTATACAAAATTATGCCTAAGAAGTACATACAAAAATAGGACCTTCATAAAGTATTTATACTGTCATAGTTAGTCTTCTACGGGACAATGAAAACAACAACGGTCCGGCTTATCTGCAGTTAAACATATCAAAAACTAAATTTATGACCATCCATTTGAGGATAAACTCCCGCACACATGAAGGCACACTCATTAATGGTCAACCAGTATATTGTGTACAGTCAAACAAATATCTTGGGAAAATGATCAACTCAAATTTTATTTTGAAATGAATTGTGAAGCTGTGAGTAAAAAGGGGCACCAGCGTTTCTTTTGTTTGAGGAAATTGGGCCGTTTCCACATTGACAAAACCATGACGAGCCTTTTCTACTGTGCTTTTGCTGTCAATTTTGTCCTTTTCTGTTGTGTCATGCTTTGGAAACCTCTCTGTGAAGAACAGAAATTCAACTGATTCAAGCTGATCGGAGAGCAACAGCTCAGTCTAGAGACCTTGTACATCAGGCAGGTGGAGCAGATCACCCGCTCAATCTCTGAAGATGAGACCCACTCTCTGCATGGTGAGTTTCAGCTTCTTCCTTATGGACGAAGACTTTCAGTTCCAAAGTGCAGAACAAAGTGCTATCGGAACAGATTTGTCCCAGCAGCCATTATTGAGCAGAACAAGTCACAGGACATGAGTGTTTATCATGTTTTTTGTAGCCGTGCATTTGCACAATTGATGTTTTATGAATTGTCTGTGCCTAACAAGTTTATGTGACTCTCAAGCAACCAAATGTACCTATGGGTACGAATAAAGTAACCTGAACCTGAATATAGAGTACACAGAATATATGTCTTCAGCATACGCTGTCCATCAGGTGAATAACGGGGCACGACTACCAGACAAGCTGCATTGAAAGGGAGCTATCTCCACTCAATCTGTTGAAGATGTGATTCTCTTCTTAGCTGAAAACAAATAGGCAGATTTACACTATGATAAAATACCTGACGCTTTGTATCCATCTTTAAAGACTAAGATTAAAAAGAGAATGCACTCCTCTACCTCTGTCCTTTGAGAGGAAAACCTCCAACCATAAGCAGCCTCTTTGTATGGAGGAGCGTGCACACTCTTTATGGTTATGACATCAGCTCTTTGACTAAAATGGGTTGTGAAAGCTGGTAGGAATTAGGAAATATTGACATTCACCTCAGCATCCTTATAATGAGAAAGGTTAATTGGTCTAATTAACATTATATTGCAGCATCATCATTTACTCGTCGATGTATTTGGGAAATGTTATTTGCACACTGTACGACGCCTCTGGCATTTTGCCGAGAGAAGGGTGAGTAGGAGACTGAAATACTGGCTCTATTTACATTTTTAATCTGCATTTAAAATAAGAGCAGGTCTCGTTCAGCATGGCTCTCCCTCTCAGACACATTCACATGCTCTCAGACGAGGCCACATGCATCAAACTCTGCGAGCTGGACACTGAAGCAGGTGGGTTTTCTGTAATGTGTTTTCACAGATGTGATCTCTGCTGCTTTCTCCCTTCAGACTCATTTCTGCCGCTGAAGTCGCAGTAGGAAATGAGAATGTCCGCTCAATGTCAACATCGAGGCAGTTTCGTCTTGGACCTTCTGCTCGCTGGTCACATCTATCTCATAGCCTCTCGCTGCTGATTTAATTCAGAAGCCACTCACAAATACATGAGTGGTGTATACATGCGGGTGTAGACACTCGCAAACTGAAGGTCGTTATTAATGGTCTGTGAGGCTTTCTCTTTCACTGTCACCACAAACTCTCTATACTATTTTCCTCCCTCCCACCATTCATCCAGCCCCCCCACCCTCGCTCCTTATTGTCCCTCAAACAAGAGACCCTCATAAATAGGCATGTGTGACAGCTGACAAAAGCAGGGTCATCCACAAAGAATACTGTCTCATTTTACACAAAGCTAATGGCTTAATAAAGACTGCCACTTCACAGTGTGAGAGAAAGAGGCCCCCTTGGAAGGGCGATTAAAAAAGGCTACAGCCTTTCCTCTTGTCCCTCATACCCGCATCTTCATGTTCATTTCTTTTATTTTCACCCACTCCTCCTTCACTCTGTGCCTTTTAACAGACTAGGAGTGTACCTGTTCCCAGGACACTTGTTAGCGCTCTGCCCGAGGATAAGTCTCTCCTGTGAGGCAGAGGAGAACCAAGTTCATCGCCATCCATGCAAGGAAAATTCCCTCGACAAATCTGACAGATCACTTGGTTCTGCAAGAGTGTGCATGCAAGCATACCCTACTAAATGCTTTCGATATATGAATGAATCAAACCAATCTCTCTTCCATCACGATGATGCTGCAGCATTCATCTTCTTGCATTTATAAGCATGTAGGACGCCCCCAAAATGAAATTAAAGGTCAGGGCTGGCCATTTTATCTAGCATACACTTTTTGTTATATTCCTTAAAATGGTCTTTAGACTCCAATCATGTACTCTGAAAAAGGACCAAAAAGAGTCTTCATCTCTCGCTGCTGTAACACTTTAAAAACTCCAAACCTAGCACTGTGAAGTCCGGATGGAAAGTCCCATTCAAATGCCTCTCTGGCTGCAAGGCGTACTCTACCCTTGCAGTGCACCAGCCTGCACTCAAAGGGCTTCACTGCCGCCAGAGGTATTCCACGTCTACTGGACGATGGCAGAAAGCTCAGCTCAAATGATCACTGCCATGGTAACTTGTAACCGCTCGCCCTGCTAAACAGGGTAAGAATAGACAGACAGAAGCAGAGAAGACTGAGACGAGAAAGAGTTTAAATGAAGCAAGAGGACAAACCAGAGTGAACATTTATAAAGCTTTTCAGCATGCAATAGCTGAGGGAGTTGAAGGGTCTCAAAAGTGACGTGAGTTTTGTTTGTTTTACTTTCAGTATGATCATGTTAGGTGTTTTCATACTGCTGAATTAGATATGAGGTGACGTAGTTGAATATATTTGAAAGCGATGCGCTGAGGTTCTCTCTCTGCACTGTCATGGAGCACTTGTGATCCAGCAGCACTTGTGCATGTGTGTAGGGGGCGTGGCGTTTGAAGGAGCCCTGAGGGGAGGGGGAGGGGGCGGGTTTTACAGCTGGGCTAACGCCAGGAATCTGTTAACCGTTAATGACCGGCGTTCATTTTTTATGTAACATTTAACGTCTGTTAAATTTGGTTATTTTGTTACTTGAATTCTGTTTTGCCAACTCAAGTCCGCTGACCTCATTTGCTCCTGGCTCTCTGAAGAGACAAGAATGCTGGCCCTGCTGTTATCTCTTTTTTCAACTCACACATCTGCTTCATGTGTGCCACAGAGGGGAGAGAGAGTCCCGTTTCTACTCAAGCTCTCGTTGACTAGTAGCCGAGGAACAGTGAATGGAAGGTCCTAATTGTTCAAATGAGGTGTCAACTGAAAGGTTGAAGTTCATGAACTTGTGTAAACTGGAGTAAAAAGCAGAAGTTTTTAATCTATCTGTACATCTTGATGGATGTAGGCTAATTTGTTTGGATTGATTGGACCGTGGGAAAGCTGAGCGATGCAGCAGGACCGTTTTTGTTGGAATATTAGGACCGGCACAGTACAGTAGACCTGGTTTGTTTGTCCGTGCTCTGACAAATGCGTAGATTGTGGCTGCTGTGTTGGTTTGATCTTGAAGTAGTTTACATGGTCCGAAGTAGGTTTTAACTTATGTTAAATATATTATTGGAATTAACTGATTAACTGATATTAAAGTTAACATCTTTGTTAACCTGTTAACTGTTTACAGAGTTAAACTTTCAGGAAACTGTGCCCACCTGTGGTAGGCTTAGAAAGAGAACCGAGGAGATGTCCTTTTTAAAATCTCGCTAACTTTCCAGAACTACCAATCCTGCCTTTAGGTAGCTATTATATACAGTACTTTTATAAATTATTTTCCATTAGTATTCAGGAACTAGAAGTTCCTAATAAATAAAATGATATTTCTTTGTCAGTATTGTTGTTGTTTTCGTTATTACTATTACATCAGAGTAACCTTATAAACAAGATATTTGTCTTTTGATCTTTGGGTAAACTATCTGTTATACTGAAAATTGTCCTTTACAAAAGCCCAAGATTAGATTTTTTTTTTTTGGTTGTTTGTTTTGCCAAAAAATCCAGACACTATCAGCATCTTAAAGAGCATTTCTTTAAAGATGTGTTTTGGGGGTATTTTATGCCTTTAGGACAGTGAATAGAGTCAAAAATCTGGAAGAGAGAGAGTGGGGAATGACATGAGGCAAAGGAGCCACAGGTCAGATTCAAACCCTGGCTACTTGCTTTGAGGACTGTAACCTCTGTAAGTGGGGCGCGCGCACTAACCACTAGGCCACCAGTGCCCCTTAAAGATCATTTCTGTCTCTCGTGTTATCCCTTAATTTAAAAAATGTTCAACTCAGTTCAATCTTTTTTCTTCAAAACAGCTCTGCTCATGAGAAATCCTTATTAAACTCTCCATCCATTTGTACATGAAAATCACTCGCATGGGGTGTCCATCCCAGTAAGCATTAGGGGAAAGATACAGTACACTCCAGACTAATCTTCAGTCTATCAGGGCAGAACGGGAAGAAAGAATGAACCACTTATATTCACCCTATACTCAATTTAGCTCCCAGGTAACCTGGAGCCACACATATTCAGTGTGAAGCTTCAATTTGCATAAATCTTTGAATTTAAATAACCAAATTTTCTTGGAATCATACATAAGAGTGTAAGAGCCCTGCAACACTTGCAGAAGAATCTGCTGGACACCTACTTGCTAGGAGAACATTTATAGTCCTGCTGGTCAGGGCTCCAAGGGCATTGGCGCTCACACAGCTGTAGCCCCCCTCCACACCCCGGGTCGGCAGGCCATCCTCAGAGGTTGGCAGCAGCAAGAGAGATCCGTTAGCCAAATACTGCAGAGAGTCCCCCCCTTCTGTAGGCAGAGGCTTGCCATCCTGAAGCCATGTGACATTGAAAGGTGTGTCGCTGGCCCCAAGGTTGCAGTCCAGCAGGAGGGGCAAACCTGGCTCTAAAACTACATGGCTGGGCCCGGCCCCGCAGCTCAGCTCCACTGAATTAGGCTTTTCTGTGAGGGAAAGGGAAAAGGAAAGAAGAGTTAGTAAAATATGCCCAATATCTGCCACGGTCTAGGTAAAAATATGTTTCTTTTCATTCAAAAGCATCTAAATGTTCACTTCTACAGCTTTTTTTTAAGATCAATGCAGAAACCTTTGTATTGCTCTGTGAACACCAGAATATTGAATTTAGTTATTTTTTACTTCATGGAGTCGATTATCCACATATCTGCATCATTTGTCATTTTTTTGTCAACGGTATCAATTTAAGCATTTGGCAATTTGTCATTTTACAGCATAACTTCAATAAAATCAATATTGTAGGTGGCACAGATGAATAGGGGTAGCACATTCCAGAGGCCGGGTGTTTTTGGGACAGAGAGGGGGCCAGAGGAGGAGCTCCGAAAATGAAATACAGCATGAAGGGATTTGTGTGTCAACAGCAGGACATTACAGTTAGAGAGTGGGAGGGGGGTGAGAAGTTGATGAGCTGGTGTGACATGAGCTGAAGACAAGGGAGAAGTTGTTGTTAAACCACACAGCTTTATTTATTTATTTTTTTAATAGTTGAATAAGGCTTTATTGACAAAGTCAGACTGTACTAAAGTCAACATTCATTTTAACACATGGTATCAAACGACTCAAAAATGTCCCCCTACTGTGCTGTGCTCCCATATGGGTTCATTCTCTCTTGACTCGTAGGCTCCTCTGTATCCCTATCCTTTTTCCTGCATCTCCCTCTATCCCATTTTTCAACTCCAGCACAGTTTCAGTTCAGATTTGGTAACTTTACTAAATGTTGCTTAGTGCTCATGATGGATTAACGCTGGGTCCTTGTTGATAAAATAACAAAGAGTAAGGTCTTTTACCTGTTCTTTTGTAAAGTGTCTTGAGATAATAATTGTTATGAATTGGCGCTATACAAAAAAAGATTAAATGATTGATTGATTGACTTCTTCTACACCTCTATATAACTTATGACACCTACACAGTTTGTATCTTTCCTTTTTGACATTTTTTCGCTCTCTTACAATAATGCAGCACAGTTTGAATTCAAATCTTATATGGAAGAAAAGCATAAAATTAGAAAGGAACACGAGAGAATGAGAGATGGGAGATAAAAGGAACAGAAAAATACAAATCTTGAGTGACATGATGGAAGTTAATTATCTTTAAGAAGTAGACTGCATGGCAGCAGACAGAAAAACAATCATGATAAAAAGAGTGCAAAAGATGAGGTGAAGAGAAGCCATACTGTCAGTTGACTACACATACTACCATGTGCACAGTCTATTGTTAATCTTATTGTTAATTTATTTTGTGCATATTTCTTCATACATTATGCATCCATTTCTTTTGTATAATCTCTATCAGAGGATTCTTTTTTTTGCATGTGGATAAAAGTTGCACACTTTTTCTCTTAGTGCCCCTTTGAAGTATAGAAGTATTTCATGCCTGAATTGAAAGGAGGTGCATTCACATTCTACAGTTAGGTAGAGTAATTACAATGTGTTTATAGAATGTATATCTGTGTCAGGCTCGTACTGCAGCTTATAATAAAGAAAATTAAACAGATGTTCTTTCTTGTAATTACTTGTCTTGAGCTTCATGTCAGTATATTGTAATTGTCAGGACAGTGAAGAGAGCACATAGAGGAAATACATCATGAAGAAAGTAATTCCCTTTGAAGAAAAACTACAAACAGTGTTTCCCTATATACTTACTGTATGTCCAATTGTATCATATCTATTCTTATACCTCCACTATAGGCTATCCAATACCCCCGCTGGGTTCTTGCTCCTCTTCATCTAAGCATTATGTTTGACACACTGCAGTCATTTTTCAGTCTCGACTCAAATTTGTTCTGATCAGCCTCCACAGTCTGCATGTAGAAATGCAGTGTGGAAAAGGTAATTGAAAACCGCAAGCATAATTTCAATCCAACACTCTATTATTTCTTGCATTCTTGTCTTAATCGTAATCTTATTATAATTCCTATTCATTTACAGTTCATCTATTCAACCCCTGGGTTTAACCCAAAACTGTAAAAATAGAAATAAATTTGTACTGGCGAAAAAACTTTAGAGAGCCTAATGGTATCAAGAGAGTTGTATAGTAGTGGCTCTCATAGGCCCTTGATCTATCGATGCTTTCACTTCTAGAAAGTTTAGTTAGTTAGTTGGTGGGATGGAAAAGGCAAAGTTCATTCAATAGCTTCAATTTTTAACGTTTTCTAAATATAACAGCTGTAACTGGACCCCTTCAACATTTTGCTTGGCAATGCAACTGAAGTCCTTTGAACACACTGAATGTCTTTTTCATAAAGTCATTATTGTACCTGAACAAGTGACATCATTAAAACTTCCTTTCTTAATTAATTTGACAGCCTCTTTACAAATTCAGCTTAGAAACACAATTTTCTGGCATAAGTACCAGGCACACACACGCACAGGCACACACATTTATTTTTCTTCTCTCTCTCCAGCGTTGGATTAATTAAGTTAATGGGAGAAGGATTTTTTTCCTTGATTAAATGAGGCCTGACCCCCCACCACCACTTCCTGATGAAGAGGCTGGCTAATGCTGAGAAAGGCTGCACGTTGCTGTGCCACACACACACACACACACACACACACACACACACACACACACACACACACACCTGCTATAGAAAACTCATCATGCACAAACATGCACCACATGAACTGAGACACATAGAGACACCCATGTAAAAACACCAAAACACACTAGCATCTTGAAGGAAGTGAAACAGTCGCATACCAACACACACTGACACAGATCACCTCTACAGCTCCTCTCTTCCTCTCTCCCATTTGAACTAATTAGGTCTCATTAAAGTCATTAAAATGTTAGCAGCCACTTCCCAGCTCACTGCCAATGGTTTCACTTGGCAAGACGTGGGGATCATTCTGCTTTAGGTATTACGCCTCAAACAAACTGAAGTAGAAGTATGATGAGGTAAGAATGACACATGCTGTCAATATCTAGCCTAGAAAAGTCACTTTTCACTTTTTTCAGAACTATTTCATCTGGGAATAAAACACTTGATATCAGCATACAATCAAATGCCATAAACATCCACCTGTCCTGAAGTTTAGGCACACACACACACTTACTTTATATTCACATACTATCACGGGCCATACAAAACCATTACAGATGTGCACCGTCCCACACAGAAACAGTCAGTGTGTCATGAGAACACTGTGTGTTGAAGAGGGGCGAACTGTGAAGTGGCCATTTTGCCATTTTACTGTTGAAATGGGAGCTGCGGGAAAGGACAGGGTGCACTCTGGGATATAGTAGCGGCTGTGCGATCTCACTGAGCTGTGGTGAATGGATTGTGATGGCACTGTGCCAAGCTGTTCATAGCTTACTCTCAGTAGAGAGAGAGAGGCCAGAGGTTTACAAAAAGGGAGAGAAAAAGGTCCAGTAGACAACAGTAGACATTCAAACACACACATGCACACACAGAAGCAAACATACTACACACCAATATCTCTGTTGCCCTTTGGCTTATTGCTAACAGTTTAAATAACTTTGTTGGGTTTGTTTGATTTATAATAGGCAGTTACAATTATTTGGACAATGTAAAAACACAAACATAATATGATCCCCAGGATTTTATCTAACCAAAACCCATGTTTAGCTTTTGTTACTTAATAATACAAAGATAAAAAACAATCTAAGATTCACAATAAAATACACAAAAAATAAACAAAAGAGAAGCAAAAGCAGCTCAGATAGAGAAACTGACCCTCACTTAGAGGGAGAAAAAGAGAGAAAAGGCAAGGGAAATGGAGATACCATCAACACTGGTCCATTTCTGTTAATGGATCACCTATTCACAAAACATTTGGGAGAGAAGGAGAAAGAGGAGGAGCAGGAGGAGGAGAAGAGTGACCCTACAAAGAGAATATTTCACCCAGCTCAGCTTGTCAGCAGAGACTGGACACCCGATGACCCGGAGGCCACAGCTCATGTTTCTACAGACTCCAAAGAGGAGCTATACAATACCTCAGGCCGTTCAGAAACTACAGATAAGCACAAAGAGGTTCAGCTAAAAGAGTCTAAAAAACAGAGGGGTCATAGGATGGAGTGGATTTTCTTTTTCTCTGATGCTGATACCTCAGTCAAACGTGTGCTGCTGTTGGATGTTTTTAATGGAACTGTTCCTCAATCTGGGCTGCTTTTCTATGTTTACAGTATAACAACTGACTGACGAGAGCTAATCTGCTAGCATGGCTAACAACGGTAGAAGACATACTGTGGTCTCAAGTAAGCTGAGAGGGGTCACAGAGTTAAATTTGGTGTGGAACGTATGAGGTAAGAGACTGAAAGAAAGACAATGACAAAAGAAAGAGAGCCAGAATTAACGAATGAAATAGAGGACTGAACAGTACAGATAAGATTAGAGCAGAGGCAACTGAAAGAGAGCAGTGAAATGTGATTACAGGTGCTTTTGTGAAGAGGGACCACTAAAGCACTCAAAAAGCAGTGATAACCAGATTGCCTTGTACCTCCTGCTAAATTGACACAGCGGCATAAGATAATTGCTACGAGTCCTGAATGATGTTAGCAATATTCTATTGCACATGTAGGTACTACTTGTCTCAGCAAAACAGGGTTGTTGTAAGACATCACAACACAATGAAAGGTAAATGCAGGCAGGGACAGACGGTCTGAAAGTATGAGAAACCGTCCATGTGGGTGTTTATGTATCATGTAGGTCTGGATACCACAAACTGAACCTCAAATCAAGCTCAGTGTGTGCTCATCTCTTGTTGCAGCATTACTTTTGTTTGCTAATTCAATAACATGCATCAATAAAAACAGGGTGAAAAATAACACTGGCACTTACACGTACTTGTGGCCATAACTATCTAGCGAGAGTAAATACTGTGAAGACACAGCTGTGATAACCTGAGAAGAAGGCAACTAGCAACAATCACTGCAGGAGATGGAAGCGCTTAAGTTTGGGTCTGCAGGTGGAAATATATGTGGAATCATACATATTTGTGCTTTTATTCAGGAGGCTTCATCTACTGTATGGTTCTCCATGTTCAATATTTTTTAAGTATTGTCTAGACAAATGATATCCTATATTAATAGGATCAGACTATTTTTTGCAGTTTTATGGTTGTGGTAACTTATAACACAACGTGAAGGTGTAGTAGTATAGAGAAACAAAATGCATTTATTATCATTTTATCTGAGAGAATTCATGTATTTGAATTGAAGTTTTTTTTAATTTGCATCAGAATCTATGCAAATTCAACTGAGTCCCTTAAGGGAAAATAGAGGGGAACGATTTTCTAGGATTTTCTGAGATCTTGTTATACTTTTGAGAGATTTCACAATACTTTTGCAAGATCCTTTTATTTTGTTTTTTAAAGATCTTGCAAAAGCTTTCATTCAAGTGACTTCCTACTTTAGTTCACAGGCATATAGTGAAACATGCATCAACAATGGAAGAAGGCACACACTCGGAGAGAGATTAATTGTATTTCATTTTGAGATGGCCCTCAAACGAGCATTTTGTGTAAGGGGGGGCCTTGCTGCTAAGGGAATTCTTATGATGAAGAAAGACAGACTCAGCCTTCCTGGGTCAATAACTCATCAGTAAACAAAACCAACACCAGTTTTCAATCAAAGTATTCTAGACAAAGAGCTACAACCGGATTTCCATCAGTACAAGTCATTCTCTATGCTGGACAACAAACATTGACCGCTACGTATAGCCGGATGGCCGGCTGAGACTCTGGAGAGGGACGTCTAAAAATGTAAACACCACACATATATTAAGCTATAAAAATAACTTTACTGATTCCATCTTCAACAAAGATGCAGAGGCTTAAGACAAATGGACAAATAAACATGTATATTCATATTTAACAATAAATAATCCCCAAAAATGTTGTCCTAAACACTTCAACCCACACTTCATTTATTCATGATGTAGCCTTTCAACAGTATTGTAGCATGATTTTCAGTACCACACTTAGTGGAGAGCCCCTTCCTCGAGCCTTGGCTGACTAGACAGAGGCCAACGTAAGCTGACCTAGCTTGCTTCCTACCTTACAGTGGTTGGAAAGAGGTGTTGGTTTTGTAAAAGTTATGTTCGGCTGTTGAGTAACTGACTAGGGAAGGCTGCAAAACTTTTGCGAGATCTTGCGAAAACTATTGCAAAGTTTTGCTACAGATTCTCCAAAAGAATTCCCCTCCACGTCCCTTCAAGGGCTACGTAAAATTCAAAAGGAGATGCAAAAGCTCAAAACAGATGCGAAACAAACAAACAGCAAAAGCCAAAACAACTACAATAACATCAAAAGAACTGCAAATCCATAAACGCTGCAAATCCAGTCTTATACAGAAGTGTTCCAGGCCTGTAGGGGCGCTAAATTAAACAATGTATTATTACAGGGAGATTGAAGGATACAGGCAGTCAACTTATTGCTTGGATGGGAAAATGGCATAGTTTTACAACAGAGAGTAATATTAATAACGTGATGTTCTCATAATGCACTGTGGGCATGGAAAACTCTTCAAAAAGAGCTAAAAATGAGATACACTGATACCACACTACAATTATAAATGCATCAAAAAGAAGGTGGTGACAGAGGCATGTCTTTTTTTTCATGGAAGGCAACTCTGTACTTGAATCTTGAACACCTTTTTTAATGTGATTTTATTGATCCCCATATAGGTTATTGTTCTTTTTTTATTTTTTGTTGTGATTTAACCATATTGTGTTATATTGTCTTTGTATGCGTTTGTGATTGTGTTAGACTGCCACCTTGACCAGGTCTCTCTAGATAAAAATACAGCAACTTGGAGAAAATAAGTGCTGTTTTTTACTGTTTCAACATTTTCAGACATCCTTGCTGCCAGACATCACTTTACAGTAATGTCTGTTTTTTTTCCTTTTTCTATTTAAGTGTAAAACACTGCCAGGAGTCTGAAACCTTTCCCATCTTCAACCTACTTTGTTACTTTTTAATATCTCTGATGGGAAATGAAAACTCTGTTTACGAGTAAAGCAGTGCTCCTCACAGAGGGCGCAACATTTCCCTGTATACAAAGCGAGGCTGTGAGTCACTCAACAATGTGAACAGCTGCTGTGTCAGGTGTTAACCGTTCCAGCTGTGTTTCCTCCCATGACCATACAGCAGGGCTCTTTTCACAGCCTGTCATCCTAATCACAGACACATACTTTCACTCACTGTCACGATTACACCACAAATCAAAGATTCCAGTCAGACCTTGGGCATGAGTCAACTGAGGTTAAGAGAAAACATTTGTCCACTCTAATTACTTCTCTGATGTAAATTGTGTCATCATCATTGTCAGCATCTTTTGAGTTTTGTTGCTGCTCTGGACCACAGCCTTCGGATCAAGACGCATGTTGTTCTTCTTTATTTGGACTTCAATGTTATCTAATGACCACCCGAAATCAGATTATTGGCAAAAAGAAAATATTTAGAGAAAATGTATTATATTATATTAGGATATCGTTTTCAAGGGGGTCCCAAACATATATTTACAAAGACACAGGTACAACACAGCAATACAAAACCAAAACATAACAAAGTAATACATACAGCAGAAAACAACAGCAACAACAACAAAACAAGGGACAACACAGAGAACAGACACAACAATAAGCTACCACCATTACAACAACAATTACAACTCAAGACTAGACACCTTAGAGGAGAGAGATTCAGTCTATACATAGCGAGAAATAAACAAACAGTGTTGACGCTACTGAAAACATACACAATCAGTTTGAAGATGAGAACACAAAACATGTTTAAATAAGTGGAACGATGACAAGGAACGGAGATTTAAACGTAACTTATTCCAATCAGAAGGAGCACAAAACATAAAAGCCTTTTGACTTAAGGTTCTGTTTCAATTCATTCATGATTACTCTTAAAATGCATTGTTTCATTTTATTTAAATGTTAATGAATGCCAATCAGGATTTTTATGTTACGTACATATGTGGTTTACGCAGGTATGCACTGTAGAAAAGAAATCATCCCCCAACTGCAGTCTTTGCAAGTACCTTGCTTTTGCTTGCTGTCAATACAAAAACCCACGCTCATACAGGGAAGCGGAGGTGAAGGGGATAAGCATTTTTATAACCTTTGTGGAGAGATGTGGAAGTCTTCACAGACAGCCAAAAGTGCACAAGAGAAACTCATCTTTTCTTCTGTGACCGCAAACCCTTTAGCTTTAGGGGCTTGGTTACTAAACATACTAGGTGCTTGGTCTCATGAATTGGCACCTCTTTTAAAATAATACACTGTGATCTTGGAGTATAATCAGGACCAATCCATGAAAATCAAAACTTCACATACCGGTAGTCATGGAAAAATCGATCCATAATGCCCCACTCATCACAAATGTTAGCTTACCAGATGTTGGTTCTTTTTTTGGTTTATGTTGTTTACATGCTGCGCATCCCCCGAAGTCATCAAGCACCCTCCAGTGAAGGTGTGCCTCAACATTTAAAAACCACTAAGACAACTAATCACGCACATCTCTACTACCAACATTCGCATAATGAAACCTTCAAGGCCCTGACACACCAAGCAGACGGCAAAGAACTAGTGACGACAAAGGCCGACTGTGGCGTCGCCTCAAAACGCCTTTGTCTTGGCCCAAAAACTTGCCCTTGAACACACCGCAACGACTACGGCCAACCTCCACGTACATTGCTGCGCAGGCGGGAGAGGAAATAACTCTCCATGCCAGCAGGTGGAGGTAGTCTGTAATAGTCATTCCATAAAGGGGAAACCAGAAGAGGATGAGGACGAAGAAGAATGCGGATATATAAACCGTTGTTATGATACAAGAAGACCCTTTTTACACCGCTGTCGCACACCACTCGTAATTCACTTCTATTAGAGAATAATGTCTGATAAACAGTTGCCTCTTGACTCCTTTACTTGCTTTGGTCACTTCCGTTTTTCTTCTCGTGCACTGATTCGCTTAGCTGAACAGCCAATCAGAGTGATGTCCTTGGTGTGTCAGGGCCTTTATGGGATTTCCAGTATTACTTAAACTGCATAAGCACTTGTAGGTCATGTTTTTGATGCAATAATGAACCAAAGACTTGATATGTTCACTGATGGCTTTTGAAATCATACACTGACTATAAATGGTATGAAAGTCCACATTGAAAAAAAATTAGGAGGGCTTCTGGGGGGCAAAGGTGGCTCCTGTTTCCCACTGAATTTGTGTGTATGAGAGAGAGGGAACGAGAGAGCAGAGCAGAAAACCAGGGGTAGAGAATGGGGGGCGAGGGGGGGGGGGCAGTGTAGTCCCTCATGCCTCCTGTTTTATGTACAGTGCTCATTCATCCCATTCTGGTCTCCTCCAATCACAGCAGCGGTCCTGTATACTGGGCCTCCCAGCAGCATGGGGCCTCACACATGGCCAAGTCAAGTGCCAGGCCCTCTTGCATGAGTCAACAGGGTGAGCATTAAAACTAACATGTGAGTAACAACTGAGATCCGAATCTGTTGATTTACAACGTAGAACACTTGATTCATCTGGACTAACATTGGTGCACAACAAAGTGTAATGTAGGTCCCTAGTATGAAGAACCTAAAATGTCAAAATTTGAGGGTGTTTTATGTAAAAATTGCAACAACAGTCTCACCCCCCCTCCCTCCTTCCCCCACCCAGCTCCCTTGCCCCACATCTGCGCTGACTGAGTTAGCGCATATGTACATCATAATGCTGGTGTACAAAGATCAGGGTTGAGATAGCACACAAGGTCAGTATGATGAATGTGACTGGTATGTGACACTATAGCTGTATGCACAGAGGAAGGACACACTGCACTTAGCAGGCTTCACATGTTACGCTCACAAAGGGGTTCTCAATAGTGGCATTTTCCATCGCTGATGTGAGAGAGAACCGCTGATCTTTGAGAATTTAACTGCATTTGAACGAGAAATGAAAATGTGTATGTGCTCAGCATGAATGCACAAAGGAGTGTTGAAGGTAATTATAGATGTATGTGTTGTTCATGTTACAATAGTATTACAGAAACAAGGCAGAGGCTACTGCTGCACTTGTCTGTCTTCAATGCATGTGAACTTCCTGAACTCGTTCATTCTGCAGCATCTACTCATCAGTATACTGCAACCCTAAAGCTAACGCCCAACTCAGGAGTTATGTAGTCATATTTACATGCATTAGCACCTTGACCACCTACATGACCACCTTCAGCGTCATTCCTCTGCTCTCATGTGACTGAACAGACGGCAAGGAGGAATGGAAGGAATGTACATGCAGGTTAGTTAACCAACTAAGCGTAGTGTGACCGCTTAAATGTCCACAGACATCTAAAGATATACGTAAATATGAAGAATCAAAGTTGTACCAATTATATAGAGTTTCACGGTGTGATAAAATTAAACTTATTTAAGACATATATCTTTAAAAAATTGTGGAAAACAGAATAACCAGTATTCTAAAGAGCTGGTTGACTGCTTCCATTTCATGCTAAGTATCCATCTTACACAAGATGTTGCTGCAGCTTCACTAAAAGGTGTTAGCATTTTTACATAAAGTGGATGTTCGAGGATAGGCCTTGGATTGAGGTAAGTGCAGAATCTGACAATAAACTTGCTCCAGCGGTAAGTTGTAAAGCAACATCAGTGCAACTCTGACCTGTCTCTGAGCATCAGTTAAAATCACATTATGTAAAAATTTCAATAACACTCTCAGGCAAACCTTGGGATGAAATGCGCAATCTATCAGAGTTACATTATTCCAGTAGTAATATCTAAAAGTGCTCCTGGGATCAAAGGATTAACAGATAGCAGCTTTACCTTAGAGCAACTTGTAAAAAGGTGCATCTCTGTGAGCAATGGAGTGAAGAAGAATATTACTTTATGTCCAGTAGGAGAGGGGGCACTTCTCAGTGTGTGACCCAAAGCAGTCTACCACTCTTTTAGTCTTTCATCTGTTTTTAACTAGTCCTATCTTTTTAATGTTTTGTGAGTGCAGGGTGTTTTTCTTCCGAGATTCAGTATGTGGCCAGTTGGCTCCTTTGCAGAGTTTTATTCACTCTTTGCGTAACAACGCTTGCATTGGTTGTTCTCTGTCACGAGGTGGCAGGTCACCATGCCGGTCCAGGAGTCGCGTCACTCTCATATATATTGCCCGGCCGTCCACCTTGAGGACATGAGGTGCACAAACTAACCGCGAGGCCACCAGTTCCCCTGTTGGATTCATTTCAAAAGTGCTTCTTTTACAATGCCCACTCAGTAATATGATGCTGCCTGCAGTGTGACATTATTGAACAGAATAAAGCACGAGAGCTGTGCAGTTTTTTTTTAAACGTAGTTATGACACAGACTGAAATGAATACTGATAACTATATTACCTATGCAAGCACTGAGGAGAGGACCATCAGTGACAATATAGATAATGTCTTTAATTGAATTTTTACATTTCGTACTGCTGTCACAGGTCACTGTCAACCTGAGCAATTAACTACATGAAGCTTGTCTTTAAACACTATTTATGCCTGTCCAGGACAGAGTCGGAATAGAGATAAGAGGTTTTGCTTAGTCCACAGTTGTTGCCAAAAGTGACAAAAACAGGCAAAAGCAGAAAGGACTCCAATGATTCCCTGCCAGACTCAACATCATCTTTTGTTATTGTATTGATTAAGAGGCCCTGGTGGCGGAATCTACATACTGTCTTTTTTAAATTGCTTTGGTGTTGGTGTTTATTATTTTCTTGTCTTCATTTACGAAGAAACTGATTGTTACGCTCGCTTTAAAACGAGTGGGGGATAAATGCAGAATGAAGTTGATGGTGGAAGTTCCACTCCTTTTTGATTTTGAGGTAGAAAAGTGACACTGACATGCAAAGCAGTGTTCCAAAACTTGAGCTAATTTGGCAAGAGAAGGCTGTGAGCGCAGCTACAGCTGACACCTAGGACATTTTTGCACTTAGGGCACTATGCGCTGAAAACACTTAATCCACACTTATTTTGTAAAGATGGCTGGAAACATTGTTTCACCAGATCAACAACCCTAAACATGTAACATGTCTGAGAAGATTTTTTGTTCAAATGTAATCAATATAGAGTTCAATAAAATCTAGCAAAATAAAAAAAAAGATTAAAAATTGATTGTTTGTTGGCTCATTATACTATTATAATCTCTGTTGACAATGATTTTAGATGGAAAAAAATCGTATCTTCTTCCAGGTCAAACTGTGGCATGACAGATGACAGGCTTCCAAAACTGAACACTCATTAGCTCACCCATATTTACAACAGAATAAAAAGAACTATGAACATAAATTGGACACAAGACTTTGAACATCTAAAGAGAGCAGATCATTTGAATTCATAGCAGACAAATCTATCTCAAGACTTCCCCTCCTTTCAGACAAACACTTCTGACTTTCAGAATGCCTCCCTCCCTGGTAGCATGAATAGGCGCACAGAGGGCACCATAAAAAAATCAACATATTCACTGCACAAATATACCCAGCTGAAACTCAGCCCAGGGCATCTTTAAATAATATGCATCCTAATTTAGCACGGACTCTCTGGGGAGGGGATCAAGATGCACTCACAAATCGCAGCTGACACACCCACGATTACACACAAGCAGGCAGACACACAGGGTGATTGTACCTCAGCAAACACACACACACACGCACACACACATACAGATGCTTAATTTACGGCAAATGTGTAATGAGCCATTCTACACATGCCCTACTGTCTGACAAGATCTGGTTTGAAGTCTCAAGAGATCTGAACATGTTTGTTCACAGAAATACTGAAAGAGTGCAATAAGTTTGGGCCCAACGTCCAATCAAAGCGAACCAAGTCATTAAAGTATTTACATTTCAATTTACAATTAACATTAAAACATCGTTGACGCCTCAGTTCAATTAGAAATGCAAGTATATGAGGTCATTAAGGGGATTTTCACAAATAGAAGAGGATTTCTTAATCTGTCATGCAGAATGAAAGAATGAATTATGACAGGGCACTCACTTTCACTTATCACAATAATGACCACAAACACAACCGACAGTGTTATTGTTCGGTGATCATAGAGAAGAGGTGCACACTGATATTATAAAGGCACTAACAGTAAAGGTAATGAAAGCTGCTGTACACTCTACATCACTCTACAAATTCAATGTTTAATATTCTGTAGCTGTCTCTATACGGGAGGCTGAGCAGCTGGCCCTCAGGTGTAGACACAACAAACCAGACCTGGACACATGCTCTGAACATTACAGCTGAGTGAAGAGCTCAGGAGAAGA
This sequence comes from Labrus mixtus, assembly GCF_963584025.1. NCBI lineage: Eukaryota > Metazoa > Chordata > Actinopteri > Labriformes > Labridae > Labrus > Labrus mixtus. The sequence goes on along the minus strand of NC_083612.1, from coordinate 25,569,183 downwards.
TGTGCCGACACAGATTGACCGTCTTCCTGCATTGACTAAGGAATTTTAGCTTGCCTCAAGAGCTTTTCATTCAGTTTTCTGCTCTTTTATAGGAGCTTTTGTACTTTTATTGTCCTGTATTTTTCCACTGCCCATTGACTTTCATCTTTAACATGTTTCTACGTGCAGTAGGACAAATACTGACTGCAATCCTCCTTACCTCCAAAAACACCACTAGATGCCTTGTTGACTGGCACAACAGAGTCAGATCTTTAAATAAAAGCTTTCAGCTGAAAGAAAACTAGTGCCAGAAACCAAAAACAAGCTTTAAAAAGTAACCTAAATGCAGCTTTAAACGCACAGTATGTAAAATCCGCCGCTGGGGGGGCTCTCAATCAAAACAATAACAAAAGATGACGTTGATGCTCGCAGGGAATAACGGGAGGGATTCTCTCTGCTATTCCCCCCCAGGTCCTCCTGAGTTTTCTGCAAGTGTGAAAGCTCTATAAGAAGATGTTGAAAATCCTTCTTTTTTTTTAATGGTAGACATTTTTCTTCATATTTTGGGGACCAAACTGAAGCCATCACATGGGAGTAAGAAAACTACAAAGCCCATACTGCTCCTTTTCTGTTATACACTTCACACAGTTATAACTTACAAGCACAAGTATTTGTACAAATTAAAGGAATGGCTTTATGCTAACCTTAGATTTTGTTTAACTTTCTATTGCAATTACAATGTGATGTAAAAGCTTGTTATCTCCAAGCCTGTGTTAGCATATTCTTTAGGTTATCTAACTATTAATTATCTTTTTGGACAAGGATTTCAGCATTTATTCTGCTTTGTTCTGCAAATCTCTGGTGTGTATCAAATCTCTGGTGTTTTTCAAATTCTAGCGTGGGGGGCAACATAATTGAAGAAATAAGGAAAGCCATGGACAATATGGAATTTGTGGAGGAAATAGAGCTTCAACTCATGTGACATTCAACTTTTTTTAATACACAAAGTTTATTACACAGCAGCCTCACTGGATTCAAAATATCTCACTCTGACACTGTGCCTATAGCAGAAACTGTAACCTCTTGTGTAACTATACATATCCATGACATTTAAGCAGGAGAATGGACTTCGCCCCAGAGGACCCTGGTGCAGTTTGTGGAATAAATGGTTGACTTCAAAAAACATTCCCCTCCCACAACCATAACCAACATTGTATAGGGTCACTCCACAGCAGAATTACCACAGGGAGATTCTCCTCGGGTGTTTAGATGCGATATTAACTTAGTATGAACCAAGTTGCTGAGATGACCCCACCTGACCTCAGAATATTGGAGGAATAGCTTTGTGCTTATCATTCAGCAGTGTCACCGAGAGTAGATGTTGAGATGCAGAGTTATCCATCATTGCTTATAAAAGTCTGTAATTTATTCCTCCGTGCAGCTGAAGAAGCACAGAAATTGTAAAGTAAAGTAAGAGTTCAACTGTGGTAACACTAGTGGGCCTGCTCACAGCCTCAGCCACACCTAAATCAGGAGCATGTGACATACTTTGGATACCTTTATTTTGGATGAAGTTCATGATAGAATTCTTGACAATTGTCTCTTCATTCACTTTTAATTTCAGATTAACATCAAATCCAAGCGCAACACAAGAGCTGTTCACTACAATCTGCCTCTTACATTGTCTGTGAGTAAAGTCTATGTATCAGATTGATTCATGCGCAAGAGCCTCATCAACAGATGTCTGATGATACTTCATAATCACAATACTTTTTTCATCATATTTTATTGCAATTCTGAATATTTAACAGGATACTTAGTATTGCTGTGAAGTATATTGTGATTGATCACCCTTTGTTCAGAAAGCACTGATGCCTCGGAAGCAGGAAGTTGTGATTAAATAAAAAGTTTCAGTAAAGGTGCAGTTTAGACAAAAATGAAATACAACAAGAACAACAAAAATTGTCATGTGATGTAGTTTTGTTTGCACCTGGATGTGACACAAATAAATATCCTCCATCTTTGTGTTTATCTAACCTTTGCTAGCACTTCCAGAGTCAGACTCAGCACAATTTATTTGACTGAAAGCCATTGATAATATCATTCTAGTTACAAGTCTATTTTTTTCTATAACAGTGTAATAACCCAGATTATATAAAGCCAATACTTTGGGTCCATGCATGGATACAAGATGGCCACATTAAGTGCAGAACATACTATTGATACTGTACTATAGTAGCTCAATATACATTTTCTCGCATACTTCAAATGACTATAACTTGACTGATGAGTAGACTTTTTAATGGTTAACATAAAGTGTCATTCAGTTTGTGATTATTTATATTTTGTTTGTAACAAACAGAACAAACGTGGTGCATTTGAAGGATGATCTTAGTGACATGCTCAGGCAGTGAGGCACCAAAGCTTTGCCATGAAACTGTTGCTTTGTTTACAGTGTGTTTGTGCATATCAAAAGACCAGAGGCTTCACAATAAACACATGCATTTGCTCATAAAGTTTTGTTGGAGAGCAAATGTTTGTTTCCATTATGTCCTTGCACACGGTGAACACAGAGACACTCAGGCACTTTGGTTGCATTCATTTGCTTGTGATGTGTGAAGTGGAGCTGCCATATTTTCATTTGATCTTTAGAAAGGACAAAACAAGCTCTTTGTTTGTGGATGTAGCCGTGGCCCTTGCCCTCAAATTCGCCCCAACCAGCACCCGCCAATTCATCTCTGTCCCAGAATCACCCCAAGCCCCCACCCACCAGCCTCAGTTCCCACAAGTAGGAAAACACCCATGACATTCACGCTCCACTTTCTAAACCCAACGAAACACACACACACACACACAGAGTGAGTCACCATCAACGAGTGTGTTATTAACGGTCCCTGAGATTATGCAGTAATAACAATGATATATACTAATCTGTCCATTTGATCAAAAAGTTGAATCGCTCAGTGTTTAAAGAGCTTGTGAATACAAATGTGGCCTCTGCTCTGAACACTTTATCTCTTATGTTTTAATAGATTTCAGACTTTGATTTAAATAGCCTCTTAGCAACTTTACGAGTGGGATAATTTAACAATTCAAAAGCTTTTTAGACAGCCACAAAATGTCAAAACTGTTTGCTACCAAATTCCAATGACAAATCTCACACTGTAAAGAAATCAATTTCCCCCTCACTCTTATCACAGACAACCTCCATCACAATGGCCATTTACCTGTGAGAGATTTCATCATGTGGATGTGATCGCCCCCAGTGTGGCACTCTCTCTCCTGTCAGGAGGATCTCAAGGGGAGTAATTCCTTATTCTGTCTCTGCTGGAGTCCGCAGGGCACGGTAATCTAACTCTATATAAATTGTATCCTCTGACCTTCTCTCACTATATCAGATTGAAGTGGAGGAGGCATACCTCTAGTGCCTCTTTTGGTCTTTCAATGCATAATTGAACAGTGAATAATGGAACTTATATGATAAAAAATATAGTAGATCTCAAAGTAAAGGTTGTGGTCTACCTGGATGTGGAGAAGCACTTTGGAGTTTCTGATATATTCATACTTTTCCGTTCTCCAATCCTTGTGCATTATATTGCTTTATTTCTCATCACTGTATAAATGGCCATCACTGCAATGTGTGTCATACAGGAGCTGGAGGAGCAGCAGGAAATATCCAGACAGAGAAGGATAAAATACTGATCAGTGAGGCAATGAAGTCATCTACTTGTGAAAACGTGTGCTCACTCTTGTGTTGCAGAGAGAGAGACATCAACAAATAGCATTATAGCAAGACAATGCCACGCTCAGTACAGACAGTTTTGAGAAGAAATGAAGAACTGGACAAAGCCTGACTGTTCTTAAAGCTGTGTAGCATTACAAACAACTAATGAAAGAGACATTTTCAGGGTGCTCTGTTTACATGACAGGACACCTCTCATCACTCTTTTAAAAAACTAACTGTCGTCAAAACACTTGCTGCCTAACTTTAAGATGAGGCTGTTAAGTACAGAAGATTAAAATAAGTTTTAAATGTTCTCAGGAGTCATTTTAATGCTAGCCTAAAAAATGAATACCTCCTCTTGGAAATCCTCTTTAGTGTGTCAGCTCTCTCTCTCTCTCTCTCTCTCTCTCTCTCTCTCTCTCTCTCTCTGTCAAACATACACACTGTCCTAACATGTCTGGTCCTCTTTGTGGGATCTTTACAACCTGTTAGTAAAGTAAAAAAAAAAGAAAATTGCAGCGATGTAAATGTTACCTAAACGTTTCACTCAAAGCTTGAACTTCAGTTTTTCACTCCATCAAAGCTCCTTTAAGGAGTTTTTAGCGGGTTATGACAACTAACTCAACTAAATGCTGATGCCTTTTTATGACCTACAAAAGAAAACCAGACCATCACATATTAGATTGGTTATTATCTATATTGTTATATTTAATGCCTGTGCCTTTTGGTAGTTGTGAAGAAAAGCGAATATCCGCACCCTGCAGAAACAGCCGTCTTTTTAGTTTTCCACAGCAAAGATTCACAGTGAGGGATACTTTTTACTGTCAAAGACAAAAGGATGACATTCTTTGTAAGGAAACACTCCTCAGTAATTTACAGGACAAGATAAGCAAAATGAAAGGAGGCACTTTGTCCACAGGGGCTTCCTAAACTGAGACCAATTGAAAGTTTGTCAAATGAGCTTCAATGTATGCAAAAGCATAATGTGTATAATGAAGTAAATTTACTATTTGGCTTCAATGCATTCTGCCCCCTCCTCTCATATTCTGCACAGGTCTTTGTTATGTTAATCCTGTGGCCACTTTCTCACCCACTTAGTGTCCCATGTGTGGGCAGGCAGACTTTCCACTCACACCAGCTCACTCAGGAGCCACCACATTATCTGTGGAAATGAAACTGCTTGTGTGCATATTTGACAATCAGCTATCAGACAAAAATATCCATTCATAGAAAGAGTATCCCATTGATAATCAACTATCTCCTCAAGATCCTTTCAATGAACTTCCTGCAGGCAGTGGCTGAAGCCGGCTTCGAATGCAGCATAGTCCTGATTAAACTGCGAGACAGAAAAGTTGTGATCATTTCAATGGCAAAGCTATCCACACATTTAACACCGAGCTGCTGCTTAAGCACCAAGACCAAGCCCATGTGTCTGCATAATGAGCCCCATCCCCTGTTCGATCCGAGTCGTCCCTGCTCGGTTCAAAGCCCCGTGGCTGCTCTGTGGCAACGTCCAGGGAGCTGCTCCTTAGGTAACGTGCTGCAACTTCACTACGAGAAAAGCCTTCCAGCGCGTCCCAGGAGAGACACCCATGAAGTAACAATACACCCCTGCCTCAAACGCACAGGAGAGGCCACATGAGGTGAACGCGGAATCCGGTGGGGACATTGCACGAACCATGCAAGGTGCACATTCACCCAGTCGCTTTCTCTTGTTTTTTGGGTTGTTGTTTTTTTTACCACAGCCCACTTGAATTCTAAGTAACTACACTACAGTGTAATATAAGAATCCCCCCTCCTCACACTAAGCACTCCACTAAAAACATGCAGATGATTAAAGTAAGCGCGTTACCTTGCTTGGATGGACCACAAAACAGCGAAAGAAAACAGAACAGCCAAATAGTGCTCTCCACCGCCATGTACAGCCTTTGATTTCCACCAGTGGGGTAGCAGCGTTCGTCTATACAACCAGCTATACCGTTATAGCGACATGCATACGTTGGAATCCGCTATTGTCTCCGCCGGTGCGTAAAGGAGTCCTCGTGAATGTTTTCGGTCTTTAGGCGAACAGTCCCCACTCTTTTAACTAACTACAGTGTTGCATTAGTCTGGGGAGAGCCGTCGTGTCTCTCGGCGCTTCAACGCCATGTTGCGAACGAATGTTAAGTGTGTGTTGGCTGCTGGTCCACACCACACACACACACACACACACACACACACACACACACACACACACACACACACACACAGAGAGAGAGAGAGAGAGAGAGACACGCACACACATGCTAGTGGACGCACGCACGCGCATGCACGTTCACCAGACACTGGCTGGCTGCTCGTCGCTGGAGTCCTGAAAAGCTGTCGGTGATTTTAACACACCCCTTTTCCTCCTTTTTTGTCCAACTCCACGCTTTCCAAAGACACTTGGAGGATTCATTCAAAGCGGATACGCAGTAGATACACTAGCAATATCAAATTTGTCCAAAAATATTTAACCCCAGGCGCCCTCTCTCTCTCTCTCTCTCTCCCTCTCTCTCTCTTTCTGGAATGATGAATTCGTTAGGGTAATGCCTCATTCTCTGCTAGATTAAAGCGAAGTATGCAGGATGGTCACGCTTAGCAGTTATCTGTAATGACTGCCAATTTGTTGCCCCGAATGAACCCAAGGTTTCAGACAGTGGTTATTTGTTCGAGCATTCACTAGGCACACATTTTAGTGCAGACTCTATTTTATAACTATGCAAAATCCTCCGATTAATTCATTAAGACATCCTTGTGTTTTTAGGTTGCTCAATATTCGATAGAGAACATGCACCTTTGTTTATGCAAGTGCACGTATATGAATGCAAGGCTGCAGGATGCCAGTGTGTAATATAGCAGGTTTGTCTGAAAAAAAAATGGAGAGTAGGAGAGGCACATGTGCTCCCTGTGCAAGAGCAGGCAGGAGGAGGAGGAGAACGCGAAGGAGGAGGTGGGGATGGTGGGGACGAAGGGGTGGGGTTGGTGGGGTGTTGGTGGTGTGCATCCCAATCAATCAGCCGGCTCGCCTACTGCACTGAGTGCTGAGGGACCCACTGACTTTTGCACATAGCGGGAGCCAGCTGGAGCCCAGCCTTCACCGAGCAGACAAAGACTTGCCTCATGCAGGACTCTCAGCATCACTGATATCGGCAGCATCCTAGTATTCACCAGCATACACAGAGAAAGCAGGAGAGGCAAACACACAAAGGCTTTCACAATATAGATACAGCCTTCGAAATTACATAAAAACCTTGACTTGTTACACACTAAAAAAAAAAAAAAATGTTTTTTCTTAAATTGTAAAGTGCAAAACCCACCTTTTGATGTGACATCCACATAGGTTTTGGGATTAAAATAAATCCTTATACAGACTCTTTCAACATCTTAATCTTAGTGGAACATTTGTGCTTTTGAGTACAGCTCTGTTTTGTTTATAAAAAATGCCTGAACATGTTTGCAAGGAATATTCTCTATGTTGCCTTCAGCATGTTAAAGCAAGACAGAAAATCATAAAGCAATGATGGAGTCCCACTAAGGATATAATATTTTGTTTAGCTCATTTCTCATCTCAGTGTATTCATTTAATCCTGATCAGTGATGGATTGGGGATGATGAAATGAAATGGGACGGATGCATTTCCCAGGTGTCTGATTAAAGTGAATGTCTGGGCCATCAGCAAATGTGATTGCATTGGAAAACTAATAGCATTGGTGTGTCCTCTGTGATTGTGGTCAAGCTGTAATTTCCATGATACTCCCTTTCCCTCCAGCTCCAGTGGAATAATGGACACAAACTACCAGCTGCTCGCAAATTGCTCTACAAAAGCTTCATGATCTGAACAAAAAAAACATGTTTAAGAATTAGCTTGATACATTTGTTCACAAAATGTCAACCCTCACAATCTTAATGGAGATTTGTAAGTTCCCCTCTATTGATTACAGAGTGCACGTGTACTGCTGTACTGTATGGTCATTGTTGTAAATGCTTTTACCAGACCAATCAACCAATACATTTTAATTTCCAATGCAACAAATGCATAAAAAAGCTTTTCCATGACACTTTTATGTAGAGACTGCAATCTATACTATAAAGTGAAGCAGTGAAATGACCAGTGTATTGACAGAAGTACGAAAAGCTGATTTATTAGATGGTACGACCTGCTTCCAGCTATGGTCTTAATTATGAGTAACCTGATTCCCTTTAACCAAAGTCAAACTGAACATGCTGTTGGAACAGTTGAAACCCCACCAACAATTTGTTACAATTAAAAACACGGCTTACTATTATGTATCCAAATATTATAGAGGCAAATTTAAAGCAACTTTGCATTCATTTTAACAATTTACTTTTGCAATAAGAGGGCATTTTTTCAACAGGCACAGCTTTCTTTCCCCAGTAAAATAATGAAAACCATTGATTGCTCAAAATAAAGCAGACCAGTTGCTGAGAAAATTATTTACACATTTGATGCCCTGCCCACTGAGACCAATTAGTATAGTAAACTTGTCTGGCGCGTGTCAAACTGCGAGTGGTTTTAGTACTTTCGAGTGGTTTTAGTACTTTTTCTTGGCAGTGAGAGGTATGTTGGATTTACTGTTATTCTTTGATAACAAATTAGGCTTTCCTCTACTACAGAAAATACTGTAATTGGTTGGTGAGGAGCTGAGCACCTGCTTCCGTCCAGGAGATGTCTGTCTTAGTTGCTGTGTATTCACACAGTGAGGAAAAAAAACACTTTTCTTAAAATAGTTGCATGGGCAAGGCAGTGCTTGTCTTTCTCTTAATCTCGATAGATATAAAAGATCTGAACCCCACTTTGCCATGAGTTACCACTTGCACCAATTACCCTGGTGCAGCCTTGATCCTAGCTTTCCATCTCCTCCAAGTCCTCACCTTGCTTCCAGCTTTGACCAAGACATGTTTGACTTCCTGTGCTTTTGACGTCACAGCTGCAGATTTTTGTAATGACTTAGTGGAATGCTGCTCCGACTCTTAGGCAGCCCTAGTTGTCCCCTTGTTTTCTCGAGGACCTCCAATGTGGAGACTGGCATCTTGTAAAACTGGAGAGGCTATGTGATTTAGGGTCAAGTGGGACATGCTTTCATAGCAGACCAACTTGGAAAGTTAGCTGCCAACTCTCCAAGTCAAAGCAGATAAGAGGTATCGGGTGGATGATGTATCCTTCAGGGTGCTGTTGAAAACCTTTCTAAGATTCTTTACTGATTTTTCTTGGCTTTAAATTCTGGCTTTAGTAACACCTTGAATACTGAAAATAAACAGTATCCACCTACAGCCTAGTACCATCTCTCTGGTGACAGATCATCTTTAAAGGCCATGATGGGAGATTGGTGCTTTGTGTATTTCATCTTGGGCCCTTTGCGCTCTGGCTCAGAGCAGATTTTACGATAATGTTCATGGCCAAGGAAAACAAATTTACAGAGATGATGGCCCCTGTGATTATCCCTACTTCAGTCTTGGCCCGCCTGATGTTATTGCTTTTAATATATTTTGTGGTGCAAATGTTATAGTTGTTGCTATAATACATAAAAGGTTTTTCATTAAAATGTTAGTACAATTATATAATATGTAGTTAATATTTGATCAAATGATGCAAATCTCTCCAAGGAACAGTAACATGTATATGATGGTTTCCTGATGTGCTTCAATAGTTACAGAGGGTGCAAGAATTTATGTGACAAAATGATGCATCGACATTCAAGAGGTAGCCTTATTATCTAAGTCTTTGTTTGAAATGAATCTATGATTGTGTTCTATGTTTCAGTGATGGAATTGAGCATTTCAATAAGGAAAAGTCATTATCATACATTTCACAGAGTTTGGTCCCTCAGTTTGAAATTCAATGCTGGGTTATATGTATAAATGGGAGTGTGAAGCAGTCCATTACTGTTGAATATTTTAATTATGTTTAGCCTTCTTTGGGTTCTGTTGTTGTTTGCCCTACGCCAGTGGTCACTCATTCACACACAAATTCACACACGTACAGTATATCAGAGGCTGTGACATTAAGTGCCAAACTGCCCATCAGTGCTATTTCATTCATACACATTTACACATTAATGGCAACTTTGGGAAGCAATTTGGGGTTTAACAATCACATTTTTTCAAGTATATAAAGGAACAAGAAAATAATCCTTGTTTCTATTATATTGATACTGTTAAGCCTTTTTTTTTATCATTTCAAGAGGAGTTTCAAAAGTAGAAAGTTGTCTAGAAGTGACAGCAGTTATTATTGGGTTTGAAATTTGAAAAGAAGCAATTTGTTCTTTGTGTCTCTTTCTCTTGTGTGCGAGTCTGTAAACGGTAAATGGACTTGAGCTTCTATAGCGCTTTTCTAGTCTTCTGACTACTCAAAGCGCTTTTCAAATTTAAGTCACACCTACACATTCACACCCTGATGGCAGTGGATGCTATGTGACCATCAGTATTAACTAATCCGATTCATACGCATTCATACGCCGCATACGAAGCAGCGGCAGCAATTCTGGGCTAAGTGTCTTGCCCAAGGACAGGTTGCTGCAGGAGCTGAGGATCGAACCCTCTACCTTCCGGTTGAGAGACGACGATGACTCTACCAACTGAGCCCCAGCCGCCCCTGTAAGGTTTGTGTGTTTGAATAATAAGTACAGTTGTATCCGTGGTGGCTGTCTTTAATTTTCCTCAAGGTCAGAGAAACAGAATCACATCTAACAGCAGAGCATCTCCTGAATAGAAAAGGAAGACCACTGAGTGGCAGACAGACAGATGGCACAGCGCCCTCAGCTGGAGGTGCTAAGGAGTGACAACATCAGGCCCAGACACAGGCATGCATCATTCATGTCAGCACTACAAAGGCAGACGAGCTGATCAGAATGCTGAGCAATCCAAGTGCACAAAGACAGATATTTTCTACCTGCTGAAAGAAGAGCCATAATTGACTGTATATTTATTTTGTCAGTTTTCTGATGTTTGCCTTCTTTCCAATAATTTTAGAATCTACTTACTTTTTTTTTTTTTTTAAAGACAATTATAGTCTGAGCTCTATCTCCAGCCAGTTCCACTCACCAGCTGTGAACTGTTTAGTTAACAAACACTGTATGCTACCATCCATGGCTCATGTTTGGATATGTAAATGAGGTTGGTGTATGATTGCCTCGCCACAATGTTATTCCACCTCCTTCCGCTGGAGGGTTGCCCTCCGAATGCTTGGTCTGGAGGAAAGTGTCTCCATAGAAACCAGGACAACGGTGGCACATGGGCTTAGGGGGTGACTGGGCAAATGCAGGACAATGACACTTGGGGTGCGCTGGTGCTGGGCCACAAGTGAAGTTTAAAGCAGAGGTATTGAGTGTTGAACAACAGACACTCACTTTTGCATCATTTAAAGTGCATTTACATGTCAAGTGATAAAGATTAATAAACGTGCTTATGTATGCTGAAGTAGGCTACTAAGTTTGTATGTGTCGGTGTGTGTGTATGGGAAAGTTTTTTTTACTTTTCTCCTTGAAAGATTTTCAGTATTTCTATGATGTTCAATAAATGCTGATGAAAAGATATCCGGCCCTTCTCATATCCTTCATTTCCTCTCTTCTTCTCTCTGCCTTCTTCTATTTTTCCCTCCAACCATTCTCGTTATCTCACTATCTCATTGGATACTTAATATCCTGCCTTCTATCTGTTTCCAATGCAGTAAGATGACAAAGCACACAGCAAAGATAACCCAGAAAGACTCATTGTGCTGCATTAATGCTGTCTTGGGAAACTCGTGGGGGAAATCGGACTCATTCAATCTCTGCAGAATAAAACACTGTGGTTGGTTCTTGAGCTGAAGTTGGAGGGAGAAGGTGGGCTGTGTTAATGCAGAGGAGGGCCATTACTTCCTGAAAGAAGCAGCCCTTGTCCTAATTAGCCTGAAAAGTAGATTCTGAATAATACTGTAAGTTGAAGATTGCAAGGCGCGTAAAGAAATTCATCTCAATGGCCGCCTTGTTTGGTGTAGAGACGAGAGAGGCGTAATAAGAGCTGGAGAGAGGAAGACAACAAAGAGGCAAGATTGCGAGACCACTTATAACCAACTCAATCTATGTCAAAGTGGCTATAGAACAACCTGTTAGAAACACGTCTAGACTGAAGCTCTTTCTGATGCATATTAATGAAAAGAGGAGCAGGAAAATGAGAGTGTCGTAGAAGTGACAGTAAGGGAAGAAAGAAGGGTCCCTATGCATTCAAAGTAGCCCTTATAAAAGTTTATTAAAAAACATATTCTTATGATCCGTATGTACTTATTTTTTTTCCTGGACACACTGTACTGATCTTTATTCTGATATAAAGCAGGTCTCTCCAAATGTCTAGACTATGAGTGCTTACAGTTTTCTATGCCCAACTTTGCTTTATGTTACTTTTTTCACTGACTTTGAAATTCAGAGCTGGAGAAGATCCGTGACCTGCTTTCTGCCCAGTATAAACTAGCAGAGGAGTTCCTCAGGACTTAACAAGGAGATGAGGGAGAGGAATGGATGGATCTTATTTTTAGCATTTCTCATCACATAATTTAAAAACTTTTATATAGAAAGGGGCAAATGACTTACAGTATGTCTTAGTTTGTCATTAAGATGCTCAGTATCTTTTAGAAAACGAGTCACTCTGCTGTTACAGTTCCTATTTGTGCTGTTTACTCTCTCTCTGTTACATATCAACACATGACTTACATCTGTAAGTAAAGGCTGTTACCAAATTTCTATTGTTAAGTAGTTTGTGATATTCTGCTCTTTAAATCTTTTTTTAAAATGAATGTATTAACCTCTACTTCCAGAAAAAATGTATCCACACAATATAAAGTTATGTACAGTGATTAACGACATATGGATGGTGTTCATTATGTCCATATGGTTTGATCAGGGCACATTTGCACCTGTGATTAAGGTTAAAATTTAGAATTATAGAGTAACTCATTTCCATATTTCTTCCTTTTAATTCATTTCCATTTACTCTGTCAAAACACAGCACCATGGCAACTTAGATAATATAATTTTTTTCAAGTTGTATTGCCCGAGAGAGTTTGATTTATTTAGCCTACGTACAGAAAAGGGTATTTTTGGCCTTTGTTATCAGTTACAAATCAAATCATTGGCGGTACATCAGAAAGCAGTAATCAAGGTGTGGTAAAGGCCAGAGCTGTATATTTGACAAAAAGTAGATATCAAATTAATCTGCTAACTACAGTGAGACCACGATGTCAGGCACAGCCTACATGATTTTATGATTCATTCATTCATTATAACCAATGGGTCTTGACAAAAATGACCCAAAGTCATAAAATCATTTTTGGACTTTTCTTCTACTGTATATGCCTAAATGTGGCAATTTTTTTCTATGTACTTTATGTTGCTGTTATATGTACACTTTTTAAACTAGAAAACGAAGTATGTCTGCTTTGAGACCTGTTGTACTGTACAGTACTGCTGGACTTTTACCCATGCATCGTAGTTCCAAATATGAAACAGGTGGCTCCATATTGTGGATTAATTACCAACTTCTCCTGCCAGCTAAAAAAATGTTCTTTTGAGCAAGCCAAGCAAATGAATGCCAACAAGTGTGCACAGTGTCGAGAGTGTCCTGTTGAATTTAATTTAGAGTTTTGTTTTTGAATTATTACAGACAGTCACTGCAATGAAACAGCGCTCCCTGCTGGAGGGATAGAGTAAATGTCTTATTTAAGTCAGATACACATACTAAGTCTCAAATTTGGTTCTGGGCACTGATATAACATGATGCCTTTTATCAAACAGGGTATCAAAAAGCCAAATTTACAAAAACAAGAGTAGCCTATTTATAGCCCTATTAAACAGGAGAACTACGTAGGCCTTTTTACTAACATTGATACGTTCTTATTAGAAACTATAACTTGTTGTGTGTCTGTGTGTTGTTGTTTTTTTTTATAGATATATATGTAGGCTAGTTTATAGATGATGCACACACTGCTGCGTCATATTTCTACGGCAAAGAATAATTGCTGCTCGACACAGCCGAAGCAACATAACCATTTATACAATGTCTCTCATTTCAGATGAACTGATTTAAAGATGAACTTAAATGATACAGTTACACTTGTTTGCACTTCAACGCTAAGTCGGTGTGTCAGGGTTCAGAACCATGGACAGAGGGCTAAACAGTGATTGGGTCAACAATACAACGTCAAGGATTGGAGTGATCTGCCTATTGGTCTGAGTCAAAGTGACAGCAGAATCAAGCGCGCTGATTGGTCGAGGGACGGAAGAGTTAGGATTTATTGCTCAGGGAAATGTGCAGCGTAAGATATTAAATTAGTCCGATAGTTTAGCTTAGAGACATCGTCTTATTCATTGTCTGCTACATTTAACACGCTGAGACTTTTCCACGGGAGACTGTGGACTTTAAAGAGAGAAACAGCTGATCTCTGGGGAAGGTAAGCAGATTATGTTCTCCGTGAAATCCGTAATTCCTGCCGATGATGGCCAGCTCTGTCAAAATATCCCACTGACTTCGCTATTAAACAATATTATTGGCCGGTGCTGGGACGTCTTGACTATGTTTGCAATAGCTGTGCGTGTCCAGTCTCTCTGAAGGAGTGTGGGAGCCCTTCTGGTTGTATTTAGTCAAACCGGAAGGATTCATCTGTGAAAATCTTATCAAGTGCGTCGAGACGGCGCCTGGAGGGCTCACACATTAAATCCCTGACAGGACGTGTTAGCTTATCTTATAGCACCTTCTGTTACAACATGTTAATAACATAAGATGTGTTTTCCCACACCGTAGACCTGTACGATATGACCTACTACATCAGCACCTCATAACCCCCCTGTGTGTTTTTGTTTCGTTTGACAAGCTCAAGAGTCTGAGGAAGAAGTAAATCTACGAGCTACCTCTACAATCTTTCACATGGCGGGTCAGTACTTATAGAGCTATGTAACTGGGAACTACGATATGCAACAAGCTATAACTAACTGTTATGAAATCATTGTCTCAGAGCCGAACTTCCCCCCACTGCCGGGCTTCATCCCCATGAAGCCATGCTTCTACCAGGACTTTGAGGAGATCCCTGAACAGCACCGCAGCATGTGCAAGAAAATGTACCACCTGTGGATGTGTAAGTGAAGTAGAGTTACATTGTTGTATTAATCCTGCATCATAGGCTACTACTATATAAACTTTATCTTAAGTTCCGATGAAACTGAGTTTTTTCTGCCCAGACTATCTGACTCTCCTTTTAAAGAATAAAAAGGAGCCAATAGACTTTTCCTGAAGGTCCCATAAACCTTCTTCCCCTCTGTAACTCACGATAAGGAGTACAATGCAACAGAAGGGCCATGGTACAAGGGTCCCTATAGTGCACAAAGATTTAGATTTTTTTTTTTTATTGGCTGTTATCCTGACCGGTTTATTTGCTGATGAGTCATGGCGCTGACCAGATGGCCTTGGTTAGAGCAGAGCGGTAAACACTGAAATTGTGTTTGACAATTTTCGCCAGAAGCCCTTTCATCAAAGTTTATTACACCATAAACAAGCAGCACAATGATGCTTGTGATATTGCTCTGTTCTGAAAGCTCCCTGCCCGTCCATGAAGGGGAGAGGAACAAGAAACGGCCCAAATCCACTGTGGCATTTACACAGGTGCGACGACAATAACCTGGTAGTTAGAGAACGCCACTAAGCCAAATAACAGTTTGAAAACAAATCATACGCACGTCCAGAAGTGCCTCTCCACCTCAGTGAGCCTGCTGCAAATTACAGCCGGATATTTATTGTGTTTCCAGGAGATTTTTTTATTAACAATTATCTTTTATTCTCAATGAGAAACATAAATTCCTCTCTAAACTATTAATGATCGTGACTAACATTTTTTTCTACAGGGTTCTTCATTTTCAATATACGATAAACATAAGCAGGTATTTCAGCTGATATTCAAACTTACGAACATCTCCTTTCCCCCTGTTGCAATTTTCTGCATTCTACTTGCACTTGCATTTACCATTTTCTACTTGCGCTTTTCAGTGTGTTTGTTGTTTCTTCTTGCATTGTGAAAATCATCAAGTTTTTTTCTGCTGTTTCAAGACATTTAACTGTGTTCCTTAATAGCAGTCATGTTGCAGCTGTGTTTGGCCTCATAATTATCTTGAGAGGCACTCTGCATTTTCTTCACTGGCCCACAAATATGAAGCTGATCAGCCTGAAAACCTAGTTTGGAGAAGAGATGGAACGAAAGCACAGAGCTACAGTTATTCTTATTACATGCATGTTAAGCAGAGAGTAAACTGCAACCTCATAATATCTCTGAAAATTAATAGAAAACGACATGTACAAAAATGCTATTTAGGGAACACTAGCTGTATTGTCAACCGCTGCAATTAAAGGCTTTGAAAAATGTTTTGCCTTCTTTCATCATATCCACTTTTTTTTTTTTACTCCTTCCTGCATGTGCATGTCTCTGTATGTGTGCCTTAAACAGTGTTTTTAGTCCATACCTGAAATCCATTGTCTGTTTTTTTTTTTGTGTGTTTAAGTGAATAGTGCTACTCTTGCGGTGAATCTTATTGGCTGCTTTGCCTGGATGTTTGGTGGTGGAGGTGTGACCAACTTTGGGCTGGCTATCATCTGGCTGCTCATGTTCACTCCCTGCTCCTACGTGTGTTGGTTTAGAGCCATCTACAAGGCCTTCAAGTAAGTCATATATGACACTCAAGTTTCAATTTCAAGTGTTGTTGAATTAGTGTTTCGGTCATAACTCAAGGTAAAATTGTGTTTGTGTTGTTGAAATGGTTGACAGTCATCGTAGTTGAAGAAAGAATAAGGCAATGCATTAAAACAGGAGTACACAATGTTGAACTCATGTTATACTGACATATTATACAGAGAGGTGAAGTTGAATTCTACTGTTTGTGTTTTATCAGCTCAGTAGAGACAATAACTCTGTATGGTATAAAATATACTGAATTTGTATCCCGTGTTAGTGAGTAA
Source organism: Labrus mixtus (assembly GCF_963584025.1). NCBI lineage: Eukaryota > Metazoa > Chordata > Actinopteri > Labriformes > Labridae > Labrus > Labrus mixtus. The sequence goes on along the minus strand of NC_083612.1, from coordinate 25,552,469 downwards.
CGGATTGACAGAGAATATCTCTAGCTTTGAAAAGTAACTGCAGGCACATCTAGTGGTGAAGTGACACTATGTCAGGTTATGTATCTGGAGAGCTGATTATAAATTTAATAACACTTATTCTTGCTTTTTGCTCTTACTTGTTTGTTTTCTCTATATGTAGCTGTATTCCTAACATGGTTTTGTTTTTCTTGTCTTGTCGGTTTTGTTCTGTTAGTATGAGAGCATTGCACACGCACAGAACCGTACTATGAATGGCTCTGATTCTCACTCTACAGGCAGGAGACTGGGAGAGGGCATGCTCCTCTCAGTTATTTGTGGTAGAGAGAATACTTTGCAAATTCAGGGGAATATGGAATGCTCTGTATCACAATGTATTGTATTGTATTGTGTCTACTGCACAAAATCAAATACAAAACTTTCACATATTTAAAAAAAGAAAAGTGACTGCAGGTATGGCTGCATATTAAGACTTCTTTGATTGTTGGCATGGTAATTTGAATGTGTTTCAAGGGGTTTAGCCTCCCTTCTTTTTAACTCCACACACTGGACGCTTAAGAGCAATGTGCAAAAGAAAAATCATCATTCAAAACAAATCTTACCATTCTTCTCAATTGGGAAACTCATTGGCAATGGTCCATAGTACGGTGGCTCTGAGAAACTATTCTTCTATTCTCTGGAAGTTTTCAGTGGCAGCAGAAATAACTAGAGGAGAAATGTCACCCTGAACATCCCTTCTGTCCCTGTCTGTAAAACGACTTTGAAATCCTGTGTATGAAGATCATGAGGTGACTCCCTTTACAGCGTGTGCATTTTATCAAGCAAAGCCGATATAAATATCTTAAGTCATTCATGTATCTTTGAACTTTAGTTCTGCTTTTTGAACACACAGGGACAGCTGATGTGTCTATCACAACCACAGCAGAGGACACGATATGTGTGTCTGTGGAAAGATCTAAGCCAGATCACATTTCTGTGTAGAGATGCTACATCTTTATCTTTGTTTTTCTTAGGACTGACAGCTCCTTCAACTTCATGCAGTTCTTTTTTGTGTTCATGGCCCAAGTTGGCATCAGCATCATCCAATGCATCGGCATCCCTGGCTGGGGAGTGTGGTAAGAGTCCGAAACTGAAAATGTATTGAAAACATTTAGCTCAACTTGTTTGTATAATGTCATTTGTATTCTAATTGTTTTTGTTGAGTTCTTGAAGAAAAGAAAATAAGTTTATGTTCATTTAGAAAGCGTTTCTAACATAAAAGGATACTTGAATGCCAGGGGTAACTCTTTATCTTGTGTTGCTGGATCTCACTCTATTTATTCAATTTGAAATAAATGTACTAAAGTAAGAAAAAATTCTAATGCAATCCCCTTACATTAAGGTGAAGCGAACAAGCATTTTAAGTAATACTCGAGTCTTTACAAAGGTTCACTACTTTATTTCTCACATTTGAGGTGATAAAGTCCTAACTACTAGAATCACAGTTGTTTTGTTAAGATTTCAAAATCTGCTTGAGAATGAAACATTCAGAGTTGAAGCTCTAAGCCTGGTCAGGAACTATTTCTAAACGCCTTGTTCCCTGCTTTCATTAACATGACAGTGATGGAACATTAGAAATTGCCCTCATATAACTTTAATGATCGCCCTGTTATTAGGTTTTGAGAGGCTGTTAAAGAGAACCTCCAAATGTCACTCGACTCAGGCTGATGATCAGGAATTAATATTATGACAGCCTCCATAAAGTTTATAAATGTCACCGTTTGCAGCCATATATCATCATGTATGAGCTTTAAAATGTTTAAACTTTATGTAGCAGCACTTAAAGTTCACAAGACTACTTACATTAGGCGTGCAGATGCTCAGTGATGGTGTCATGTTGTGTTCATAGTCTTCAATTGATCTTTATTTGAAATGTATTTTGTTAATGTTCTTTTTGTTGCTTTCAGTGGTTGGTTGGCTACGATCTCCTTCTTCAGCTATAATATTTTGATCGCTCTCATCATGTTGGTCCCTACCATCATGTTCACTGCAGTGGCTTCTCTGTCCTTCATCGCTCTCACCAGGGTAGGAATTTAGCCTCTGCATTTCTAGAAAGGGAAATGACGACAGACAGGAAATCTATGTGAATACACGATCCGTCATTATGTCTGTGAACAATGTTGTACATTACTATTTTTGCATTGCTTGTTTACTCTTCAGCCATAATTAAGTGACAATTTAAAAAAAACAAGTGAGGAGTATATCTATCTAAAACAGCAAAATAAAGTAAAACTTCACAAGCTTTTAAAAGTCCAAATTCAACCTTCCTTTGCACCTTTAACATGGCATGTCCTTGAAAAATGCAAACATTTCCATAGCTCTATATGACAATAAATAAAAATGTTAAATCACTTACCTTCCAAACATGAAGGCCTGTCAGTAATAACTTGATTCCACCTTGCCTTCAGATCCATAATTACTACCGTGGCAGCGGGGCCAGCATGTCCAAAGCTCAGGAGGAGTGGGCAACAGGAGCCTGGAAGAACCCACACGTCCAGCAGGCGGCCATGGGTGCAGCTTCCGGGGCCATGCAGGAGCAATACTCCAGCCCTCAATACAACGAAAACCAGATGTAGCCTCTACAACACAGAGGTGGCAAAAAAAATAATGGGACAGCTATGCCAAAGTTTTTAACAAAAGGGTTGGAAAGGGTTTGCCTCTTCTGAAAAAAATGTTTCCCTTTTAAGCTAATTTATGAAATGTTTAAAAAATGTAGCTCACTTTTATTACACGTTCACTTTTTACATTTTCACCCCGTCACTGATTCAGCAAGTTTCAGTGATTTCAAGCAATTTCATCATCAACTTATAGCTATGAACTTCAGTGGGAAACTGGTTTTCACATGCCTGTATTAAAGGGTGTTGTAATGATTTGTAGAACTTTTCATTGGTTCGTTGTTTGTTTGAGAAGGAAATGAAACTAGTTTTGAATGTGTCTTACGTTGTTCTTTAGTAGACCATGAGATCTGTGTATGTACTCTTTGTGTTGATCTGTTGTTCTAGCAATTTTTGAGAAAAAAAGGTAAAATAATATTTTTTTTCTTTAAATAAAATACACAGAAATAGATGTGCAGAAACATAGTTTGTCATTGTGTTTAAAAAAGCATGTTTAGAGTCTGCTGAAAATGTAAAGTTAGGTGTTTTCTAATAGTACACCAATGATTGAATTGTAACCTTGATTCTACTTTATTTGACCTATATAGTTTGACTACATTTTTATGCAGATTGTTAAAGAATGTTGTAAGGATTCGTTTTTGTTACAATATAAACTGTATTATAGCAAAACTTCAGCTGAATTGGAAATAAATTAAAAATGTGAACATACTATTGTCATGTTTACTGTGCGCTGACATCAGATTTACACCACAAAAATAATCAAGTCGGTGTTAAAAATAAAGTGATATTTCATACCCATAATATTGTAGTCACCTCTAGTTGATTCGAAAATGTGACAGTCTATTACTGTATGTATATCTAGCATGTGTCCTATTCTAAATGGTTTCATGCAGAGTATGAATGCACCTCTCCTGCTGTGTGGCTGTGTGACCACTGAGAGGCGCTGATGGTTTAGGAATGAAAAAAGAGCCAACATTAAAACATTACCTTCATTCATCCTCCACAGATCATAGTCTGTATTTATGCCAGTCCTATCTCTTCCATCCATGATCTCTTTTTTCTCTGTCACCCACTCCCCATATTGCGTTGTTATTCTCCCTCCCCATGCCAGAAAACAAACCCCACTGTGAATGAGAACTATGGAGCTCAAGGTAATCACTACACACACATTCCATCATTGTGATATTTTATGATACTAGTATTTTTTAAATATGTAAACAGCAATAGGTGACACGATTAAACTTACAGTCATTTGGAGTGGCTGTCTTGGTTTGTTGTTTTCGTTATACGCTGCTTAGAGGCTCCTTCAGGATGGTTGAATGATCATCACCCATGCTCTCCTCCCACCAAGTTGGGGTCCTGAAACAGAAGAAATAGAGTTTCTTTCTGACCTTTGGCAACCCTTCTGCCTGACGCATATTTGGTAAAGGATTGCATTTCTTATTTATTATTATTTCTTGTTTGGAGGGTACCCAGAAAAGTGAAACCACTGTTTTAATAAAGGATGTCATGATGGATTGATAAAGATGCAACTCCACATTTATTTCACTAAGCTTTTGCTTCAATGAAAGGTCCTGTGGTTTTGTTTTCCTTTTTAAAAAACAAATGATCTAAATGATAAATGATGGTAGCCTACTGTTAATACATTAAAGCAACTTGGCAGATTCATACGTTTGTGTCTTATGAAAACAAGTATTGCACACCATCACTGGTTAAATGAAAACTCGCGACAGACTGCATAGTTTAATGTCCACAGATTGCACAACATTCATTACATCAATCTTCCAAAGTTGCTCAGTGAGGTTACTTTGCATAAAGAGCCTCTTTGTTTGAGTATTTTGTTATATTTGCCCCATTTAATAAAGATGTTATACTCAATCATGACAATGTGATTTTAAATTGTTTCCATTACATTACACACAGCAAATGGTACTGCAGCAACATTTAAACACTGTTAAAAAGGGAAACTGAAAATAGACGACACATTCTTTGCCTTTAGGTGGTAGTATTGCTTCTCTGTGGCTGTAAAACATTTACTCAAATTGTCCACCGGGGGCACTATATAACTATTATTCGTTTTCTCCCTACTAATATATTAGTAAAGTCTGCATTGCATATCTGACATAGTTAGGGTTATTAACATTACTTTTCTGATCAGAAACTGTTTTGAATCTTAGCTAATACATTATTTTACCATGCCATCCTGTGTGTAAGTGACCGTCGTAGAATAAATACAAAATAATTTGATTTATCTTTTAATGTCCTTGTTTCTACTGTCTGCCTCTCCCGTCGTTGTTGGGAGAGTGATGGAATTACTCTGTGGACGGGGGGATGAAATTATACAGCAATACAGAAACCCAGAGGACCCACCAGCAGCCACCAACAAACACTGTAATTGCCTTGCACATGGAAATCTCCTGTGACAGGTGTTGACAGAAAAGACTTGTGCCTTCAGGTAAACAGGACTGGTTGTCAGCCACAGAATATAGTCATTGATTCATAACAAATCAAGACTTCACCAAAGTTTCTCCCGATAAAATTCAGTTCGGTCTACTTTTAAAATATGCATCAACATGCATGGCTTTATTAATTTCATCCCAGTTAGAAAAGAAAAAGCACATCTGACCAAAATGTCAGCTGTGTGTTAACATGAGGTTGTCGGTTGCTGCAGCTGGTCATTACAGCAGGGCTATGTTTTAATCTGACAAACATTAAAACTTTAACTTGGCGCCATCTTACAGCTTTTATGAGTCTAATACATAGACAGAAATATTAGTTTTAGCTTACACAAGCTGTAAACACAACACTGGTAGGAAATGATTGCTTATTTATACATCCAGCGGATAGGAGCAACATTTGCATTAATTTGGAGTAGTGTGTATGGCCACTACATGAATATTTACTCCCCGTTTCCCTTTTCTTTTCTTTTTTTTACCATTAAATGCTCCTATATGTTCAACAGCTAGGAACTCAATTTTACTTTTACTTGTTTGCATTCAGCTCCCTTTTTTTCCACTGAAAAGAGATGCCTGCTGTGTCTGGAGAGTGATCCAATATAGTAAAGTTTAAAGCCTCAGAATCAAAACAATGAGCTGAAAGACTCTGAAATGTGCATTTCTCTTGAGGGGTGTCAAGTGATCGTGTTTACTCATGCATTCTCTGCACATACAAAGTAAAATCAATGACAACAGAAATTTTATGTTGTAAATTTTTGAACTTGTCGTTTGGAACTGTGGATTTTGAATTGTGAATTATTTAGTTTTCAGGCAAATTTTTAATCTGTAAGAAAGATGCACTGCATGTTGGTAAAGTGGGGGATTTAAAGACTTGCTGTGTTGATTGGGGAAAAAAAGCTAGCCAACTGAAGCAAAAATGAAGGAGAGAAAGCAATTTATTTCTTGTGGGAATTAGAAGTAATTGAAATTCAAGTATGAGGTATTTATGACTCTTCTTTATGCTACATTCACAACTAATAAAATTCAGTAATATGCATGTCTTCCTCATTATCAGTCATGCCGACAGGAGAGCACAGGGGGGTTGGAGAGGGGAGGGAGGAGGTGAGGTTCACATAAAGGACACTGTGTGACCTTAAGTTTACAGAGCACAGAGGGCCTTTTATTTCTCAGGAGAGCTGGAGATAGAGTTCCCTTTCATGCCGTTAAACACATACACACATTACCGTCTGGATAAAGGTGTACTGATGCAGGGTCATGCCCTCGCACAGGCATGCTTTTGTGTTTGTGTAACACACAGATACACATGTGCTCATGTAACTGGGGTCCCCCAGCATCCAGCAAGTCTCCTATAAAACTGCTCTGAGGTAAAAGGCTCAGTCATTCTGTGGGCAAATTGCAACAGAAGTGGGATTGGAAGAAGGCTGAGTAGGAAGCAATCTCTTTTCAAACATGGGAATTCACACAGGGTTAGAAAAACAGCTAACTTTTTGACATTTTGACTTTAACTGAAGGATACTTGTTAAGACAAATCCTTTTTTTGCTATTGGAAATGCAGTGCTGACCTAGACTTATAACAAGTTTATCACATGAAACACACATTTACATTGAGTTTACCGAATGACCCAAAGAAAAAGACTGTATGAGCGTTTGGATCTGTGAGTGTTAATCTGCAGTTGAAGGCTTAGTCATTTTTATTACGGTTATGATCATGCTGCCTTAAAATAGAAAAAAATATATCTTCATCATTGTTTGCACTAATTATTTTGCTAATCTAAAGGGTATTTTGTTAATCATGGTCCTTAAAGCCGATGACCCAAAGAAAAAGAAAATGCCTTGGTACAATGACTGATCACACTGCAAGATATCATTAACAAAACAGAAACTTAAATCAAAGGATTTCATTGAGATCATCAAAAGTTTGCTTTGACTTGAAATAGTCATTTATATCAGTGTTGAAAGTTGAAATGCAGTAGCCTAATGGTACGTGCCAAATGACAATCTTACAGCAGTGCCATTTAATGGTTTCACTGTCTGTTATGTTTTACTTTAATTCAATTTTTTTGGAAACACATATTACTTTGAGAACATTCTCGATTAGATCTGTATGGTTTCTGCTTAAATGTATGATTAAACTTAAACTCTAAAAACCTACTGTAGGTGTTCATGTTACCTTAATCTCTATTCATAGACTCTACATAGAATTTTACAATCTGTGGCAGGGTTCTGGACTATAGTTCCCATACTATATATAGTATGTAAAGTGTTCTGTTTTTTTTCCAATCTGCTTAACACTGTGTCGTGAAAGCCAACTGAAGTTTCCTGGAATGCATCAGAAATAATCGATCGGGCATCTATTAAACAAACAAGCATTTTAAAAGCTGTTTTCGTCTCATCTTGTGGACGAGACAAAGTTTGTATTATAATTTTTAGAAAATCCGAATCATGATCTTGGAATTTCAGTAAAATTAACTCCCATATATTGCAAGTATAAATTACAAGAAAATTGGTGTCTTTCTCATAATGCAAGAGCAGGCCAAAATTAAGCCTTTGTGTGATTTAAGATTTACAGATTAAACAATAACAGACGAACCCAGAATATAATGAACCAAGAAATTACAACATTTATTTTTTGCAAACATACCTGGAGGGGCGAATTTGCTTCTCTTTTGATCTGAAGACAGTGTTGCTTCTTGAGTTGCTCATTGGACAGTAAATAATGCAATAAAGTCTTGCCTGGAATACGCTTTTCTGGCCAAACCTAAATGCCTAAAAAGTTCAATGTCACTTACAGAGGATATAATGTCTTCAGATAGCAGCCATTTGGTATTGGATATTGATGTAATCTATAATGAGGAGGTCCACAGTGTAATCATTTGCTATTGTCTATAGTCAGATAAGGTCATTGTACTCATGCTTCTCTCTGCTTAACATGTCCAGCAGCAGCTCGTCAGCTTAGAAACAACTTGGACCCAAAGTTATTAAATCTGACTAGCTAAATAAAAATGACAAGATGCGATCTGCAGCTGGAATTGCTCCCTTGTTGTATTTCCCAAGACTTTGATATTTGCTATGTATTGTGCAAACCCAATCAACTACACAACCAGCAGGTCCCAAAGGCCATTGGCCTCACACAGCAAAAATTCCCACTTTACATCATGTTTGCATGTAAGTAATCAGTGGAATCAGAGCATCCAGCCAGCTACTAAGGAGGGGTCACCCAGCTGTCTGGAGCAGGGCCATGCTAGTCAGCTTTAGCAAGGGATTCTGCTGCCACCAGCCTGTGAAATCACCGATCTAATGACAGGACTCATCCCCCTGACAGCACAGGAAGTGGTGACTCTGGAGGAGGTGAATGGGTCTGGTGAAATATGGGCCTGTCAGAGGGGAGAACTGCTGAGTATAGTGGCACAGAGCCGTGCCTCCCCATTACTGACTATCAACTGACACTCCCCATGGAGCCCGTGGGTGAGTGGGTTGGGTTTTTCAAAGGACCTGATTAAGCCGGTAAGCCTATTGTCCCTCCTGAAGATCTGCTCATTTGTTCCAATTGCATGTGACTATAAACACGGATATCCCATCTTCAATTTCTGCTTTCAGGGAAGGAAAGCCTTAATGAGGATTTATCGCCCTGTTGTTGTAACCGCGTGGACTCTGTGGGATGCTGGAGCAATTGTCCATCTGCATGCTCCTTAAAATTGATGAGTGGGGAAAGTGAGGGAGCTAAGTTGGAAGAAAAAAGCATTTTTTTGAGTGTTTTTTGCAGCCGACACCAAATAGAAGCCAGATGTTTCAGTGATGAGGCAGGCGGTATTTAAACTGTCAGCAGTGCACTCAAGTGTGTCTTTTCTCTATGACATAAGCTGCTCCTTTGTCTTGTGTAACGCCCATCGCTTTCGATGTGGAGTGTTAACACAAGAAGTGAGATGTTTGTTAACTCAGACATATATATGGTGGAGTCAGCTCTGCATAAAGTATGCACACAGTATGAGCTATTATCAGAACAAATGAGCCAGCAACTGCAGCTGCAAGTAAATCAGAGCACTGTGTTTTTCCCTTCACTATTCAAATGTCCTCAGCCAGTGACTTTCTCCAAGCCAGTGGCTTCATCTTCATCTGCCTTTATTCATCCTTTACAAAGCCAGCTTTTCCTCTTACCTTTCCCATGCAGCAATGTGTTTATCCCTACGGAAATTAAGATTTCTTCACATCTTTATTCATTTAATTAGGTCGCAAAGCAGAGCTGGAGCCAGAAGATGAATTACCTGTGGCCTTGATACGGTGCCACAGAATCTCTACACAGTAGGCTCTGCAGAAATTATACCTCAAGACTGGAGGTGGGCTTTTGGCAATGTCAACTCACAGACTAGTCTCTATTCTCTCTTACCACTTAATTCAATTATCCTCACATAAACCTGCTAAATGAAAAAATAATTGAGGTCTCCCATTATGTTTTAAAGCCATGTCTTATTTAAAGGCAGCTTGTTAAATCAGGATGGACTGAGTAAATAATTGATACGGGGCGGGGCTATACAAAATGTACATGAAAACTTTGCAACTCTGCTTTTCAGGGAGTCTGGCTGTAGGCTAAGCTGATCACTCAGCTCTGAAAGGATGTCTTTTTAAGATTACAAACACAAATCTCCTAGATAGCCGTTATAAATACAAAACTGGCTTTGAGACTGTCCAAACTGTTTAGAAAATGTATGTATTCACTACAACTTTAATTAAAGCAAAAACTACAAGCAGATTATTGAGGCAAAGCGCCCTTGACAAAAAGACTGATTAAAAACAAGTAGGGCCTAATAACGATTGTTTGAGTACAAACACTCCCTCATAATGTGACCTCGCCATGAACTGACACACACACTGTGGCTAAAATTCAAAACAGAACGGGGTCTGAGGCGAAAAACTAATGAAGCTGATTGTTATCACCTTGTCATCAGTGTCACAAAAAAACTTCTGATTAAGATCCACATGACTGCAAAAATAAAATATAAAATAAAATTGACTATATTATCCGTTGTAGGAATGCCATTCAGTTTTGTTTTTAAGAAGAACAATTAAAAGGGGAATGCTGGAGTTGTTCAAGATAAAACATATTTATTCATTTATTTTATTCTATTAAAGTAATAATTTGGATCTGTGATTACATTTTAGCAAAGATGTGATGAATGTTGGAGAGTGGCAGCACAGTCTCAGTAGAAAATGGTAGGTCAAAGTTGTCATCACAGACATAATGCTTTCCTAAACCTGCCTGCAACCATCACAGATGCCCAGGGTTTGTGCTCTTTTCGCTTCATCACTGTGCAGGCAGCTAATTGCCCACTGTCATCCTGCTTTACTCGAAATGCAAGAGATAAAAGCCAAAGGCCATTCACAATATCCTCATTTGGTCGTGACTGACAACTCCATACCCTGAAAAAGGTGTTTCCTCTATTTAAAGCAGCATTACAACCACGGTTTCCGTTCCTGCAGGGTTTTTGTGTATTCGATGCCGTCTCGCCACTGAAGATGCTGGAAGATCTAATCAGTCCTGCTTCACTTCACTCGATCTGTTTCCTCAATTAGGTTGCAAGCCTTTACTCACGAAAGGCTTGTTGCTTTACATAGGTTTGCTGGTGAAGTAAATGTGGCCTTTTGTAAGGGGAAATATTTGTCTTGGGGGTTATTAGAGCTCTCCCTACACATCTTCAGCTTATCAATGATCAGACATAACATTTTGCTGCCCAAAGCAGTGTATTTACATATGTAATGGGTTTGCTCTTATCATGGTACAACCACATCTCTGTGCAGTTCAGAGGTTCCCCTTTTTTCAGGATACCACCACACTTTCTTTGCAGGTTGGTCTGATAAAATGCCAGCAGGGCTTACACACTGAGTTAGAACTGCAACATATCTGCAGAGCAGTCAGAAAAAGTATGATTAAGAGGATAGTGTCAAGATCTTGATGTTGCTTGATTCCCCAATGAGGCAAATGTTGTAAGATGCATAACATCTTATCCTGACATACCTCTTGGATCAGAGAGAGCAATGACGCCCCACATCCTGTCAGCTGATCAGTATCATCGCACAGCAGAATCTGACAAGCTGCTCTGACCATTTAGACAAACACTTCCTCATGCTACACGCTGGAAGTTTTGCTAATTCTTCCCGCCCGGCTCTTCCTGTTCTTGTTTCTCACTTCCATGCTTGTGGTGGCATCTCTGGCATTGTGCATTATGTATTATCTCAGCCATACAGCATGTGTCTGCTGGATTTTGTTCTGCACACCCCTCAGGATATTTTTATGTGCTCTGCTCTGAATCTCACACTGTTTGGATTCACTCGGGAAACCCCCTCCAGCATATTCCTGATAAATACAATTGCGTATTCATTTGTTGCAAGAAAAACGGGGCTAAATCATTTAGCAAACTCAAATGCTTTCACGGTCATTGCAGACGTTGCCGTTGTGAAAATGCTGCAGTATGTCCTTTTCATTACCACAAGCCGGCACTGTAACAGAGGCTCATTGGTGGACATTGTGCATTAGAGCCGATACCCCACAGTGAAATGGAAACAAGGCTGCATTTAAGCTACTTAACCAGCAGCTGTTCGGAAAAAAAAAATAGGAGCATGAAAAATACAACAGGGAGGCTTTAAAACAGAAGAGGCAAACTCTGACTCATCTTTTAAGAAAAAAAAAAAACTTTAAGAAAACATTTCATTGGCTCATTTGGCTTCTCATGAAGAGTTATCCATCTCTATCCCTCTGAATATCTGTCTCACAAAAACAAACATGAATCAATTTTCTACAAGGTCAAAGTTGAGTAAATGTCAGCATGTACTGCAGCACTACACAACACACAGAGAGTGGCACAGAGAGCTGGGCTGATTGAGTGTAAGAGGCCTGAACAAACAGCCTGCACAGAGGAGGAAGTCCCATCACGGGGGGTCAGGGTTTTGTTAGGACAGACAAAATACTTGAGTGAGACCAGTGCATGAAAACAAGCACACAATGGATTCTCATAATAAGGACAGGAAATTCTAACATGGGGAATTTTTTTGTGTTTTTAAAACAAAACATATTTAACAAAGTTATCTAACAGAGCTGTTCATTATGTACACTACCAATGAATACAAGTCTTCAACCCAGGTTTCATTTTGTGATGTTTTTTAGGCTGGAGTCAAATCATCCATACAACAAGGCCCATGAGTAAACTATTCTGTAACTCTAGAACTAACTATCTGCTTTTCTGTAACTTTTGTTACATGATTCTACTCAGTGGATGGAGTTTGACCATGTTGTTAAAATGAGATGCTTCATTTGTTGGACAAAAAACAGGACCTGTTGTTCATATTGGGTCATGAATGAGTGAGATTTAATAAATCACATATATTCATTTATCTCCTCAACAATTTTATCTAATGTTGTTTCAAAACATCCGTGCCTCTTCTCTTCTCTTATTGTTTTTCTATCAAGCACAGTATTTCTTTACAGCTTGTGATCTATGATCACACCTGAATGGTTTTCTGTTAAAAGTTACAACAGATTAGTCACATTTAAAGTATGTTATTTTTTTTTTTTAAGTAAACATTCCCATTTCAAATTACAATGTATTTATAAGAACGATTCTAACATATTTCCAATCATTTTTAACATTTGATCAGGATATATTTGCAGAAATGTTTGAGCGATAAAGATAAAAATTAGGTAATAAAAAGTGACCTTTTTTTGCAATTACATACTGTACATAAATAAAATATGATTTGTTTATGTCCAGCCAAAGAGCTTTGGTAACATAAGGGACTCTCTTGCTGGTGAAATATTCTGTTTTGTTCCATAAAATGACTCCTTACACATAATATGATCAATGGTCATATCACCATCAATAAAACACATCTGAAGAGCAGGCTTATGTTGCCTGGTGACAGTTTGTGACACTGATTGAAATATGACTGAATCACATTTTTCCCCCCGTGACATCTACACACATCAACAGGTAAGATTGAAAACTAGTGTGTCTGATTTATTTATTGAAATCACCAGCACCCAGATGTTGCATTCACTGTTAGGTGTTTGCAGGCATCTTGTATTCAGTGTTTTCTGTATTTGTAAAGGTCAAATTTCCTTCTCTGCCTGAATCATGCATAACAAAATAACATATGGTACCGAGGAAATACCTTAATGCATTAAACGCATCACACCTAATCTTCTATGAAGGGGATGGATTCAGAAAGTTGTCATATCTGTCACACAGAATTTCCTTTGAATCTGCTGATCCCTATTCGGTGTAAACCTGCAGATTGGGCTCATATGATTGACACTTGTGGTGCAGGGCATGCATATTCCATTCAGAGCGCACAGCAGAGGTGTAAATGTATTTATTGTATATGACATTTTTGACAGGTGTTCACCGTCAGAAAATACAAATTTCATAATTTTCTTCAAGACAGCAAAGACTGGGCTGCTCTTCATTTAAAGCACTCTTAAGAAATGAAATGTAGATGAAATGCAGATTTACAGAATCATTGTTATCAGTAACAAACTACTTCTGATGCATCGTCATCAATTGCACTTTTAGATATCGAAGGTACAGTCTCTAGGATCGTTATGTAATAAGCCCCCATATTTAATACTCTATACGGTAAGTATTTTTCTGCCATAGTTATTGAACGTGTGTTCTTTTTTTGATCAGTTTGAAATATTACAGGGGTAACTAAAACAAGAAGGTCCAGTCACAGTGAGCTGCAGGCTGCACAACTGCTCAGCAATATAACTAACTCCTGTTTATGTGCCCTGTTGTTGTTTGGAAAACGTCTTGCCCCGTATAAACTATTAAATCCCAAGGCAGTATCCAATGAAATGATGTAAGAGGACAAGCTATTGATCAACTTCTTCACCAAATGTGAATTTGTTTGATGTCTCTGTAAACGGAGACATCCATTTTCTGCATTGCCGCTGATTACGTTTCCCCTCAAGGTAAAATGAAGTACAGTAGAAATACCTGCAACAATAAGTGTTATCAAATCAACCAAGACTGAAATCTGCTAAAACTGAAATGAGTTAAACGTCTTTGCTTTGCTTCCCTTACCCTGTGCTTTTTTTTTATTTTTTTATTTTTTTACTAATTTAAGAAATTTGCAGGTTTAAGCTGTGCCCTGCCTCTGAGTGAGAGGAGTCCACAGTGAACTAGTGAAGAAGTTCTTCTAGAAACCAAACAGCTCATAAGAAACAACAGTTCATAGGAGAGGTAGGTAAAGACAGCTTTCTGAGGCTCTGCATTGTGTGTAATTCCTTTTTGAATTCAGTCCATCATTTGATTTCAAGTTAGCATATTCTGAATATATATATTTATATAAAATCATTGAGCTTCACAAGTAACAGTAAGAGTCAATCTGGATAAAGAAAGTACAATCAGTTACAAAAAAGAACAACTTTAAGGTCATGCATCAATATGTGTTTATACATTCTTCAAAAGGTTTACATGTACCATGTGACCAGTGTTGGTAGTCAGACAAAAAAAGGGGACAAGGGAACAACAGACACATACAGTGAATTGTGGGTCGTTTCGGGATAGCAGCCTTTCTGCCAGTATAGCTGTTATGAATTGACTGAAATTAGAAAAAGAGACAAATGGGACAAGCAAGAAAATATATAAATGCATTCTTCAAAAGTGCAGTCATCTTGTCTCTTTGTTGACATTTAATTTGTTGGCATTGACAAATACAAATACGACCTGCTGTCTTCCTTTTTTTGCCGTTAATTTAACATTACACAAAGATGTGTCCAGGGAAGCACAGTACCCCGGCCTGACCTGCTGAGGCAGTGAAGAAAAACTCAACGAAATCTAACACGTTTGATAGTTCTTCTGAGTCACCGGGCATCTGTGCGTGTCCCCACACTGTATGGATGAATGCACCTGCAAAGACTCTGTCCCCTAATTTTAGTTGTTGGATTGGAGCTGAACCCTGACTTGTCTGGAACGACTTCTTTCAACTCAATGCTGCCACTTCATGCTTTATTTATAATTCAAGCTGAGCCACTTTGCCAGGGGTGTGCATAGATGTATTGTTTTTTTGTTTTTTTGCAGATACAGTAAACACCTCTTTTAAAAGTCAATGACATGTGCTAACATTAACCTAACTTGACAGGTGGAGTTACAATATGAGAAATGAAGTGGGTAAGACGTTGTAACCGTAGATTGCAGGGATGGGATGACATGGCTGGGATTTCAATGTGCAATATGTATTATGCAAAAGAGTGTGTGTGTATGGGTGTGTGTGTCAAATTCAAACCCCCTTTCTCTTCAGTGCCAGTGGAGCCATTGTTTGTCATGGACCCAGTATACAGAGTCAGCGCAAAATATTAGAGACAAACATCACTGACAATGAGCTTACAACAAATGGATTCCATTCACATTTTAATGGAATAGCAATGAGGGTCACTCTAGCGTGGCAGCTTTCCAGTGCCTGATCATGACCTGCAAAACACACAACAAAAGTCACTTTTGTAGGATGAAACTGGAATGCAATAAGAAATGCTCTACAAAATGAACTACCTGACTGGCTTCAAACAGTGTTACTGCCAATATAAATCTTTAATTATTGTAAACTAACAAACAAAAGAATAATCATTATTGCAGATACAAAACGTCATTCACAAATATGTTTCCTGTTTCAATTTGTTAAATATAATAATATATCCTTTTATTATTTATTCTATAATTTTGGTTGACAACCAAAGTGTTTAAATTACTGCAATCATCTGATAATGATCGGGCTATACTTATTATCTTTGCTAATATTTCAGTGTTTCTAGTGTAGCCAGCAGGTAACAAGATAGCTGATATTGGATATCCAGAGAAAGAACCCTCTATTAGCTGTTCATCTTTGACTGTAATCTGCATTCATATCAAAATCATCAAAGTCAATATATTTTGTCAGACTAAAAGGTTCTGGATGGCATTTTCCACCTCCTTAGTTTTCCATACACATTTGTTTCCCCTGCTTACAGACAAAGCCTGTTGTATACTATTGGTCAATACTGCTCAAACTATGAATGAAATATTAACCCTTTTGTAACCAATGTGAAATATAGGGCTACTAAACCCATATATGTTGTTTAGATATGTGCAGTTGCCCATGTTCCCCAGTAGAGGGCGCTCTCCGCTGAGCAGCAGCTTCATGACCTGTCAATCACCCTGTGACCTGTCAATCACCCTGCAGACGTGAGGTTCACAGCCACGAGCAGACGAAACTTTTCCCGGTATAAATTGCCATAAAATAGTTGAAAAATCTTGAATAATCCAGTCAAAAGAATGTTTTGATGTTAATAAGTTCACTCTTTTAGCAGAACACAAGTTGTGAGCCAGAGGAAGATAACTTTCGTCGAGTTATTATTATCTTTATGAATCTCCGGTGAGTTTGAGCCTGTGTTAGCATGTTAGCCTAATGTTTTGCTAGCCTCTCTGATCGCTAATGCTAATCGCTAAGCTAATGTATCATTCAGAGCACAGACAGTGAAACCTTAAAGGAGCACTTCACCTGTTTTGTTGACATTAAAGCACTTTGTATAAGTGTAATTAACCACTTTAAAGGTTTTAAGGTACAATTAAAATGTGGTTTAACTGATTTTGGTTGTTATAATTTAATTCATTTTCATGTTTTAAAATGCAATATATTAAAATCTTTATTTAAAAGAGTTTAAAGAAGGGAAATATGAAGAGTAAAGAGTTTAAAAAAGATGAATAATTCATTTATTTGCTAAAATACCATGACATATGGTGATTCATTGCAAGTCAGTATATTTTTTGTTGTTAAAAACTAATTGTTGTGATACATAGCAATTAATCTTATTGTATTTAGGTATTTCCTTGGATTTTGGTTATACATTGAAAAATACAACGATTGAAGTAGAAGTTAATGAGGTCTCATGTTAGAAACAGAATAAGAACTAGATGATTTATAATTCTGCACTATTTGTGTAGGTTTTTTTTTTTTCTAAGTACCAGAACATAGATGAACTTGATGGCGAGCCCAGCCCGTGAATCTGAGGGGAGTCGATTACGCAGTGTGGCCACCTGCAGGACCTGCTCAGAGGACGTCGGATTGCTTGATTCATTCATTTGATTCCAGATAAGACACATACACTCTTATTAACCTACCCGAGTAGTAAAAGTAGACATTGACATTGAACACACACATCTGGATTTTTCCCCGAAGCTGAACTCTTTTTGCACGTTGAACTTTTCTCACATTTCCTCTTTATAGAGGAGGATTCGAGCTGGGAGTCCCACTCGAAAGGACAATTTCTTTTGATTTTGTTTTATTTTCACAGAACTCTATTTTTTCTGTGTTTATACACACAGCACTACTGTAAATGTTTATTGATGCTGATACACCAACTCCTTTTGTGAGTCATTCAAGGTGCATACTCTTTTAGGACCTAGATTGATGTTAGTATCTTATTTATCCAACCAGGTTAGGACCACAGGTGCTACACGTTCATCAACAACCTTCATCTCATCCCCCAAATTAAGATTCTACGTTTACTTGCAGATTTGGTTTATAGAGATGCCATAGACTATAACTGACTGTTTTAAGCCCCGCCCTCCTCATGTTCTCGCACTGTAACTAATGCAGTATACATGATTTGAAAATTCAATTAAATTAAATTGAAAGGGCCACAATTTAAGGCAAAAGTCATTAGGACTGATCAAAACTGTTTTTAAAAAATCATTGCCATCTTAAATCACAACTGTTGCTAAAAGATCTCCAACAAGCTAATTCAGCTAATGGTAGCCAGATTCATTGTTTTTAAAATGTCCACGCCTAACTCATCAATGTCTCACACTGACTAATTCTGGACTGAGGATCTCTTAAAGGGGTTTAAACATGCACAAGTCTATGAAGACATGCAATCTTACATAAGTGAACAAGGTTATTTTCTCTAACTGCAGCGTTAAGCTAATAAGATTGTGTACTATTCTTTACAACTCAAAATGTATCTCATTCTTGAGCAATCATAAAGGGTATCATGTTAATAATCTGATATTTATGGAAAGATTGATTTCTAATATTCAATCATTGCACCACATTGGGCAGGTAGGACATATTAGTGTGGACAAACTGGACATACATCATTATAAACATTAGTATGATGTAAGGGGAGGTATTTTCAAATAAGGAACTATACAAATATCAATACACTAATAATGGAACTAGAACTCATCACATCTTCTGATTTAGTTCTTTTATTGGCGTCAGTAGCCATTATATCCATCTTTTTATTAGCTCTGGAAATGCTTTGTCAAACATATTCAGAGTGTATGTTTCACTCTGCCAGTGAAACTAAGGGAGACCGGCATGAGCACTTGAAGCTAATGATGCTCTGCTCATGTATATCTACTCTCTATATAAAGTCTTTTAAGAGGACATGATAGCAATTCTGAAAGCAATGATACACTTCTTAATAGAGCTATTTAAAAGTTCAACTCCCTGAGATCTCCCTTTGAGGGGAAAATATCAAAGTTTCAGAGGTTATTAATCTTAACTGGAGAATGAGTACCTCATTCATTATATCATCAAATATTTCAGCCAGGAACCCATTAAGTCTTCTAAGTAATTCAAAACACAGTGAGGCTCTTCATAAAACCGCACTAAGCGGCCACCCGGCATGTGGTTCAGCGTAACTCCGTGAGAAAGTGATTTGTGGTTTGCTCTTTAGACAAAATCTGAAGACTTTCAGGTTTTCCAGATTCAGAATTTGAGAGCAATGAAAAAAAAAAAAAACTAAGATTGCCTCATACTGCTGTTAAAAAAGCTTGTCTTACTTACTGTGATATCTTACAGTTGGTTGTTGTAACAAATCGTCCAGTGTAGTGTATATTACACCTGACCACATTGTTGGTAAAGTCTGATTCAAGCACCAAGAATTTGGGATTAACCTGGAGCTGAGAAACAGAGAACAGAGGGCACATGACAATTCACCATAATAATCAAAACTCAACAAAGAGCTAATGAGCCCAATTATGTTTCAAAATGGGGTGTTTACAGGGTTAATAACACACACACACACACACACACACACACACACACACACACACACACACACACACTCACACAGTGTTTAAAAAAATAAAACAATAAGAAGTGAAACAAGTGCCAGTCAGTCATGAACTGCTGCAATCTTACATACCTCCACAAAGCTCTGGAAACCTAAAAACTTCACTAACTATTTTATAACCATGATCAATTTGTTTGGGTGAACTTGACCTCTCTGTACTTCCCTGATATCTGAATCCTGTCCTGTCCACAAACTGGCCTTGTCCAAGCACACCGGCTTCTCACTTGACTCCTACCTTTAGTATGTAGTTTCCAGGCTGGATGTCTGTGATATCGATCCACTGGCAGTCAATATCAGCATTGTATGTATCGTAGCAGCCTGGACTGAGACCCTGTGGAAACAAAGCAGGGGGAGAGACACTCACAAGGAATACTGATCTGAGTTGAAAACAGTTGAAAACAAATAAATAAAGTCAGCTGTTTATTTAATAAAAACAAGGCCCAACAACTGACTATGGTAACAAATATGTTACTAATTACACAAACAGAATAGATTTTGTAGTTTTCACTTGGTTTGAACCACCACAGGAATGCTCGGCTCAATATTGTGATTTTTTTGCAGAGACACAAGTTTATCATAGCATAACTACAGTAAATGGGTATTGACTTTGTCTTTAAGAAAAGAGAATGAAGTGTTCGTAGGATCGTAGTTGACCATCACACAAAGACAAAAACTGCTTGTCATAATTTTGTCTTTCATTGGCTGTTACCTGAGTGTGAGCAGTGCAGGCATAGCGCTTCAGATGACCAAAGTCACAGGTGGTGTCCTCCAAACAGAAGCTAGCCTTGTGTCCCTCTGCCACTTTCCGCCCAGTGCTGACCTCGATCAAATCATAATGGCTGAACTCATCCATACTGTGGTAGTGCCTGTCAAACCGAGCAAAAGACTGTGAATGTGGTTGAAAGTGAAACAAACGTCTTTGATGTATCCCAAGTAGTTTAAAGTCACCAGTGGGATCTGTTATGCATTAAATGCCTTAGAAAACTCCAAGCAAGTTGCAAGCAACAATGCCATTGTTTAAAGAATACCTTATTAAAGTTAAAGCACACGTTTAAATGCAACAGAGTTTATATCATTGTTTATTCAACCCACTGACCTCATATGTTCACATCCTACTAAGTGATGTTGAACCTTGACTGAACACATCATAAAATACCAAAGGACAATGGACACTAATTAATGGCCACAATAAAGTATTGCTGTAGCACAACATTAACACCCTAATGATGTATGAATGATGTTAATTAGCTTGTATCTGTCTGCAAGATCAGAGGTGTGTGTGTGTGTGTGTGTGTGTGTGTGTGTGTGTGTGTGTGTGTGTGTGTGTGTGTGTGTGTGTGTGTGTGTGTGTGTGTGTGTGTGTGTGTGTGTGTGTGTGTGTGTGTGTGTGTGTCTGTGTCTGTGTCTGTGTCTGTGTGTGTGTGTGTGTGTGTGTGTTATGCAGCATTTGTACTTGTGTGATGGTTGCAGTGTGTTTGTTTGCACAGCTTTAGCAGCTTATGAAAGCCTGGGTGCACATGGCCACTGATCATCACAACTGAACCTGAATATGAACCCAGTGACTTCCAGCGACTGACTCTGTCTATGAGCTGCTCCGTTTGAAATCATCTGCAGATTAAACTGATGCATGTGTTTGTCTTGGACTTCTCCCAAATGTCAAAGTGACCCAGGCGGCTAATCACTTTTTTCAAGAACATATTTGCACTAAATAGAATGACATCACAAAGTGCAGTCAAAGTATACATCTGTTAATTATATCACGTGTCCTGCTAGGGCTCGTGTGGGGCTGAAACGTATCCAAGCTGGAAAGGTCGCCAGTCAGTCACCGGACTTACATATTGAGACAAAAAACAATTCATGCTCACACCCACTGGGAATTTAGAGCCAACCATTAAACTAAGGAGCATGTTTTTGGGAGGAAGCTAGAAGAACATGAAAACACCAAACAGAAAAGCCCTTGTCAAACCAAGAAGCTTCTTGCTGTGAGGCGAGAGGGCTAGCCACTGCACTGCAGCCTACAGTCTAAGCAATTGAAGAATTTGTTTTTCCATTGCACGTTCAATGTGATAACACTTACCTTTCCGCTAGAGGTGGGCGATATGGGAAAAATTTCATATCACAATTTTTTTTTGCCAAAATCACGATCACGATTTTATCACGATTTTATTCATACTGATCTTTAGACTAATTTGTAAGTTACTGACCAGTTCAGCCAAACTTATTTCCCTGTATAATGTTTTTAAATGTACAAAACTGTGCTGACAAGTTTAGTCTATTTGAAAAACATCTTTGTAGGAGGTCTGGAGGTCTCACCCAGAACATCTTTAGCAACAGAAATGTCTTTCCCTCAGTTTGATCAATATTTAAGCACAATTTGAAGGTTTTCCTCACCACTTTCAAATTATGATTTAGTTATGTGTCCTCTTTTTATGTTCATCAGGAACACGCAGTGATGCATTCATTTAAAAACATGTAAACTTCAAGTTCTTGTGTTTCTGTTCTATTTAGCCCTGCAGAATTCTTACAGCTGTAGCTTCATACAGGCTCTGCAGCCTCTGTTGTTTTTTTTTGTAAAGATTTATTTTTGGGCTTTTTGTGCCTTTAATTGAGAGATAGGACAGTGGATAGAGTCAGAAATCAGGGAGAGAGAGGGGAATGACATGCGGGAAAGGAGCCACAGCCCGGACTTGAACCCGGGCCAGCCGCTTGAGGCTATGGCCTACATACATGGGGCGCGCGCCCTAACCACTGCGCCACCAGCGCCCCGCCTCTGTTGTTTTTTATGACATCATTGGATTAACTTCAGATAATACAGAATGTGTTCATTCTGTGACACATGATCAAAGTAAGTTTTACTGACAGAAGAGTTTAATTCATAGAGGGGACGGGACATCGTTGATTGACAGACAGACAGTCACCATGGTTACTCACTCTCACCTGGCTGCTGCACACAACGCGTAACGTCGTTTAGTGTAATCCCTATAAATTTGGTTAGCACAACAGGTGAGCTTCGGGTGGATAAGCTTCATAGAAACTTTTAAAAACCGAGAGAGAGCAGAAAACACTGACAGCAAGACCGGGGTTATATCTCTCATCACTGACTGAGCTCCACTCTGTCTGACTCTCTGCAGACTGTTCACATCTCTCCAGCTTGTTAAACAGTTTCTTGTGTCGCTATCTGAGATGTAAACTTAACTGTGCAAACTATGCGGATAAGTTAACTGTTGCTCACGCCGTGTCGGTTTGGAAAAATATCAAAACAGTTGCATATAACCGAGATGGAGTTGTTTTTGCAGACTTAAGTTTCGTTTTCGTTTTCACCGCGGCGGCGCAGAAGGGGAGGGGGAGACGCGTCTGTGTCGGAGCATAAACTGCAGCATGATAGAATAAACACATTAGCCCGGTTCTACGATCTCTCTGCTTTGGCAGATCATCAGCACGTTAAAATCCTTCACGATCTAAGATCGTTATATCGCCCACCACTACTTTCCGCTAACTTCATGTCATAAACATTGGGCATGGTCTGTTAGGTTTCGAAACATGACATCATTTGGCAAATGCTCAAGTCTTTTACGTCTGCAGTAAGTTTTCTCATCTGATCACCTAAGATAGCAGTGTTGTAAGTTTTCTTTGGACATGTGATTTCAAATCTATTAACCACATTTAAGTCAACTGGAAACCTAAAAAAATTACAGTAGGAAGTTGAATTGTGTGGTCATTTTGGAGAACCTGTTTGCTGTGACATTGTATCATATTGTACTGAATCAAAAAGATTCTTGTTTTAATATTTAAAAAAACCCAAACACATTTGGTTTCATAACACCTATGGTAAAATTCAAAAGCCCTAGGGACAATAACAAACGCTAATGAATGAACCTAATGTCAATCAACCTTGACGCAATCTCACACATCATGATGAGCCACATACAGTGTATCTAATTAAACAAGAAACAGTGTTGATAGAGACAAAGACCATCTGAGTCATATGAACAAACTCAGCCATAAGCTTGTAAACGTCCTCATTTCCTACTGCACATAAACACACCATTAGGACATTTAACGAAAAGGTTAGATCTTTTAGACAACATACAACCATGAACTTTTTCATCCTGCTGTCATGTTGCTGTTAATTTTGATTCTTAAATTGCCACTTAAATGGTGTTGACTTAAGTAGTTGCCGCAGGTGAGGTAAGCACTGGATCTCTTACAGTCAGACACACTCAGACTATATAAATATTGCCCTTTGGCCTTACTTCATGGCCCATGTTTCGACATAGCAGCAGCTTTTACTGGAACAGCCATTAACGATTGAGGGATGACTTGGACAGAAAAGTGGGTACTTTCCACTGACGTAGAAAGTGACCGTTCAGAGACTCATTCATTCCATTTGAGAGGCAATCAGTTTTGAGCGTCTCTCAGGTAGAAACCAGTCGGTCTTACCTTTGGTTTAACACCCCTTTTATACTCTTCTGCTTCTATTCACATGGAAATGTGCCTGTAAACGGCCTTTTGTGCAATTCTTCAAGTGTTTGTAATCATGGTTGAAGTACAGTCTTTGTTTGTGTTCCCGAAAAACTGGCATTCTTTTCATGGCAGTCTTGAGATGATTATCTACAGTGTGTGTCTATGTGTGTGTTTAAAATTGAAAGTAACTGTGCAGGAAGCAGAGAAAAAGACTTGAGAGTGCCTGTAAGGGTCCCCTGCCTTCTTTGATTCCTGGAACTCCTCTCTGACTATGTCACCTTCAGAGAATGTCGTGTTGGAAAGACACACAGGGTTTTACAAGAATAATTTGTACAAGTAATATACAAAACATTTGAACCTTTCTTCATAGTTTTTCAGTCATTTTCCGCCTGTGTTGCAACAAACAAGACTTTGAGGGTCTGTTGATCACAGCTCAGGTTGTAAAATTCACAGAACTGTAGTTGGTTCTTTGAGAACTATTTAGCAGTGTCTTGACATTTGCCCTCAACGAAGTGCAACCAGGATATTAAGACATATGTTCAAGCACCTGCGCAAACAGCAGCCTTGATCTTTGACCACAAAGTTTACATTAATAAAGTTCAACCTTATGTGAGAAAAAACAAAAACTGATCAGAGTGAAAAAAGGTTCCATAGAAATCTGGGTCGTCTTTAACAAACACCCTGTCCCAGTAACCCACATCCATGCCATCATACTTTAGCAGCTCTGTTATCTAGTGTCAGATTGACAAGAAAATGGATTGATTTGTCATTCTGATCACACAGTCCATGGAATGATTGTCTTGGCTTTGTGCCTCCTGGGAACCCCTGTGTAAATGCAGACTGATGTCTGACAGCAACAACATTGCATATCTCAGAGAGGCCAGTCAACATTCCTCCAAGATGAGGGCAGTAAAGTAGAGCTTGGCTCTGATGTCAGCAAGCAGACTTGCTGAAACTGAGATAAAGGCAAGATAGGAAATGTAATACATGAGAAATCTCTCAGTTTACAATGACTGGTATTCTCTTGCAATATCACAGTTAAGGGTTCAATACAGATCTTATAGGGCACTTGACAACAAATCATCAATGAAATGCTGTTGACTTCAGCCACATCAGCTCAGTAGAGCACAGACTCAGTACTGTGACTCTTCTAAAGCTCAAAGGTGAATTTCTCTGCCAACGCCTGTGCCATGGCTCAAATGGCTGATACATTTTGGGCAGTTACAAGCGTTTACACTAAGAACACAAATGTGCCTGCTTTTGCCCCTGAAAGGCACATATTGTTGAAAACTTCACCAACTAACAACCCACCATGAAACTTTAAATGGTAATACCAAGGCCATGCTTGTAGTGTAGTCAATCACTGGAGATTCACTGTAACTGCCCCCAATTGTTTTATTCAAGATTTACAACTTGTGGGTTTTCTTCTTCTGGTGTCTATATAGATATAATGAGGCCGACTGGGGCTCTTTGGCCGGTGGAACATCCAACTCACCCAGCGTAGTTGGTGTGTGTAGAAGCTTCCAGGTTTTAATCAGAGGTGTGTGCAAACAATTCCTTATCAACAAACTGCCAAATGAAATCACCATGTTCACTGATAAAGCAGGAGAGTATCCTTCAATGGAATCAATAGAAAACAACAGCCACACAATCAATCATAATGTGATAACCTTGTTGTACATAACAGGTTGAAGAACCATTACGAATATGTGCAGTGCTAGTATAGGACAGTTTACCTGTGAAGATGAAAAGTTAATACAGCATTACAGTTTAGGCCAAGATATTGAATAGTGGGGTCGTGACGATCTCTCAGATAGGAATACAGTCATTAAGACATAGTTTTTTCCTTGCATGTGAATTAGGATGGTCATTCTTTACTTTTATAAACAAAGACATTACTAACATGCTAGTACCTAGAGAGCAAATTTAAAACAGTTCTAATTTTACCACAACAACGCCCTTTTTATCCTCATCCTTAATCGACCACGATCATCAATTAAAGTTTATGAGCAATTTCACTTTAACTAACAACAAGGAATTTTACAAATTTGAGAACAAGCCATTAGATCAAAACTTCAACCAAAGGCCCATCAGTCCATTTTATAATATTGCACTAACCTTGCATCATGGTTAAGGAGATGAACAAATACCAACAAATGTGAACAGTAATTAGGTACATGAATGAAACCACCCAACAAGAATAAAATCAGACAGACATAATAATGATGGCTAACTATAGGTCTTTGGTTTCTGCAACAACTGATGGTGTATTTAGTAAAGGATACATTACTGATTGGGTCAAATCTGTGTTGTATTAAGCACTTACTGATGACAGCTGTGCCACTCCCACGTATGACGCGGCCTGTTAGGCATGAAGTCAGCAGTTCCCTTGTTCTTCACCCTCTGTGGAAATCTCAGCAGGACCCTTACATCATAGTCAGTGGTCTCGGGGGTATAGGCTGAGCTGGATGGCAAACACATTGATCAAGATAAAAAACAGTGAGGGAAAGGGCAAAAGGAATCTAGGAATGTGTGTTTCTCACATCTGAGACACGGAAAGGAAAGAAGAGAGCTGAAAAGGCTTGGAGGCAGGAGCATATCTACTAAATAATTCAATCTACAGATTACAACCAGCTCCCCAAATACACTGTTTAAACATTGGCAGAGGGAACATTCTGCTGCACGATTTCCTTTTTTGTGTGAAAGAACCTCGAGTTTACACTACCACTGAAGATCGGAGCAATTCATCTTGTGGCTGCTGTTGACAATGGAGTGTACCACAAATTACTCCGACAGGATATGAAAGGGATTTGAAGGATAGATGTGCTTGTGATGGGGAGGGGGGAGAAAAGAGCAGCCATGGGGAGTGCACTCGTCAGTAATTTCAATAGTGTCCTTAGTGCAGAGGCAGTCACAAGGTCCAGGCCTGGGGCTCAGGGGATGCTATATCCGACAACACAGACAAATGAAACTAACGAGAGCCTGAATCCCTGAAGGTGAGCAGGATTAAGTTCATTTATGTTGTGCTTTGGGTCCATTTTTTCATCATAAATTATTGTTGCAAAGGAATGTATTCCTTTAGGCTGCCTTATACAGTATAGTGGATAGTTCACTTGATGGTTAATGGTACCCAAAGGTGAAGCAACCTATATAGTGTTAACTTTGTATTTAAAAGAAGCATTAATTTGTTGTCAATTATTGATTTGAACACCTGCCTGTCAGAGAGTTACAATAAGACAGGAAATAATTAAATGTTTGCAATTAACTGGATTGAAACATTGTGTGTGTGTTAATCACTGAGCCATAAAGCATTAGAGATTCAGCAGAACCCATTAACATGAAAATGTGTCGCTTAAATTAAAACTCTTAACTTCAATACAGGGGGAAAAGATTGATTTTGATTGTGTGACATTACAATGATCCCTCCAGAAACATGAGTGAAATATTGAAAAAAAAAAAAAAAGAAAGCCATGAAGGAAATAGAGGTCAAGCAGAATGAATTTACCTTGAGAGACATTTTTCTTCAGCAGCACAGCGGAGAGAATACATGTGGGCTCTTTGGATATATGTGGACGCTTGGACATAGTTGGGATCAGGAACCAGGTCAGGTAACCCTGAAAGGAAAAACACACTGCTGACCCTGTGTTTTGACATGTAACTATATGCTCACACAAATCTTCCCCAGGTACTGAAAACAGGAGTTACTACTTAAATAATCTGAACATTGTCCTTATTGAACATTTTCAACACAAAGTTTATAATACACACCATATCAAAACAGTGTTGTTAAAGATGGTAAACTACATTTAAAGCACTATTGATTCAATTCAATAATCAAACATTAATGGTTTTATCTGTGTCAGGTCACCTTTTGATCTCTTATAGTTCCAGCCCTTAACACTGCACAGGAACATCCAAAAAAAGAAGAGCTCTTTCATATCTATAATGAGTTTTTTCATTACTTGGTATTCATGATGGTGCTGATGGAGGATATGATGGGCAACAGAGCCTGCGGTTTACGGGGAGGTCACTCTACATTCTAGAGAGATATTGGCCTTCAATTACTGTCCATTCCAGATAATCGTCATGGTTTTCTTATGAGGCTGCTTCGCCCCTCACAAAGGAGAAGGTTTTGGGGATAGGGAGCATTATGGCTACCTGTGCTTAAGTGTTAAACACCCCTACATTTTAAGACTCACATAGCTTCATTTGCAATATATTTACTTCCAGTGTTGAATACAATTTGCATCTCGCAAAATCCATCTTGTCATTTGGGATATATTCTATACTAATGAAGACTTGCCTTCTTGGCCTAATCTGATGTGATCTTCCCTGACACCATTCTTAATACGAATGTGTCAGTTTAGCTAAACCTTTAACATAGCAAACGTAACATGACTACTCATATCTTTTGGGGATAAGGCTTAACTCAGAAATATATAAGCTGGAGTATCACAGGGGTGCTTGTTACAGGGCAGTGTCTGTTTTTCATATTGTGCTCTCTGCGAGTGTCAGGGATGAAGAGCGGGATAGAGGCAAAGGTGTACAGATACACAGCAAGAGAGCCAGACAGAGACAACAGTGATCTCACATCATTGCTGTTTTTCAAAGTGGGCCACTAGCCAAGTCTGTCAGAAAAACTTAGGAAAAGAAAAAAGAAAAGCAGGCCTTACATGTCTGAGTGGAGGTCTTATCACCCCTCTCTGTTAGCCTCACAAAGACCAGACACACTTTAATCTGAGCTTGTTAAAGCAAGTGAAAGTCAAACCATCTGACCTCTAAGCCTGGGAACTTTCATTAAACCACATGAATGATGTGCAACCTTTAAATACTGTTGCATCAATCTTTAACCAAGGACTGGAAAAATAGATGTTATCTTTAGATTTTGGACTAGCATGAAGGGATTTAGCTATTTATGGAAAGCAGAAAGGAACTGTTGTACTTTATATTTTCGGTGTTAAACATCCAGGTGTGTTCCCCCAAAGCAGCAAGTTTAAATACTGTACTTACTTTGCCTTTGGGGGCCCCGTGTCTCTCTCTCCCTCTCTCTGAGGCAGACCTATGAAATAGGGGGAAACTTCCTGAGGCAAACCATGTAAACACTGTAAGACCAGTGTGAACCGCAGCTCTCAAAACCCCACTTTTTCTTCTCACCCTAGGACGGCTTTGTTCTCTGTCCCTTAATCTGTTGAAATGTGAAATTGGGTCTCCTTCAGTGCGATAAAGTGTATTCAGAAGTCAAAGCTGATCAGCTCTCGACAGCATGTGACAAAGCCACACATTACACTCTAAGTGGGGCACAGAGAAAAGAAACTGAATCTTGCCATGCGTTTTATACCATCTAATATGGCACAATAAAAGACATGAGGGCTTGCTCTGAACTGCTTTAGGATAAAGGCGATACGTTGCAAAGACCTGACAGGTTGGACCATTTTAAATAAATTGAGGTTGTTTGAAAATGAAACATCATATCAGCACTGTTTCATGTAGTTAATACTCCCTATGAAGTCTTATTATTTTATCGCATCTACATTCAAGATTGTCAACCTTTATACTTTTGATGACAAATTGAATACATATACATTTATTTCAGTAACACTAAAATGTCATAACATTTTCTGTTTGAAGCAATCGTCCTGCAAAATATCTGAGATTTTCCCTGCAGGATTCATCCAATTAAATTGTTCTTAGGATGAACTAATTGTTGATCTTATTCTGTTCTCTGTCAGGTTGCCTGGTCATACAAAATAGAGAGTTCTCATGGGAAAAAAAGACAAAATACTATATACTTTATGATACAAAATAATAAAGTGAATACTTCATATTCAAGAGCACACCTTCTCCTTAACAGTAAAATTGGTGCTCTGGTCTCTGGTCTTCGATAAGGCTTGATGAAATTTTCTTATTACAAATCACAAATCATTTCTCAACAAAAAAGCATTTTCTAAAAGCCAATGTGTACGGTGGCCGGTAGGGGTCAAAAGCTCAGCAACTGATGAAACGACATACATTTAGAAAAACGCACAGCATATATAGAAACGCTGCACATTCAAAAGCAAATGTAAACTACCACAACAAATGCAAAAGCTGAAACGCGCTGCAAAGACACAAACGCGCTTCAAAGAGGAAAAACAACTGCATAAGCATCAAACGTGCTGCAAGTACAGAAACAAAACTTAAGTCAAAACACACACAACCAGAAAACAACTGCAAACACAGAAACGCTGCAAGTTAATCCTTAAACGGAAGTGCTCCAGGCCTGTAGGGGCGCTGTGGAACTGTTTATTTTGGTTTATTTACGTGAGAGAGACAGTTAGGATCATAAAGTTATGTTTAGATAGGGAAGTTGTATCGTTGAAAGACACAGGATAACTTCAATGTTACTGAAACGCAGAGATTAAAGCGAGTCCGACCGGGATTTTGACATCGGGGACGAGAGCCGAGTGTGGGTCTGTGGCTGTAGCCCCGGGATGCCTGGAGCTAGTGCTAGCTCTGGGGCTATGAGCTCCAGCTGCAACTCATCCCTCTGCACCCGCTTTACCAGCCTGACACTTCGTGCTTTTGCCATCCCCGAAGTCCGTGTTGAACTCGCTACTCATCTCTTTGCAACAGTTTAACATTCTCCCTGTCATCAAATACTGACACTTCACCCATGGAGAGCCCTCTTCCCCGGGCCTGACAAGTTCAAAATCCTGGCAGACGGAAGTCCCGTAGCCTATTCAAGCCGGGCAACGGTGCCGTAAGCCGGGTAGCCAACTGCCCGGCTACCGGGGGCGGGTAAGGCTTCGGGGATGGCGAAAGCACGAAGTGTCAGGCTGTAGAATCTGCTTGCAACTCTGGAGTGTCTAATAAATTAAGTTATAAGACAAACAGCCCACTAGAAAGACTGCTGCACATTTAGATTATTGAGTAAAATACAAAGAATTCTGCATTACTTAAAGACTATGAATCTTCCAGGAGGTACTCATCTTCTCAAAGCTCAGACCAGAAGCTTTTGCCGGCAGTCCAAACACTGAAAAACTTCACAGGTTGTTGGCATTAAAAGCCATTTTATTGTTATCATTAACAATAAGAAATGTATTCAACTTTAGAACAAGTTGTGAAAATACATTGCTTAAATAGAGTAAAAAAAACAACCTCTGCTGTTGTGTTACAGGGACTTTCCATGCTCTCCCTCCTCCTCAGAGAGTAGTGAAGTACAGTATCCCCCTCCCTTGTTTTCCCTTCTTGTGTCCTCACGCCCATGAGGCACCTATGGCCCACCAACACCCCCCTGCCAGCAGCCCCTCTATGAGGTCACCACCACCATTAACAAACACCACACACCTTGTGAACCAGTCCTCTTTCATATAGCAGAGAACTCCCCTCACAAACACAGACGTTTCTGTGTGCTCCCTGTGCATTGGCAGGGCTTGCTCAACACCTGGTTTCAATAACCATACAAGTGGGAAAAGATGAAACTTTTGTTCACTTTGCTTTGTTTGTAAACTGAAAAAGAGGGTGGATTTGTAGCAGCTGTTTCAGTCTGATTACCTCAGATCTGTAATACATGAAATAAATACACTGGACAAAAATGATCATACTTGATGTTCTTGAGTGGGTGGTGTGCATATTTCAAATTCTCATGTCCAGTGGTAACAAAAATCCCATGGCATGTTCTTTATCAAAGACAGAAGTCTATTGTAAATCTATTTTGATCCAACATATGTGTCACAGCATCTCCTGATATAATCAAGATCTGGGTAAACTTCCAGAACAAGGAAAGAATTAAAGAATTCATTGTTTAAGTTCACAAAACCCAAACAAAAAGCTTACTGTACCTCTCTGTTCTGGTCTGTACACACTCCCAACATTCGTACTGGGGTTCTCATTGGCAGAGTTTGGAGAATTTCTAACTGGAGGGATGGGCTGCAGAAATGGAGGCTGGGGTCTTCCAAATGGGGGGAATTGCTCATACTGAGGGCTCCTGACTTGTGGTTGAGTAGCTAGTCCTGTCCTGTCCACTATCACATGGGTGGCCTGATTGGGGTCTGGAGCAGGGGCAACCGGAGCAGGGGCAACCGGACCAGAGTCCCCGTTGAAGAGACTGTGAGTGTATCTGTGGTCCAGACCATCTGCAAGCTGTGGCTGGGCAGCACGTGCAGGAACCACAGGATTCTGCGCATAGCCATAGGACTGGTAGTAGCGGTAGCTATCGTCTATAAAATCAGAGGGAGAGCCTGGGAGCACTGGGGCTATACCACCGACATACCCTCCCCCAGTGTACCCCTGTCCAGCACCGTATCCTCCACCACCATATCCTCCACCTATAACAGGCTGGAAAGGTGGCTCATAGCTCCTGACAGGTCCTTCAACAAAACTAGGGTCATAAGGTACTGGTTGAAAGGGAGGCTGTTGAGGAAATGGGTTCTGTTGGTAGGATGGTACATTATAAGAAGAAGAAAAGGATGATGATGATGAGGATGAAGAGCCTGTGGATGGCCTGAAGTGAGTGTTAGACGATCCTTGGAACTGGCCTCCTCCTGTGCTACCAGCACTTTGTCTCCAGTTATCAGGCACTTGTCCAAAGCCAAAAGGATGCCTTGCCTGCCCCCGGACAGTCTCAGAGGATCCTCTTGATGGAGCCTGCCGGCGGACGTTTCCACCTTGGGGTCTACGAGAGGAGCGTGAACGAGAATCTGCCACTACCACCCTGGGACCTCTGTCCTGGGCCCCTGCCCCAGCGGGGACATACTCAGCTCCACTGTTAAGCAGGCTAAACACCCGACCATTGTTCTCCCACTGAATCACCTGCCTCCAAGGAGTGGCAGAAGCTTCCTGCCCCTGGCCCCGATTTTGGCTCTGTCCCTGAGTCTGTGTGGCATCCTGGGCCTTCCCTGAGCCCAGCAGGACAAATACCAAACATGCCACAAAAATAGACAACATTCTGAAGATGCCACAGCTCGCCACACAGGAAAAAACCCTTCCTTGTCCACCAGCAGCTCAAACTCAAACCACTTGTAGCCTTGTCAATAAATCAAAAAGCATCCTCCTGCTTTTGGGTACAGCTCCGGAGTGAGCGTCAAGGCAGATGCAGTGTTGAAAAGTACACCTGGAGTTGAGAGCATCTGCAAGTCTTTGCTGCCAGCGGTAGAGGAGATTGAATGTGCATGCAGCAGCAATTACACTCAGGAGACAAAAAGTGGGCTTCAGGAGACCCACAGGTGGTGTTACCGTCTGTTAGTGCTATGAGAGTATGTCCTGATTTCTTGTCGGTTTGCTGGCTCGCCCGTCAGTTGGCCGAGCATGGCTTCCTGCCTTCTGGAAAGAAGTGCCTGTGCACTGTTCAACTGCAAGCTTCTATTTGCCTGATTGCTTACAATGGACTGTGAAAAAATCTCAAACTCTTTTTTCAGGCAACATCCCACATGGCCCTAGTGCTAGTGATGTTTCGTGGCCTGCAGGAGCCAGGGCTCCATTAGGCATCCAGAGTCAACATTACCATCTGCAAAGGCATTTAGACATGTAACACTTCTCACTTTCAATGACTTAAATTTGTTTCTCTTGTACAAGCATAAATAGGGACAACATGACCTTCATTTTCCACAGGTGTTTTAAAGGCTTGTTTTGTAGTCACTATGCCTTTAAATATACAATAAATATTTGCAGATGGGAGAGCCTAATTGTAAACAAGACCGATGATGCAATCTGCACAATAAACAACAGGTTGCTTTAAAAGGAATGCCAGTGCAAAAAATACCATAAATTCTTGTTGAGAGAGAAACACATAATTTTGAGCGCTTCATTTGTTTGCGCAATGAATGGTAATTTACAATTTACAATATGACTTCATATGAATGACATGATGCAGCCCCTTCAATTAAATTCTGTTTACATGTTGGATACATTTTGTTTTATGAACACCACCCTTAAATAAATTAACTGAGGTCAATTGGGAAAGTGTTCAAAACCTTCCTCCCACCAAATGTACACAAACGAACACACCACCTCTCTCCACCCCTAATCCCCCTTGCTGCTTGTCGTACACTGAATGCACAAAACACATGCACACATGCAGAGCTCCCAAGACAACACTGTGTGTGCTGCTGTCTGTGAGAACTATCAAAGCACTGTTGCACTCTGAGACCTTCAATTACACAAATGTTCTGAGAGAAAAAAGTCATTAGTTAACACATTCAAGAGGGATTTGAAACAGCCTGTTTATAGCTTACATTCATGGACTGCATGCAGGCAAAATCTGATTTATTTTTTTGATTTCAAAAGCAGCAGTTTGCGTGGTAGTTTTTTTTAACATGGATTGCTGAGGGAAAGGACATTAGGTTTTAAGTGTTGTAGAACTGCAGTCATAAGTATCTTGAATCAGTAACCAGACAAACATACATGCAAACATTATGTCCTATTTCATAAACAGGCAAATGTTTGGCAAAGACAAATAAATATTGATCATTTCTGCACATTAGACTGTGGCCTTACAATGTAACGAGAGGTAAATGTAGTTTATATATACTTCAAGGGGAAAAAAGAGTGAAATTCCTTGTGGAAGGACAGTGCCAGATTTTTGGGAGTTTTCCCCTTTCCCACACTGTTAAGTCTTGTTGCTTCTATCTTTGGATCAGCTGTGCTTTCATGTATTTTGCATTCACATTGTATGATTTCTGATTTGTTTTGCTATATGAAGCTTGAGGGCATTTTTTTCTTAATTACGGATTGATCCCATGGGATTTTCCTCAGGAACAGAAAGAGGCCAACCAACTCAAAGCTCCAGACTGGGTTGAAGTCTTGTCACAGAGACATTCCACAGAGATTAGTCTGAGATGTGAGGCAAGGTTGGTTGTTTTTGTATGACTGCTGTGTGTGTCTCCTGTCTGCTGGAAACACCTTGTACCCTGTGAAGTACAGTCAAAGAAGGCATTGATCTGAGTGACTATGCAGCACAGGAGAAAAACCCAAGGCGTAGGCATCATGCTGAGATCAACCTTTAGCTGCACACAATCACAGCTTGGGATGCTTTTACATACTTAGAACCACATTCATTCTCTGAGTGGGTGTAAATAGTACATAGAAAGTCTTAAATATTGTAACACATACATTTATGAATCCAGAATCTATTGTTGAGGAGTTATGGGCTATGATAACTTAATATTTAACTTAAAATGATACGTTTTCAACCAAAATGCATCCTTGTATCAGTACTTAGTGTTGTATAGTGTTGAAAAGTCTGAAGAATTCCTTGCCCAATAAAAAAAGGGATCCATATTTTTGTAACCACACTTTGTAATCAACAAGGGTTTTAAACAGATACGTGTTTTGGAATCAGCCATGAAGCCACAAAACAGATTCTTCTTCACCATTAAAATAGTGCAATGCAAACTGCATACTAATTTTGACAGATGACAACCAAATATCCCATAAAAAGAGTTTCAATAATTACGGGGGAAAAACTTTGCAGCTGTCAGATGTTGCAACAGCTGGATTTTGCAATACACTTTTTAGATCCTTCCTTATTCAAAGAGGAAGTTATCTGATATACAAATGAAGGAGAGATGAAAAACATGCAGACGAGCAGCGAAATGAATATCTGCTGCAGGGGTAGAACAGCTCCTATCCTGCACATATCTAATACATCCTGCAATTGTAGATATAGAATGGAACAAAGCAGATATGGTTCAGCAAACATGTTGTCAAAAACAAGTCTTCTGTGATGGTGAAATTTGTGTATTAAATGTCTGACATGGTGATAAACCACTTCCTGGTGTCGGTTAGGAATTTGACCCATTCAGCATTTTGCTTTCCTGCAGCTTCCCTCCCCATCTGTAATCTGCTGGAGAAACATAAAAAGATTGCTGGGGCTGCATTTTCTGTGGAACAATTCCAACTATTTTGCAAAATTATTTTTTTGGGTCATGGTAAGGATTATTTTTTTTATTATTATTGAATCCTAATGCAGAAATGTGATGATTTGATCTGTATTGTTGGTATGAAATAGGTCAATTTGACTTGTTCAAACACTGCTGCAGCTAAATGAGTTTTCCGTGCATTGAAAGCAGTAATATTGTAGACATCTGGTTCTAACTCATAACTCATAGCCTAGTAGCCTAGTCATGAGTTAGTAGTCCCTTTGTCCAATAACAGTCTTAAATAAAAGAGGTAACACTAAACCACAACAAGTGTTTGTAGTTTGATTCTGTAATGACTGTTGACTCCAATGGAAGACAACAGACCTTGTCTTTCATCGGCTTTACTCTAATATTAAGTAATTACTTTCATTCACCATCCTAACTTTCATTTCCCCATCGCTGAGACAACAGCTGAGGTTGGCAGTTGCAAGCACATTTGGTCAAACTGCTGGAGCAGTCAGCCTTTGATTTACTCACCTGCTTTCCATTAACTTCATTTTCATTCAAGGAGTGTAATCAG
This sequence comes from Labrus mixtus, assembly GCF_963584025.1. Lineage (NCBI taxonomy): Eukaryota > Metazoa > Chordata > Actinopteri > Labriformes > Labridae > Labrus > Labrus mixtus. Next base: position 25,516,377 of record NC_083612.1, on the reverse strand, counting down.
GCACCTGCACTCTCTTCTTGGCTAAGTGTCACACACCACAAAACGGAAACTATAAAAAATACCTTCAATCACAGGATAGTTATAATATTCTTCTGGGCGTAACTGAACCTTGTGACCTTTGTATAAAAAAGCAACCAATAGAACAATTGATATACGCTCGAAGTGTTTTATAGCAAAATGTCATTTTTGAGCATATTTGTAATGTCTTAAAATATCATTACACAGCAAGTTTAAGTGCATGCTGTGACTGTATGGAATGACTTAAGTTCAACATAACAAGACAGTAAAGCGAACAAGCCTGCAGCTGAAATGATTAGGATCTTTTTAGACAACACCGCTTTTCTTCATAGTACACATTACAGCTTTGTATATCAGTTGCATGTGCCAGGCTGAAATCCCTCAAGTGTTTTATAATGCAGTTCTCATGTTTGAGCCTCAGCCTCCAACTCCCTCTATACATATGAAGATGTAAGTGCCAAGTTTATCAAGATGGTCTTGATTGTTCCAAGTGGGATCATTTTGGACACAATATCACTGCTTACGTCATTTAGATTCTTCAAGGAGGAGTATGACATCACATGAAGGTCATTTGTTTCTCTGCACCACATTAGAACCCTAATTAAAAGTGAAAAGAGTTAGGGGCTTAAAACAAAGTAAGACAGAGGTAATTGCTGAACAAATACATAGTTTTGACGATCACTTCCTTCTCCACAGGTTGTGTCCGTACTAAGCAATCAGATTTTAAAGGGACCTCATACCACCCTTTGCCACGCCCCTGGTTGTGACATGTATCATGCATCCATACATGTGTAATACAGTGAATAGTCCCAAAGCTTAATATTCCTTCCTTGCTCCCTCCATAAATAATCAAGATTTGATGGCTCATGAGCACTTTCCCTTTCCTCGTTACCATACAAATGTCCTGATGGATCTTCGAGGGGGGCGATGGAGGGTATAAATCTCCTCTTCTAATCTTTGTTTCTGAATGTAGGTTCAAGACCTGTAACCCTCGCCTCAGATTCAAACTTCAGAGGCGGGGACAAATCTGAGCTATGATGGCGGCCTTTTACACAAACAGCTCAACCTCAGGGGAAGGACACGAAGGCAACACACAATCTAAATCAGAGATTATAATGCAAACAGCCCTGTGGGGCTCACTAATGACTAAGGTGAGCCTGAGATGCTGCTTCAACTCTGCTTTGGAATATCAATTAGGCCTCTCAGGGACATGGAGACTGAAGGAAGTGACTGACATAGTAAGCCCCTACCGCTTGTCTGTGGGCACTTATAGCACACACTATGCACCACAATGACTGCTGGGAGATATTGAGCAAAAAGGAAAAGGGGGGAAAACAAAGTCAAGGTGCTGTGGCTGGGGGTAAGTGATGCAAGAGGAGGAAGACTTCCATTGGCAGGGTTTTTCCTGCATAGAGAATTCTTTGGCGCCCCCCAAAGAGGTTTTATCCAGCGCCAAAGGAAAATCACGAGCGCCAAAAGAAAAAAAAAAGACGATTCAAATTGCAAAACAAATCCTCTCTTAATGTATTAAAAAATATCAATACATCAAACGATTGTTGAACAAGCAGAACATAAACTTAAATACGACGTCTCTGACTTCTAGTAGTCATCTCCCCTCTCATCCATTTACGCATGTGGCTCGCACTGGATAGCCAGCTGATCGACTGTTCGTTTCTTTTGACTGGTTCCGGGCGCTCCGCTGACACCCACAAGCGCTAAATGCAGGGTGATTTTGCGTATGGCGAGTTAATTTCAAAGAGCAATGCTCTTCATGGCGGTAAATATTTATCCCAACAGTCATGTTAAAACTATACTAAACCACGTATGATGTAGCTGCGGCTACTTGTTCCTGCTCCTCTGCTGTCTGCAGACGGGTCATCGCGGGGGCACGCCGAGACGAGACACACCAACATACATGGCTGCAAATGCACATACACACCGGAACGCCAACCACCGCGTGCACCTGTTTACTTGCAGTGCAACTGTGCAACGGCACATACTTTTGCACGCCACACTTTTCAGTTTTTTATTTGTAAAAAATGTTTTAATTCACGTATCATTTTCCTTCCACTTCACAATTATGCGCCACTTTGTGTTGCTCTATCACATAAAATCCCAATGAAATACATTTATGTTTGTGGTTGTGACGTGACAAAATGTGGAAAAGTTCAAGGGGTATGAATACTTTCGCAAGCCACTGTAAATCTGTGATTATTTGACATAATACCTTAATAACTCAAATAAATGTACTTAAACAAATGTGTATATAAAACGCAAACACAATTTAAAAGAAAAGAGCAGCCATCATAGGAAGAGGGTGAAATGCACTGGCAGGATGTGACCACCCCTCTCCCTCAAAATCCCACTCCTCCCATGTTTCACTGTTGCAATAAAAAAACATTCTTTACCAGATGTAATTGGGGTTTCAGTAACTTAAGCATAATGATAATATTCTTCATAAAATGGACAGCAATGACAGGAAATGCACAGATTTCTGTCAAATAAGGTAATACAGACTCATAGACTATACTTTAATAAGCGGGGTCGAACGTTTACTATAGTGCGTATAGTCACCCCCCAAAGGCCCATTCTGAGCCAGGAAAAACCCTGCATTGGCATGTTTTCTCAAAGAAAGAGAAGCCAGCTGTTCCATTATCTCCAGAGATCTACAGCTGGTCCCCAGAGGGTCATCTCTACATGTGCTGTGCTCTGGTGTCTCCACTGACCACAGAACTACCCATCTTCTGTTCTCTTTCTCCAGACCCTCTCCTCCCTTCTTTGTTACATCCTCTCTCGACAACACAAGGTTCTTGTAATCAGATGATGGCTAAGCTGCGATACAGAGCAAAGAGACCAACAACAGGCTGAATCAGGAATCATCTCACACCTCTGCTTGATATTTTTCAAGGAGAAAGAGTCATCAAAGGTTCTCTTCTCAGACACAAAGGCAGGCACAGTCAAGCACAGCCACAGTCAAAAATGATGTTCTATGGATTTGGCGTATATTACCTGGAAGGGTCATATGCCATCAGTGTGATGCTGCACTTGTACTATTAGCAGATTAACCACAGGAAATTATTGATAATATTTTCAAACAATAGGTGAGTGATTTAGACAGATATAGGCTTTCATTTCTAGACTGCAACCTCTTGTTTGCAATGAGAACTGATCCAGGCACCTTTGAGATACTTTAGCTGGTTTACTAACCCTAACCCACAGCAATTTCTAACTCTGTGGCATAAACACTGTCTAGGAGACTATTTAGTAATTCTAGCTGACGTATGTGATTTCATTTCCCTGTTTTCCCTTTACAAGAAAAAAGCCTTTTTCACAAACATAACACTATCATAATGCTGATCTTACAGAGGGTCGCTGGAGTGAATACTTGTGTTGGTTACTGATAGCATGGTTACTTTTGACGTTGAAAGTCAGGCAGTAGATGCTGGACAGATAATAATGACTTCTCACTGTGTATCCATTTATTGTTTAGCAAATGATCAGTTAAGCTGAAAATGCAGTACACCTTAAATATTCTGTTTATTATATTTATCTAAATTATTTACAGATGGTTCTTTTTTTCAAGTACATTGTGAATGGAGGTGAGATATTCCAAAGTCTGTAAAGTCATTCCTATCCCCCCCCCCCTCCCCCTCCACCCTCTGCCTCATTCTTGAACCAGCAGAGTGATTGATCAGATACGCCACTGAGTCAGATTACATTATGCAGTTCTCACTGATAAGAGTATAGAAAAACAAGTATTTTCTTTCCCCTTATCTCCCCTAAGAGGCTGTGTTTCTAAAAGGAGAGCTTTTTTGTACAGAGTATGCACAGCGTTACTTGACTAAATTATTAATTACTTTGTGTCTTCTTTTACTTGAGATATTACATATTTCTTTCTTGCCTGCAGAAATTATGGACTTGGAGCAAACATTTATACGCAGCACTATCACTGAGGTCTTACCGGACCTTCCAGAGATGACAAAAGACATTCTGGAGGAGACCTTATTTGGATATGGATTTGGAAAATCTTTATTGTCCCCGAGGGGCAATTTGGTTTGCAGCAGAGGTAGTCAATACATCCATAAAAAACAGCACAATGACATAAATACATACATATAAAACATAACTACCATGGATATCACCATGATGGTCGTGAGTGAGTTAAGAGACAAAGGACCAACAGTCCATAGTAAAAGTGTACAGGCAACAATACCTACAGCTTATTTAAAAACCCAACAGCTGATGGAACAAACGACCTCAGGTATCTATTCTATCGATTTCATAGTCTCGGCTCAGATGGTGCTCTGTAAGCCAAGTTTCTGTCAGCGCGATCACACAAGCATTTTTAAAATCGGTCGTCCACTTCACACACGCTTGAAGCTCGTCAACTTTGTTCCTCAATGACTGCGTATTTGCGAGGATAATAGACGGCAGTGGCAAGCGACGCATCCCGAGTCTGCGTAGCCTCTGTCTCACTCCTCCTTTACGGCCACGCTTCCTCACTCACGCCGCTGTGTCCTCCCGACTGCCAGCTGGTCTGTGCAGCCGCTGTAGCTCTCCTCTTTTTCGGCATCAGCTCCGCGTTCACAGATATACGGCGGAATGCCATCGGGTAGAGTCCCAGCAGCCGAATTGCTGCATTGAATAAGAAAGTCCTGACTATATTGGAGTCTGTAGGGCCGATTGTTTGTTTGTTTGTTTGTTTGTTTGAATGTTCATGACAGTCCCCAAGGCAACAATGTTCATAAGCAAAACACTCACAAGAGCCATGATTAATCCACGTAGTCTAGGAAAAGTTAGTAGACACCGTTCACACGAAAGATTATTAAAAGTCAACATAAAAGACCACACTGCAAGCACTCGTGACTAGTACTGCTGCTTGTCGCCGCAACACGGCAGCGCCAAGACATCAGAGACAATCCCTTGGTGTGGAGACATACGGTGATTTTCAGTTCATCAAGGAAGCAGATTTGCTGTCGGCATTAAGGCCAATACAAGCCAGAAAAGTCCTTGCAGCTTGGAAGCTGAGATGTAATTGCAGTACCAGAAGCAAGTACTTTCTAAAGTAGCCTGCTTGAAAGATCAACTGGAAACAGAGAAAAAATTGCATTGTGTCACTAATTACACTTTTTGTGTGCGATTTTGCAGGCCAGACTCCTGAAACAAGCAGCTCGTCGATTTGTGCCTCTCCAGGACCTCCCACATCTTTGCCATCGCATTCACCCCTAAGTTCACCCTCAACATCTTCGAACAGCTGTCCAAGCCCCGACATAGACTGGGTGGATAACTTTATTATACCATGGGAAATGTTCTCAGAGGAACTGATGCAGTCACGAGAGAGAGGAAAACGACCAAGTCCACGACTAAGGAGGGAGATGGTCCGAATTGTGGTACGTGAGATGATGAAAAAAAAATCTTGCATAAGTAATAAGCACACTACTGCAGTTGCCCAAAAGATGGTGGCAAAATATTCCAAATCGCTTCAAGATGTAATAGAAGGAGACATTATTGGGCCAGGGTATCATTCTCTAGCCAAGCAAATGCAAAACAGGATCGAGAATGTGAGGCGATCTACGATTCCGAAAATAAGAAAACCAAAGCATCACACTGAAGATTCTGACACAGAAGAAGTCCCTAAAGAACAGAGAGCAGCTATCCAGGACACGTATGGGTGCATCAACTGGGATATCAAATTCCTGCCCCTTGGAGAGACCCTAGAGACTCAGTGGGAGAAGAAAGACCAATTGAAGAGGATGTCTCAGCAAACTGATGCAAATCCAGAGGAAGTTAAACGTCTGATGAAGTTAACTGTCTACACACAACGTAAACAAGTCAACGAGGGAAAAAATCTGAAATACCTTCTGGAAGAGTGGCCATTTTGGTTTGTTGAACTTGTCATGACAGTCCACTTTAAGGAACTTACCAGAATTGGTCTCAAAGAAACCTTCACACGGAATGTAGATCTGAAGGGGAAACAGCTCCTGAGTTACATGAATACTGTCTGTGTGAACAAGAGCAAAAGGTTCCTACAGTCTCTAACAAAGTTAAAAATGATGAGGGGAGAGCTGAATGGTTGCTCTGAAGATGTGAAGGAGATGGTGCTGCTTCTCCTGTCCTACTTCGATGAGAAGGAAGATGTGATGTTCTGTTATGTGGAGGACACATGCCTGGCAGTGGAGGTACAGATGGATCAAATTCCCTTGACCCCCACCATTGTTGTGTGTGGTAAGTTCACATTTCTTTCTTCCTGGTCTTCCTTTTATTATCTCTTTTGCATCCCTGTCTATTTGTACATAAATTCATGTTGCACAATGTTGTTGATTGTGTAAGCTGTGTAAGAGTTAGTCATGTGGCCTTAAAATTTCTGTACTTATTGTAAGAAACTTAACGTACTATGAAGGTTAAGAAGCATATATGCTCATTGTATTTTGAAAATGTTCAGTAACACCAGCCTTGTTTTAACTTTGTTTGCGCAATGTTTTTTTGTCTTATTTAGGACGATCCTGCTTTTCTTCAAGACGGTTCACGCTGAGTGTGGATCAAAACATTGTACATGACAACATCTTCTTCGTGTCTGCCCTGTGCATGCTGTTTGGGAGCTATTATTGCTTTAACATCCATTACCCGTCAGCGCTGGCATCAACCCTGGAGTTTCTGCAGGGGTATGTCCTTTTTGATTTGACTTGTTTTACTAATGTTTTAAACGATGTTGTTTATTTAGTATTTTTCAGTAAAGTTGAATGAGATTTGAAGTTAAAGTCAAATACAATTGTGTCATGATTTGGTATTATTTAGTTTTGTATTTTCAGTGTTTAGTGTTTCTCTATGTTCTAGTGGGTTTTGTTCATTCTTCAGTTCTGTGTGTCTTCAGTGTTTCATGTATTTTATTTTGTAGTTGTCCTCAGTGTTTCTTGTGTCCATTCCTTCCTCTGTGTGTTTCCCTCCATTGCGATTGCCCTCATTGTCTTCACCTGTGTTATTAGTCTCACCTGTGTTTGATTACCCCGTGTCTATTTAGTCTCTGTGTTTCTTCCCTTCTGTGTCAGTTCATTGTATGTTGTTTGTATGTCGTTCGTTGGTATGTCAGTGTACCGGTGGCTGCCTGTTTTTGATCCCTGTGTTTTTTGTTGAACTTCTTGAAGTAAGTTTTTGTTTGACTTTTTTTTTTTTTTTTTTTTCCAATTGTGACAGAATGAACTGACCAAAAAAATGGACCCAGCAGGATTATTTTCGTTGGAATTGCGTGAGGTTACTTGTAACCTCACGCAACCTCACATGCTTAAAGAATGACTTAAAATATGCTTGCTCTAGCAAGGAAAGACTGGCAGCCATTTCCACGGCTCAAGAGGAAATTCTTTCAAGACCATGGCTCAAACACTTACTCCCTGAGTGGACTAGAGACTTTTTCTCTATGCCTGCTTCTCAGTCCTATACCTCTGAGCCTGTTCGTCCTCAGCAGCGCAGGCCTCAACCCAGGCCTATTCAGCCATGTGTTCCTGTTCCTGTTCCAGCACCAAAGCCAATTCACTGTAGAGAGAAAATAGGGCTGACTCTCTTTATCTGGAGATAAAAGCTCTTGTCAGAGGAACACAAAACAAAATTGGGTGGTAATAAGCACAAAGCCACATTCTATTCTCAGAGCAAAATCTATTGAAACTTCATTTTGCTCCAGATCTTTCCTAGTTAGATGAGATGTCATGTAATAGCAAAGAGACGTAACATTTAGTTTCTCATTACTTTACTTGCAATGGTTTTAATGCTTTACAAAGTGCTAAATTACAACCAAGGCTCTCTCGTGATGAGCAGTTAGCAACACATCCACCCTCATGGCCGCTTCTCAGTTATAAGAGAAGCACAGTAAGCATGTGTAAGGCAGGAATGATTTCAACTGAATATTACTTAACGCTGCTTTGCAAATACTCCCCAGGTTAAGAAAATAAAATAAATAATTTGTCGTCATGTCATTTTACTCCATAGAGGTCCCCAGTAGTTACAGTAGGCCAGAAAGGAGGCGTGACATGAAAGTGGCAGAGGTTTGATAAGAGCAACAGCAAGCAATTACATGTGTGCAGCTCACCAGAGAATTGGAGGCTGTAACCTGTTGTCAGCACAGAGACATGGCTAAATCTGTGACCATGGACAATGCTGCTGGATCTGTTATTTGCTGCTTTCTCACTTTAAAGTTCAAATTTTCACCACAGCAAATACAGGAGTGGTTTTCTACAGTGTCACCTAACATATGGTCTAGCTGGGAAATGCTGTCTGCGATTTTACCATTTTGAGCTTGCTAGCCTCTTTTCTATTTGTGTAATCCAAATATTTATGAATAAATCTGGAAGTGCGATCAATCACCCTTCCCCATTTTCTGTTTTAAATGCAACAGCAGGTTATTTAATAGAATTTAATCATCCACACTCTGAGGCTCATAGGAGAATTTCTGTGTAAATACAAGCGAATATTTGTATCGCTGTATACGAACACCATCTCCTCTCTCAATTTGAAGTCACTATGGCCCTCATGCCCTCCCTCCAGCTCATTTCATCTTGGATTAGTCACAGCTGCTGTTACAGAAAGATGCTGCAACACTCGGTGAGCAGAACATATGATTCTTTTTTTCCCTTACGTAAATCTTTTTTTTCCCTCTTGTGCATCAAAAATGCTAAAAGACTTGAGATTTTAAAGTCAGTACTTCTGATTCTGAATTCATTTTCATTGTATGATCATGCCTTTTGCATGCTAGTTTTTTTTTTGCATTCATCCTTGCTCAGAAATGGCTCAATCCATGAGGTTAGGACCTTTGAAGAAGCTGATGGCTCCTGAGTATTTAAGGAACAGTGCCTGTGTAACTCTCTGGGGTGAACATGGATTAATTGGCAACTTGCTGAATAGCGTGCATTTGTACGTGGGGTCCTTTTACCTTCGAAAGGTGAGGTGAAAGTGAAGGGACAGGAGAAAAAAGGGATATTTCCATGCTCTTACTAATTACTGAAACAGTTTCCAGTTACTGAAATGAGACGGGGAAAGAAAGGCATAATCTTTTAAAGAAATAAGGTAAGCCGAACAATTGCCTGGTTTAAAGGGTTATAGATATCTGGACTCACGGCTTGAGAGGAACGGAGATAAAACTGTTGGTCTAGTATGGGAAAATGAACCCCTTGTGGGCTGAACCTCCCTACTAGTAGGGGGCCCTTTCACTGTGAAAGGCTCAAAACAAAAAGAGAGTCAACATGAAACAAAGTTTGTTGACATCTCTTTATGGAGGTCACCTTATGTGTTTAGTTAAATTGCAATGTTCTAAAAGGTAATAAAAAAGAAAAGATAATAGAACTATAACAGTTCATGAATACAAAACAAGAGGAGATTAAAGTAATGTCTCTTAATGTTAATGGCTTAGGAAACCCAGTCAAAAGAGCTAAAATTATGACCAAACCCAAAAAGGAAAAGATGCAGATAAATTTCCTTCAAGAGACTGACTTATCAAAATCAGAACATGAGAAATTAAAAAGATTTGGATTTAGAAACACTTTCTATAGTTCACACTCTAACACTCGCAAAAGAGGGGTAGCAATATTAATATCCAGTGTAATCAAGTTTGAATGCCAAAAATAAATAAAGGATAAAGAGGGACTTTACATTATGGTTAAAGGAACAACTGGGCAGACATTAATAACATTGGTGAACATATATGCCCCACCGGAGAGTAATAAGGAATTATTCAAATCCTTATTTATATATAATAGCAGTAGAAGCAGAAGGTATATGCATATGTTGAGGTGATCTCAACGTAATAATGGACTATGACATGGACACGACCAGTGTGAAGAGAAATAAGAAATCTACAACAAAGATGGTTAACAATGCGTGGGAGGAAATGGGTTTTTTTGATGTATGGAGAGACCTGCATCCTCAGCAAAGACACTTCAGTCATTACTCATCAACGCATTCTGTCTACTCCAGGATTGACTATTTTTTATGCAAAAAGAAAATAGAGATATAATAGACGAATGTCAGATTGGAGTGGCAGATGTTTCTGATCATAGTGCAGTTTACCTAAAGATACTCCTGAATTGTAGACAGAGAAATACAATATGGAGGCTAAATGTGGGAATACTGAATAACAATAACGACTTATTTGGAGGAAAATAATAATGGTGAGACAAACCCAGCAATGTTATGGGATGCATTAAAAGCAGTAATAAGGGGGAAATTGATTGCAATCACAAGCAACCTCAAGAAAGAGAGAGAAAAACAATACAAGATATATGTAACCGAACTAAAACAATTAGAACAAAAGCATAAAGGAAAAACTGACCAAAAAATACCACAACGAATGAAATAGGTGAGGAAAAAAATAGAGGATTTGCTTCATTTTGAAGCAGAGACAACAGCGAGATATCTAAAACAAAGTTATTATGAAACAGGCCCAAAAGCTGTGAAATTATTAGCTAGACGATTGCGAAAACAACAGGCTGAAATTACTGTCAATAAACTGCATGATCCAAAAACAAACCAATTAAAATACGAACCAGGAGAAATTGAAAAGATCTTCAGAGATTACTAAGGTTCTTCACACTCAACAATCTACCTCAAATCAAAACGACAATAGAACATTCCTTGACTCCTTGGAGTTACCCTCAATAGGTACAACGCAAAATCAATGCATAACAGAACAGATAACCAAAGAGGAAATCCTGAAAACCATAGGAAGACTAAAACCAAATAAGGCACCTGGAAATGATGGATTTCCATCTGAGTGGTACAAAAACTTTGCAAGTGAACTGTCTCCATTATTACAAACTACTTTTAATTGGATCATGGCTGAAAACATTGTACCTCCCACCTGGAAGGAAGCAATAATCACAGTACTCCCCAAACCCCAAAAAGATAAGGACTACTGCCAAAACTATAGACCAATATCGATTTTAAATGTTGATTACAAGATGTATACCTCAATAATATCAAACAGACTCCAAGCATTTGTACCAGACCTGATAGATGAAGACCAGACAGGGTTTGTAAGGGGAAGACAGACACAAGACAATGTCAGAAGGACATTACACATCATACACAGAATACACAAAGAAAATTTACCTGTAGCTTTGATCAGCCTAGATGCTGAAAAAGCATTTGATAGAGTCAATTGGGAGTTTTTATATTTAACATTGGAGAGGTTTGGATTTAATTAAAAATGTATTCAATGCATTAAATCCCTGTATAATGCACCCACGGCGAGAGTAAAGGTTAACGGTTCTCTCTCTGATAGATTCCAACTTGAGAGAGGAACTAGACAGGGTTGCTGTCTTAGCCCGACTCTATTCGCTCTGTATATTGAACCTTTAGCCCAAATGATCAGGCAAGACAAATATAATAGAATAGAATTGAATAAACAAAAACACATAATTAGTTTGTTTGCTGATGATGTCATAAAGGACCCTGTGAACACGTTTATGCAACTTATGGATATTCTAGAAAAATTCAGTTTGTACTCTGAGTACAAGATAAATGTACTTAAGACTCAAGTTCTCATGTTTAACTGCTCCCCAAACCAAAAACTTAAAGAATTCAGAATAAACTGGGAAGCAAGATCACTAAAATACCTTGGTATAAATATAACCAAAAACTTATCAAAACTATATCAAAGTAATTATGGACATATAGACAGCAATATAAGGAAATACATTGAAAGATGGTCCACCTATCCACTGGGGCTCCATGATAGGATAAGTGTGGTGAAAATGAACATATTACCATGTTTGATATATTTATTTCTATCTCTGCCTGTAAACATACCACAAGCTCAATTTATCAGATGGGATAAGCTTATATCACGATTTATTTGGGAGGGTAAAAAACCGAGGATCCGTTACACCACACTTCAGCTGCCTAAAGATAAAGGGGGAATGGCCCTTCCGAATACTTTAAAGCAACACAATTACGTCCACTCATGTATTGGTGTAATGCTGGTTATGTAGCTCGATGGAAAGATATTGAAATGTCTACATTAAAATACCTGATTCAGGCAAGTATTTGTGAAAGAGCGATACCTGTCCAGATGAGAGCAGAACATTTAGCCCCATTAACATCATTTACACTGGACATATGTACATACTCCACTGTTAAGCAGTTAAAATTAGGGAAGGATCTGGGATTTTTAAAATGGATAGCTTTTGATGAGAAATTTAACCCGTTAAAGTTGGATCCTACATTTAAAAACTGGACAAATAAAGGTATAACAGCCATATGTACAGTTATTAAGAAGGGTCAGATGAGAAGTTTTCAAGAACTTAAAAATACCTATGATCTAACAAATCAGGATTTCTTCAGATATCTGCAAATGAGAGACTATTATATTAAAAACAATAAGAAAAATGAGGACGAAATACATCCCATCATTAAGTTACTTACACAAGCATGCAGTACTGTAGTTAAAAAAAGCTGTGTCTAACCTGTACTGTTGTTTAATGGAATCAAAAAATGATTCAACACTGTATGTCAAGGCCAAATGGGAAAGAGAGCTGAATGAGGAGATCCCAAAAGAATGTGGTCTGGAATGTGGAAAAGTACACAAACCACAACACAATCACAAACATGGAGAGAATTAATTTGGAAAAATCTAATTCGGTATTACACCCAAGATTAAAAGTAAACAAATGAATATTCGACAGCCATGCTGGAGACTATGCAACAACATGGATCCAAACCATACACATATTTTCTGGTATTGCATCAAGATCAAACCTTTCTGGGATGATATACATTCAGCTCTGTGCAAAGTGCTGGGTTATGAAATCCCTTGATCATGACTTGTTTTATACCTGGGACACTTGGAAGGATCTGTGCATGCAGGAGACCAATACTTGGTCAAGATTCTACTCGCAGCAGCAAAGAAAACCATTACTAAGAACTGGCTAAAGACTGACACACCAAACCACAGACAGTGGCTGTCAATCATAGACGATATCCTTGTGATGGCAAAAATAACCTACAAGTTGAAAATGAAGGAAGATCAGTTCGACAAAGGCTGGGAAATATTGGTAACATATACACATTAAAATTATTAGCCCCCCTATGAAAATTTCATTTTTTAAAAAGTATTTCCCAAGTGCTATTAAACAGAGCAAAGAATTTTTAACACAGCTTTTTCAAACATCCTAGTTTTATTTTGGATGCTTACATTATTTTACTTTGCACACAGAAACAAAATTATTTCACAAAAAACAAAAACTACCAGGGTCAAAAATATTAGCCCCCTTAAGACCTGACCTTTTTATTGAGCCATAGCACAAACCACTGTTGTGCAATGATGTGCTTTAACTTTGTAATGCTCAAAGCTTGTAAAATCAAGTTAAAATTGAGGGTTATCTCCCAATTTACACACAGTATAAAAACGTCAGTAAGGGTTTGAGCTGTCACTTGAGAAAGCATCATGCCAAAAACAACAGAAATCAGTTTAGACTTGAGAAAAAGAATTGTTGATGCTCACAAAGCAGGAGAAGGATATACAAAGTTATCACAGCGTTTCCAAGTGTCAAGAACTGGAGTGAGAAGTATCATCAAGAAATTCAAAATGAGCCACACAGTACAGAACAAGCCTGGCAGAGGTAGGAAGCGAAAGATTTCAAAGACTCTGGAAAGAAAACTAGTGAGAGATGTGTCTAAAGACCCCAGAACAACTGCCAAGACACTAGTGAATGACTTAGCCAAGTCGGGAATTGTAGTCTCAAAGAAGACAGTCACTAGAGCTCTGCACAGGAATGGACTGCGAGGTTGCAGACCAAGAAAAACTCCACTGTTAAGAATAGAAATAAAGAGACAAAGAGAACACTTGAAGGTCATAACACGAACATGTATGTAATTCCCAAGAAATTATATTTACATTTTAATTAATTTTATTAAGGAAAATTTAAAAAATGCACTGAATATAAAGATTAGTATTACTCAATTATATATCATTTATATATTGAATTAAATTATTTATATCAGTACCTTTTACTAATTTAGACATTTCTCTTATTGATATCTACTTAATATTTTTGTTTAAATTTGGTTAATTTATTTTTGTGCTTTATTTGAATCTACTCAATTTAAACAGGTAATTCTTAAGGGTCTGATTTGAGTTATATTAACTCAACTTTTAACATAGATTTAATTAATAATATTGCGTGCGTTAATTGAGTAGTTATGGTGTATCTTTTTTTACAGTGTACAGATAATCCCTACATTTTTCTGTAACTGCCCACTTTAAGGCAAGGAATTCTAACTTTCCTGAGTGTAGATGATATTTTTTTTCAGCAGCAGTCAATGTTCGGGAACCATAGGCTATCACTGTGACTTTGTTATCCTGATGTTGGTAAAGGACTGCACCGAGGCCTTGGTTTGAAGCATCTGTGTGGAGAACAAATGCTTTTGAGAAGTCTGGGAACCCAAGGACTGGTGGCTCGACCAAACAATCTATTAGACGCTCCAATATGTGCTGATGTTCTTCCTCCCAAACAATTGGTGTGTTTGAAGGCACTCCTTTGTTTTTAACTTTAACTTGTCTCATGTTTTGTTTTCTGTGTGGCACATTGGTGTCTCCTGTTGTTCCTTTCAGCAAGTTGTAAAGTGGGCCTGCAATACGGGAAAAGTCTTTTATGTATTGTCTGTAATAGCTTAATAAACCCATGACAGATCTAAGCTCTCCAACATTGCTTGGTCTTTTCTCTTTTAATGCTCTCACAGCGATGGTGTCAGCTGGATCAATATTGCTTCCTTCAGCAGAGACAATTCTTCCCAGGTAACGAACTTCATGTTTAAATACTTCGCACTTGCTGGGTTTAAGCTTGATGCCATACTTTCTCAGTAGCTGAAGTACTTTTCTAACGTGGTTTACATGTTCATCAAAGGACTGACTGTACACAGGCGTGTCATCAAGACAGGGGACACAGATGTTGTCTCGCACCTCTTCCAGACACTCCTCCATGCAGTGCTGGAACGCTGTGGGTACGTTCATTAGGCCAAACGGAATCCTTATCCGTTCATAGAGGCCCCATGGAGTCACAAATGCAGTCAAGGGTCTGCTGTTTTCATCAATAAAACCTTGATGGTAGGCTTTCCCTTGATCTAGCAATTAAAACCATGAGTTACCTCCGAGACTGTCGAGGATGTCCTGCACACGTGGGATGGGCTGTCTGTCTGGGTGAGTCTTTTTGTTCAGTTCTCTGTAGTCTATGCAAAGACATAAACTCCCATCTTTCTTCCTTACACAGACAACAGGTGAGGCATAAGGCGAGTTAGATTTCTTCACCCATCCTTGTGCAATAAGATTATGCAGATAATCTTTCATCTCTTTATACAACGGCTTTGGCACAGATAGGTAAGTGCGTGCTACAGGATCCATGTCTTTCAATGAGATGCTTAACTTTAACTTTTCAATACATCCGATGTCATCATCTGATTTTGAAAAAGAGGAGCACTCTTCACGAAGCATGTTCTGTACAGCTACTCTTTCATGTTCATGTAAAACAATTTCTTTTTCAAAGTCAACTTTATTGTCAATTTCAAAATATGCCAGACATACAATGAAATCGAAATTGCGTTTGTCTCCGACCCGCGGTGCAATACAACCAAAATGAGGTAAAAAGATAAAATAAAATGAGGTAAAAATAAGATAAATAATATTTACAGTAATAAATTCTAAATTGTGCAAAATGGTAAATAAAAATAAATAAAATACAATTTTAAGAAAAAGTAAACTTGTGCAATATGTGCAGTGTGCATTAAACTGATTGATAGTTAGTTATTATGTAAATGACTCAAGTCAATCGGTGGATCCCTTGGAATGTCCTTAACTTGCTCAGTCTGCGCGTTCATTTGATTCACTGACACTTGGGGACAATGGTTTGGTTTCTCTAACACATTTGCTGGATACACAGCCTGGACATGCTGTAGGGTACCAACAACAGTTTTTCCTGACAATTCGATATCGTGATCAGTGGGATTTTGTACATCAAGCACAATGTAGGGTACGTTTTAGCTTAACCAATGTCTCACAGAACTCAAGGCCTTCACTCCACTGAGATTTATGTCAGGTTCAAATAGCAGTGTTGTGTCTTTTTTCAGAGGGCATGTCTTAACTTTACAGTCAATCTGAACAGAGGTATGTTTGGGCACAATAACTTTCTCGTTTTCACAACATAGTCACATGACTGTTCAGCAACCACAAGATCAATAAAGGCAGTAACATTTTCACTTCCAAGGCAGGGGAAAGCAGTTCTTAATATCTTGTTCAGCTGCTCTCTTCTTGAAGCATCCAGTTGCTCTGTGGTGCTGGCTTTCACTATTTGCTCAATGACATTAAACCCTAGGATGGGCTGTTGCAGTCTTCCTCCTTTCATCACTAGCATAGGGACAAGAAGTTCTTTGGGGTCAGCTCCTTCAGCAACTAATCCAAAAGTGACCTCAATGAAACCTTTATAAGGCATGCTCTGTCCATTTGCAGCTGTTATTTTCAAATCATCAGGTGCATCGAGTAACTCGGAGATATCCTTTAATCTTTCACGTGGCAAATGTCTCCTTTTCCACTTCTCATCCACAATACAGACTTGGGAGCCGGTATCCCACAATGCTCTAGTTTTAGAGCCTTGTATGTAACAGTCAATCATGCACCGTTTACCTACAAGATCAACGAGACGGGGATGACTTCCTTCTTTCTTTGTCTGTGTGGCATTTGTTGTTGCTTGAGAGCGCTGGTTAACTGGTGGCTGAATGTACTGATGACATTGTTTTTTGTGTTTTGGCCAATGTTCAACTTGACAGGTTTTTGAACAGTAAATGTCTGTTTTACATGATGCACACCTTCTTAGTCTTTTGTCTCCGGCAGAGAGACCACATTGAGACCACGCAATGCTGTTGGGACTTCACACTGTTGCTGGTTACTCCTTGTCCCGTGGGGGTAACCATCCTCCGTTTAAAGGACCATCTTTGTTTTGTCTGTTTGCTCTCACCTTGCATCCTGTGAGGAAATGTTCATCGCTGCCCGATCTGTAGCAATGGGTGCAGTAATCACTTCCGTTTTGCTGGCAGCCAACACATTTTCTCAGGCGTGTACGATTTGGGACAGGGTAATGTTGCTGTGGTGCAAACCTCTGTTGATATTGGGCTGTTTCTCCTCTTCGTCCAGGTCCTGGGGGAGGCCAGACACCTTGTGGTGGATATTGGAACTGAAGAGGGTTAATACACTCCTGTGAAACCACCTGGTTTGTCTGTGCTGTGCTCGGCTGTCGAATTGACTCTTTGATTTGAGCAACCTCAGCGCCTATATTTTTCAGTAGGGCCATATCGGAACGCATTTCTTTCACTTCGTTTAATAGCTCAGGATGCATTTTGCTGGTAAGTTCTGAACTTGGGTTTTTAACCCTTTTCTCTGCAGGGGGCTCAGATTGAACTGAGTGCACTGTGGGCTGTCGCTGTTGAGTTAGTCATTTATTTTTATTTTGTCTCTCTGCTTCATTTGAACAAGCAATGTTCAGTTTTTCGAGAAGCAGCTCATCAGTCGTTGCTGTTTGTTGCAGGTACGGCTGGAGGTCACTGGAGGTGCTATCGTTTTGCAGGCCTGTCAGAACAGTATGGAGAAACATGCTCTGTACGAGGACAGGGTCATGTTTTAGTCCAGATTCTGCTTCTTGGGATGCAAACAGGATTTTCTGCCTCAAATCTAGGGCTCTGATAAGGAAGTTTTGTCTCGTTTCCTTACTGCTTTGAACTTCTGATGTTAGTTGTTTGTACAGTTCTGTTGCTTCTTTTTCTTGGTAGTGGGACCTGAGAATCCTCCTCAAGGTAGGTAATGTAAGGTTACTTTTTCCCTCGAGGTAGCTGCATAGTTGTAAACCTGGTGCTATTGCTCTTATAACTGCATCAACTATTTATATTTCAGCAAATCCTTTACTGATGCCTTGCTCAATTTGGTGTGCTAGACTTGAAAAGGTAAGTTTGTCCTTTTGACCTGGTTCACCTATCTGGCCTGATATTTTGAATTCCCTACCCCACTGCAATGAGAGGCGGGGTTGGAAGGTTTGTTGCATAGCTACATGGTCTTCTTTAGCACTGTTACTGTCCTCACTCACTGACTTTTGTGTCCTACTGTTAAGGTTTGCTTTCTCTTTAAGTTATAAAGCTAATGCTAATTGCAGTGTCTCTATCTCTTTTTGCAAACGCTCTTCTTCTGAAGGCTGAACAAACTGCTCCAGCACTGAATCTGTTGGTTTTGGATTTGAAGTTTCTTGTTCAGGTGCGCTTTTTTTAACAGCCTGTTGCAACTCGACTATTTTGCCTTTTAAAGTCAGTAGCTCTGCCATACCTTGATCCTCAAGCTCATTTAACTCTTCTCTCTCTATGTGCTTTGTAACATGTACAATAAGAGATGAACGACTTTTACCTGATACTTTTTCAAGTTCTAACCCAGCAATGTGTAGCAAATCACAAACTTCAATTAAGTCATCTCTTGTTAATGTGTACAGCGCAACACCAACTTCCAGTTTCAAGGCCTCTAACTCTGACGTATCCATTTTATTTTTCTGGCCGTGGGACAGTATCAGGGTGAAGCAGAACCTTTACTTTGTAGAATCAACAATGCAGCTTTCCTGGCACCAGCGGTTGACCTCAGATGGCATGCAAGTCGCTCTACGCAGCTGTTGTACCACCACACGCTTTTGTCCACCTCGGCTGTAGATGCGTCGGGCTGGATGATGATCGGGGACGTCTATCTGGGACAGCTTAACCTCGCCACATCCATCCCAGCGGTGCCTCCAAAATGTTGTGCCCTGAAAAAGGGTCAAATGAATAAATGGACTCAAGTCACGATGCTTCCTCTGTTAGCGTCATGCAGAATGATTTAATTTATCTTTTCAAAATGATCCACAATGGTGCTTTCTTTTAACATTTCTTTTCACAGGCAAATATGAAACATAACAGGTAAGTACAATAAAATAAAATGATCAACAGTGCTGAAAATACAAACAAAAATATCCTGTCTATCACTTTACTTCATATTTCTTTCTTTAATTTCTGATTCTTCTGTTGAACAATTTCTTCCTAACAAAAAAAAATATATGTGCTCACTGACACGATTAAACATGAATATTCTCAACCATGACTATTCTTATAAACACTTTCAGATTCTTAATGTTAATATGCACACACATCCAGACATACACGGAGCTAACCTAGCTTAGTGTCTCACTGAACTTTCATAAAATGTAAATACAAAGTTTTAAACATCAAACTTTCTGTAAGTTCCTAACAATAAACACGAAAACATCTCTAGAAACATACTTTGTAAAGGGTAAAATTAATAAACGGACTCAAGACATGATGCTTCCTCTGTCAGCGTCATGCAGAATGAGGCATCGCGGCTGAGAGCTCCCCCTTCCGGCCTCGGCAGGCATAACTAATCAATTGATAGACATTACAGGTAGAAAACAGATTAGTAAATCTTGGCAGACATATCCGTGTATTACAAAGGTTTTAAACAAAAAACTCATTTTTAAAGTGTTTTAAATCCTTCAGACTGAATCTATTTTAACACTGATATCTTTTACAAATTATTAACCTTAAATTAACTTCTACAATTTTTAATTACATTTTTTACAAGAATTCGCTGTTTTATGTCACTAAAATCATATTTATTTCTCCATGAATATATTTATAACTTATCAGTTATTTCAAATAAATTACACCTATCACACATACCTCACAAAGACCAGAGATTTTCCTCTGAATGGAGTATAAATGTCTTCCCTTTGTCTGACTGAGATTCCTGTTTGATTTGACATGTGACTCTTTTCCTCTCTGATTTAGATAATTAATAAGGGAATATTGCAAAATAAGACACTTTGAAGCAAATCAGCTGGCAATCATCTTCACCACCGTCGAATTAATGTGTGTGTGTGTGTGTGTGCGTGTGTGTGTGTGTGTGTGTGTGTGTGTGTGTGTGTGTGCGTGCGTGTGTGTGTGCGTGTGTGTGTGTGTGTGTGTGGTTTCCAGCTTTACTGTAGTTCAGTAATGGGGTGTTGTGCTGCATTACCTCAGAGATCCACAAGAGGGCGGTATTTAACCAAACTCGGACAGTATTTAACCAAACTCGGACAGTTCACACAGTCTGTTGCAGAAATCATTCTAATATTCTTACTAATCTTTTAAATGTGCAAAATTAATGAACTGCTGTTCTCTAAATCAGGAGTTCTTAACCTTTGCCATGGAGGACCGCATACAGCAGGGTTCACTACATTTGTACAAGGGCCACCTTTTTTCCTGACGGACACTGTGGGGGCCGGACTTTAAAATATTCTTGCAAGTACGATGTGTAGAAGTTGGTGCCAGAGGATAATGTAAATTCTCCCAGCAACCTTGCGAGTATTTCAGCCTTGGGATTTTATTTCTATATTTGTTGTTTAATCACCTGATAATGATTTGCATTTTGGGTTTAGTGTTAATACATCAAACGTGAAGCAGCTTCTGAATCTGCTGCACGTTTCATTTCGTTTCAGTCGTTGAGGTGCAGAATACTTCAGCTGTGCCTGGAAATGATTTTTTCAGAAAGATGAATGTTTGTTAGACAAAAAAAACATTTTGTTGTATGTAGTAATGTAAACCCAGTGGTTTCTGATCTGCAGTCAGCGATGGTCTAAAATTTGAGCACAGAGCTTTTTTTTTATTTGGTAAGATTAATTTATTGTAAAAGAAGCCTCCCTGTTTCTTTCACTGTAATAAACAGCGTTGGTCAACATGTAGACTAAAGAGACACTAACAGTGTGTAGGAAGCTTTTTCTGTGCTCCTAAAAAGTTTGTCATCATCTTTTTGTTTTTGCGGCGCTGAAAAACCAACTTCCTGAGCATGCAGGTGGCACGCCTTAGCATCAGATTTAATGTAGCGCAGCTCACGTCTCCTCTGCTCCCCGACAGAAAGCCGGTGCTGTCTCTTCAGATGAAGGACGGTGCACAGTGACGGGCTGTAAATGTCAGAGTGATGGGTCCAGTGAAGGCAACCGAGGCAGCACAAGACTAAAGTAGTGAGTCACTGACGCATCCTGCAGAGCAGCGTGGAAGATGTTACATCTGCATCAAACCAGAGGTCATTATTTCCAAAGAGACTAGTCAGATTTAATGGTGCCCAGTGTGCTGAACACACAAGTAATTTTCCCACACAGCCATCAGAGACTCTTGTACCCACACATACACAAGAAGAAGTTTGCCAGTGTGAGCTTGAAACCGTCTCACAGGGACATTTAAATCACTTCTTTGTAGAGGAGAGTCAGCATGTAACATTAACTTATCTTGACAGAAAGGGGAAAATGAAAGCTGTTCTTGAACCGTTTAGATAACAAGTACAAAAAAGGTCTCTTTAGAAAGCGAACACTCTGCAGTTTCAGAATGTGTTGAAATTCTTCCATCAAGGTCCAATCAGTGAGATGTGTAGTGAGTGAAATGATAAAGTGACCTTACTATATGATCAGACATTAAGGAAACATGCTATGTTGAAGTGCTGGCTTCTCTGACAACAATGCAGCAGCCAGTATGTCCTCCTTCTAACTTTAGATTCTGGTCCTGAATGCTCTGGATTTGTTTGGACCAGAGAAGGTAGGCGCTTTTAAGGCACCCCCACACTGCCGTTTTGGACGCCCCTCGGTTTGCTCGATATGAGACCAGTTATCAGGTCAAACCAACAGGTGTTGCAGCGATGAAAGCGGGCAAGAGAACTGGTTCAGATAGAAGTGATTGTACCCGACCTAAAAAGCCTCTGCATGTTTCTAAAAAGCTCCACGAGCAGAAACGTGCTCAAACTAGGATCAATATTGGAGATGCTTTTGAAAAATGGAGAGAGGTTAGAACGCAGAAAGGTTTACAGACTAATGCAGAGCTGGATAAACACTGAAGCTTCAGTGTCCACCACATGGCAACCTGCGTGAGCATCGACTCTAGAGAGGAGGGGGGGGGGGGGGACTGCAGTTTAAAAACTACTGTTTTCAATCTGGACTGCAGTACCCATTTTAAACACTAGGGGTCAGATGTTGCAAGAAATAAATGAAAATGTTAATTGAACAGATGTCTGTCTGCGGCCTGCTTCAGTGTCAGTCATTTTTAAACACATTGCAGGTCTGAATCAAGCATCCAATCAGGGCTTAGCTTGCACCTTACTAGCCAATCACAGTGTGATTAATTAATGTTTATCCACTTTAAAACTGACTGTCTCCGCTGAAAGCGTTGGGTCCTGATGTTGATACGATTCTGTGTCTTGATTAAACTGTTAGTCAGTGTTTCCTGTCCAGTGGGGCGACGCCCCCCCTGGTAGTTATAAATATCTATAGGACGTGTAGCTGGGAGGTGATGTAATCCAACTCCTTATGTCATGGCACACACACACACAGAGGGGACAGTACACACACTGATGCACACACACACACACACACACACAGAGGGGACAGTACACACACTGATGCACACACACACACACACAGAGGGGACAGTACACACACTGATGCACACACACTGATGCACACACACACACACACACACACACACTCACATCCACACACACACACACAGAGGGGACAGTACACACACACACACAAACACACACACACACAGAGGGGACAGTACACACACACACACACACACACACACACACACACAGAGGGGACAGTACACACACACACACACACACACACACACACAGAGGGGACAGTACACACACTGATGAACACACACACGCATTAGAAGTCAGGTCTCGTGTACTTGTGAGACGAAAATCACAACAGTGTGTAATGAGAAACGTAACGTGGAAACATCACATCACATGGATGGAAAACACATCCTCACATTGTATTACTCTCATCGTATCAGGTCAGGCTTCTCATTCAGACCTTCAAGAACTTCAACAGGAAATGCTTTGTTTTCTTCTGCTGCGCGCAGCAGTAGAAATCAGTCTTCGCCTTTGGTGCAAGTATAAGCCATTTAAATCACAAGGTAACCCATGACAACAAGGTGATACATTAGAAACCATAACGATTTGGGTGCTGGCTCCAAATGACATCAGCAGCTCAATATGTCTCTGATTTTGTTCAACTGAAGGAGGGAGACGGGCCGTCCATATTTTTATACAGGAAGTAGCTTCAACCGTTATGTGTGTGTGTGTGTCACTATGTGTGTGTCACTGTGTGTGTGAGTGTGTGTCACTATGTGTGTGTCACTGTGTGCGTGTGTGTGTCACTGTGTGAGTGTGTGTGTGTTAGTGTGTGTGTCACTCTGTGTGTGTGTGTGTGTCACTCTGTGTGTGTGTGTGTGTGTGTGTGTGTGTGTGTGTCACACTGTGTGTGTGTCACTGTGTGTGTGTCACTCTGTTTGTGTGTGTCACTCTGTGTGTGTGAGTGTGTCACTATGTGTGTGTCACTGTGTGTGTGTGTGTGTGTCACTGTGTGAGTGTGTGTTAGTGTGTGTGTCACTCTGTGTGTGTGTGTGTGTGTATGTGTGTGTGTGTGTGTGTGTGTTAGTGTGTGTGTCACTCTGTGTGTGTGTGTGTGTGTCACTTTGTGTGTGTCACGCTGTGTGTCATTGTGTGTGTCACTTTGTGTGTCACTCTGTGTATGTGTCATTGTGTGTGTGTGTGTGTCACTCTGTTTGTGTGTGTCACTCTGTGTGTCACTCTGTGTGTGTGTGTGTGTGTGTGTGTGTCACTCTGTTTGTGTGTGTGTGTGTCACTCTGTGTGTGTGTGTGTGTCACTCTGTGTGTGTGTGTGTGTGTGTCACTCTGTGTGTGTCACTCTGTGTGTGTGTGTGTGTGTGTGTGTGTCATTGTGTGTGTGTGTGTGTGTGTGTGTGTGTGTCACTCTGTGTGTGTGTGTGTGTTTGTGTGGAGTCCCATCGATGGCGGTCTCCATGCTGGAAATGCTGTCTCAGTCTAACTTTCAGTCAACCTAACGACAGACTGAGAGCTGGAGCTGAGGCGGGTTTTAAACCTCCTGACAAACCGTTACACCGCGCCCACCTGTCAATCAGGTCAGCTACACGCCTTATTGTGAATAACTCTTATCCTTCATCAAATCAAAACTGATGAGTCATGAAAACATTCACCCCCCGTACAGTGTGTGTCGATCGAGACATGAGCTAATCAGACCTATTTGGTTTTTTGAACCAGGCTGTAAACATGTTAATTTCTGCTGTAAAAACAGACTTTTTAGAATGGGTGTGTATGTGACTTCCTGTGCTGCTGCAGCCAGCCTCTAGCGGACACTCGAGGAACTGCAGGATTTTACACTTCAGCGTCAGTTTCATTTAGGTTGGTGCTTGGCCAACCTCCGGACTGAGATAATTAAAGGTGAATGTTTATTCAAACAGGTGATAAAAAACTTTAATCATCGAATGTAACATGCAGAACGACCTTTTAAAACAGTGAAAACATTTCACAAACAAGAGATTGTAGTGTTCAATGGATAACAAGAGAAACCTTTAAATCGTCATGGAAACTAAACCAATAAAGACCCTGTGTCTACCTGGCGTCTTTTCAAGGCAGAAAAGCGCTCGCTGTGCACTGGAGCGATGGCATGAAGCGTTTGTGTGCTGTCCGTCCTGTCTCTATGACAACAGTCTGTTGACAACGGCCACTTTATGAGCGACACTGCTCCGTTACTTTTTGCATGTTTTATATTTTAGATCGCTTATTTCCCGATCAGACGCAGAGAGAGGAGGATGTGGGTACAAGACACGATCTGTAGGCGGCAAAACTAAAGAGAATATCATACATTTGGAAAAGAACGCCGGTGACATCAACAGCGCCTTTCTGAAAAGTTAAAGAGATTTCCAACGTGAGCGCTCGGAGAGGCTGCACAAATAAAACGCTGGGCGTCGCGCTATTTCTCTGTGTTGTGCTGGCGCTAACAGAAAAACGCCATGTGGACACGGGGGCCTAACAGTAATGAACTGATACATGTTAGCGAGGAGAGGAGATGGACAGATACTGGCACGGTAACACATCACAGCTAACCACAAGAACGTTTCACATCTCTGATGTCATAATTTCACATCTGTAGCTTTTTTCACACAGCGCCACAAAAACAGCCACCATGACAGTTATACAGACGCAAAGGATCACAAGGCGGCGTGGAGGAGCGGCGCCATCACCGCTCGTCTTTGTGACGGTCTGCAGATGCTCGGCCATGTTGGTGTAATAGCCGCCGTACAAAGAAAGAGATAAAGACTTAAGGTGAAGACAACAGGTGTGTAGTCGAGCGGTCACTCTGATTGGATGCTGTGCCAGCGAGCCGTCTCCGTTTGCCCCCGACTGCACATCTCCTTCCAGTGTCCCCGTCCCGCCTCTGAAACGTCTCCACCAATCAGCACGCGGCCCAGAATGCTGCTCTTCGTGTAGAGTCGGCCCTGAGGATGCATTCAAGTTCACACGTGTAAGAAGAAGGTTGTCATGGTAACAGAATCTTTACACAATAAATAACATCAAACGATATCGATGCCGTTCACTTGTCTAATTTGTAAAAAACAGATTGGCAACTTTTTTCTGGTACCAAAATGTTGCCAATGTATTTGTGCAATTAAGAGAGTGGCTGTTATCGGGGCACATTGGTTAGTACGCACGCCCCATGTAGCCCAGGTTCGAATCCCACCTGTGGCTCCTTTCCCGCATGTCATTCCCCACTCTCTGTCTCCCTGATTTCCGACTTCATCCACTGTCCTATATCTCCATTAAAGGAGAAAATAAAATAAATCTTTAAAAAAAAAAAAAAAGAAAAAGAAAAAGAGGGGCTGTTCTCAAAACCCTACAGACTACAGACTGCTTGTTCCTAAAAATCCTCGCTGAGATGTTAGAAGCTGAGTGAGGAGCTTTCTGCGACAGTTCTCAGGATGTTTGTGAATACGGGCCCTGGACCTTTTCTAATGCTGCGTTCATGTGGTGTCGGAAACATCAGAAAAATGAGTTTCAGAGTTGGAAAATAAACATGAACGCCCGCTCAACATTGGCTTGACGTCATATTCGTCCTCACAAGGGGGACAAAATATGTTTAATGTATGTTTAAATATGTTAATGTCAAGATACTTTTTAATAATTCACGTATTTCACATCAACGTTTTGCTCAACTATAACTCGTAACAGAGACATTCACACATCTTCTTCGTAGCGTCCACGCTGTTTGTTGTTGTTGTTATAACATTCCGACTTTCTGAATTTAAATCATGATGCCGACGTTCTGAGCTGAAAGCACAGGAACACACTGAAGTCAAAAGACTTCCCAAGTCTGAAAATGGGACCTCCGAGTAGCACCTGAATGCAGCATATCTAAGGATCCGGGGAGCACCTGAATGCAGCATATCTAACTGTCTGATGAGCCCCTGAATGCAGCATGTCTAACTGTCTGAGGAGCACCTGAATGCAGCATATCTAACTGTCTGAGGAGCACCTGAATGCAGCATATCTAACGATCCGAGGAGCACCTGAATGCAGCATATCTAACTGTCCGAGGAGCACCTGAATGCAGCATATCTAACTGTCCGAGGAGCACCTGAAGCAGGATGTTAAGAGGATGTTAAACGACTCTGAGGCGGAAACATCTGGCTGCAGATGTTCACCCTGATGTGCTTGTTGATGATCTTGACAAAGATGTCATAATTTAGTGTCTTTTAATGTCTCATAATGTTTTTCTGTTGTAGGTGTAGCTGTCTCGACCGGGACTCTCAAAAAGAGAGATCTTTCTCTCCTGGTTAAAAACATTGAAAACATGTTTTTGGAGCTCAGATGAAGATCTCATTAACATTAACCTACGTCTCTGTTTTAAGTGAAATATGTTTTAAATTACATTAAACTTCGTACCTGCATGACGATGAACTCCAGGGCCAATGTCAGCTGAGTGATGTCACCTGGCGGCAGGTCGAACAGAAAGGGAGCGTTCCACACCGGGTTTGGACCGCTTGCCCCTTTAGTCTCCTTGGTCCCGATGACTTTCCCCTCCCAGCGTAGGTTGATGATGACGTAGTGGTCTGTGGGAGGGGAAACAAAACGATCCAAGATTCAGATTGATGTCTTATTTCATTCCATGGCGTCATTTCATGTTGAACGTAAAGACGCTGTAGAAACATTCTCGTCGTGTGTTTTCTTTGATCACAGGGAACAGCCCACATGTTCGTCTACATCTTCATCATCTTCTCCGAGCGCCGCCACTGCTCCTAATCTGCATCATCGCTTGTAATCAGGGATCTCTTGTAAATCCGTCCTAGCGTGCTAATTGGATTTACTAAAATTAAACCGCAGTGTCTCACTGTCAGACAAGAATCAGGCTTTTATTCTGCAGGACATCAGAAGCTGTTTCTTACAACACACTGACACCAGACATCCAAACATTTCAGGCGTCTCCCTCTTAACACATCTCAGGCTTCTTCTCGCCAACAACGCCGCAGCAGAGTTTAAAACGAGATGAGAAACAAACAGCAGGGGAAATGAGAGCAGGCTGATCCTCTCTATCCGACTGTTTCTGAGGCCAAAGACGAGAAAACAGAGAGCGCCACAGTTTACACGTCGGCCACACCGCTAAAGGATGTATCTCAAAGTCGTAGATTATAGCAGCACTATAACTCCCGACACGGTACGATACAATACGGTACGATACTGTAAAAGTGGACCACGATTAGGATAATATGACGATACAGAAATTCTGTCCAGCTGGTGTTTAGTTTCTGGAAGAGAAGCGCTGACTGTGCGCTCTGGAGCCTTTACATGATGCATTTGTGTACTGAGAATAAAAGCCTCGGCCCCTTTGCTGCATGACACTACTACCTGACGTCCCTAAGGCCCAGCCACCACCATCAGACTGTGTCGTCCCCAGAACCACCGCCGTCCTCATTCCTGCTCCGACCTCCACCTCAGCGGCGAGGACGTGTGTACAACAGGAACGAGAGGAATCCCATATGCTCTTTAGTAAAGCGTCTCGAGATAACACGTGGTATGAATTGGCGTTGTAGAAATAATGATTAATGGATTAATGGGAGAGAGAGCCTCCAGTGGACACTCAAGGAACTGCAGTTTGCATTGACCTCATTTTTCAGCCCCTGGATATGTTTCTGCTTGATCTATGTGTAAATGACCTAAAAATTATTATTCTTAAGATAACTACTTCCTTCAAGCCTTTCTTTTATCTGTGCCATTTTTACAATAAGGGTATTTTATTTTGGTAGTCACTTGGCGGAAGTGGAGATCATTCGCTACACTATGTTTTGTGTTTCCAAAGGGAAGTCCCAGACGATGACCGAGTGTGTCTCTTTTACCTGCAGCTCCTGGTATCCGTGTGAGCTTGGACAGATTCTCCGCCTTTCGGACCATCACTTTGATGCGGTTTGCCAGAGACTGGTACTGCAGCAGGATGAAGAGCTGGCCCAAAGCCCGTGGCGGCGCACACCCCGAGCTCTTCCTTTGACCCAATGCCTCCTGAGAACTCGTACTCTGAGGAAGAAGAGGGAAAACCAGAGAAGAAGAAACAATGTGAGAAGATGAAAATGTCCACTTTCACTAAACGCTGTGCGTTGAAAACAAGAGCAGATCGGGCTGTAAAGTGTTGATCATGCCATCTGAAGCCCTGTTCAGACCGCTGTGCCGTGCTTCCACAACGCTGAAACGCTGTCATCACGTCTTTGTACATTCATACTGATTCTGTGACAAAAACATTTTGACCGAAAAAGGTGTAGGCTGAAGCTTTAGCTTATTACACCTACCCTTGTTACAAGTCTTATCATTTAAGACACTACTAGTTTGGTTACAAAAATCAAAACATATCAGAACAAAATTTGTTCCAAGAATTTATTTCAAAACAAAAAAACAAAACAGAAGTCACACTCACAAAAATTAAGCAAACCAACCTTTTATATTTGTTAAACACCATGAGGCGCCGTATATAGACGTGCGCGAGAAGCTCAGCTGGTCCGTCTCATTTCCAATCACTTAAAGCTGATTGGTCAAATGGATGAACGTTAGACGTAGCTGTCAGGGTTTAGAGTTTCAAACAGCCAGCTCCCTGTGGATAGATGTGATATCCAGTGTGAAGTAATGATGCTAATCTCCATCTGATTTCATCATCTTGTCTGCTCGCATTGTTTGGCTTGAGTGAGTCACACTCGGCTGTCATCGGGCTGAACGTCGCCCTCCGGCCTCCGGCGCCTTTCTGAGGCCGGGCAGCAGATTGTGAAGACGATTTCATCAAAGAAGCGAGCTCTCGGTTCACTGCTCCTGCCTGTCACCTCAGAGTCACTCACACACCCCGCGCCCCCTTTTAGACGGACGACTCAAACCTTAAAGTTACAGCAACAGATTTGTTTTCAACCTGTTGACTTCTCCAGCTGTTTGCTGGAAGATGCATTCATCGGTCAAACCGACCAATAGAAGAATGGTTTCCATCCCGTTTTAGGGCCACGGGCATGTCCAAACTGGGGTGGCACAGCCCAGGCTTACTGACTTACTGTCAAGCTGCGTTCCATTAACGCCACAGTTTGCTCCGCTGGACGGCTCGCGACCTGCCCGGCTGGATCGGTTTTCTGGAGCGTGAGCGCAGCCATGAGCAGCCGTTCACAACGTGTAAACAACATGTAGCTTTGTGTTTCTGAGGAGGATTTGTTGTTCATTCTGTTTTGACGTCATGTTGATAAAGTGATGAGAAATCCGATCAGGAGTCTTTATTTGTGTTTTATTTTGAAACTGACCGTCTGTGTGCTTCCTTGTCTGACTTCCTGTCTGGGTCGATCTATCGTACTCCGCGTACTGCGTGTTCCGCCGAAAATAGACTCACCCACTGTGATGCTAAGGCAAGGTACACGCGCACCTACTCGACTCGTCCTTATTGGTCAGCTGACAGAAAGGCGCTTGACGTCACACGGCAAGGTCCCATATTATGCTTTTTCTGGTTTTATATGCCCTTTAGTGTGTCTTCCAAGTGTCCTGTGCATGTTTAGGCACATCTATTTGCAAAAATTCAAAGTCCGCGGAAACGCGGCTTCTCCTACGTCCTCCTGTTAGCTGTAGCATTAGCTGCATGTAACGCTGGGTTCTAGCCCCCCTCGAAAAAAATGTGTCAATGCGGCGTCATTGTCAGTGTGAGATCACTGATCTAAGCCCATTGGCTCATTCTGGCAAGCCCTGTAGCTCATGTTGAAATTTCCGAGAAGCTTGCTGAGCAACTGACCAATAACGACGGAGTGGATCGGCAGACCAATCAGAGCAGTGGGGGCTCAGCAGAGCGTAGCTGACAGACTCAGAGCAGAGAGCAAGGAGGAGCAGTACATGAAAACAGACACTTTTTTCGGACTTTAGCTGTTGTGAACGTACAAAAGTAGGAACATAGATTAAATATATGAACCCCAAAAAGGGCATAATATGGGCTCTTTAAAACAATTCAACTGAGAAAGGCATCGGGCGCAGCGCTTTTTAAAAAGGCATCATCCTTTTTCCGTAGGGTTGTATGTAAAAAAGGCGCTGGCAGTTGAAAAAAGAAGTCGAGTGTGAACACGGCTTTAATTGACCTGAAGAAGAGAATATGTTTACAGACGAGCTGATGTATCCGAGTATAATTTACATGACGTTTTTATCTCAGCAGCACAAACAGCAACAGAACGACAGCTTTAAGCAGCAGCTCACGCTTCCTTATGCAGCGGACTTTGACGTAACACCCGGTGTTTCCGCAGCAACAATAAACAAGATGTTGTTACGTGGTAGTTTTAATCTCTGCTCTGTAAGGCGACCTTGAGAGTTTTAAAAGGCGCCTTTTAATAAAATGTATTCTGATGATTATCTGGCAGTATAAAGTCGGCTACAGGGAGTCAGAATCTAAAACCTGCTGAGTCAGTGTGAAAATAATACACACAAACACGATACGACCTTACTCAGCACTTTGACAACCACACACACAACAAAGGTGTCACTGATTATTTTATAGTTTTGAACCAAACGTTTGGAAACAGTTACAGGAAGTGCGTCTGAATTTCTAAAAAGTCTGAACACAAACTGAGAAAAAGAGTTCAAAGACTCCACAAACGTCTTTCAGAATAAAACTCAGCATTTAACCGTCCTGTTGTGTTCGTTTGTCAGCGATAATGTTCCTGGGTCAGTTTGACCCAGTGCATGTTTACTCATCAAAAAGAGTTCAGGAACCAAAAGATCCTAAAAAACATTGCAATCAATAACTAGTGTTAGGGCGATATGACCTCAAATCAACATCACGATTAAATGAACATTTGACCTCAATTACGATTAAGGAAGGATTACCGTAAAATCCGGAATATAAGTCGCACTGGTATATAAAACGCATCCTATTTTTAAGGTCTCTTAGAGAGAAAAAAGAAGTTTAAATTGTCTTCCTGCATGACGATTTTTTTGCGCTCCTACTAGCTACAGTAGGGCAGTTGAGCTCTCAGCCTGCAGGGAAAGTTGTGAGGCACAGACTCCTAGCTTGCGAGTCGCCCTGCCCGACTCCGCTCGTCACTCTTTAACTTTATTATTGGACTCTTTAAATCAAAACAGCACTCGACAAGGTTTATTTACTGAACAATATACCATTGTTTTCTGTAAATGCATGATTATGACCTCGTGAGGAAGAAAAGATGTGAAAAAAGTTGTGCAGCCAGCCTGGTCTGTGTTGCTGTCTTTCCCAGCACAGCATGCACTCAGATTTCAATACACAATGAATGGGGATGGGTCGCATCAGGTTGCAGTTAGGGGCTGCTGCACCCGCGGTAATGCCGGCGCGTGTTTCAGCATTTTATACTGGTATATTGGTCGCACCGGTGTATAAGACGCAGCCAACTTTTAAGAAGAAAAAATATGTATTAAAAGTGCGTCTTATACACCGGATTTCACGGTATTTGTTTTAGTTTTTTGCCCTCATAGTTCACTGACATGATCTCTACTGTAAATATGATCAACTGTTAAAGCTCGGATATGTTTTCTAATCAAGAAAGTAAATTAAAACTAAAATTAAATAAGTAATTAAGTAAAATTAAAACTTGTGTAAAATCCTTTTCTTGCTCATTCTTTGTAAACAGCTCAGAGGTTTGTGTGTATTTTGCTAACTGCGTCCCCTGCAGACATCTCGGGTTACATAAGAGACGCTTTCTGACTGATTACACGGGATGACTCAGTCTGATCTCCCGAGCATGAAAAACCCAGAAGAGAGGGGGAACTCATTTAAGACTCACGTTTTTCTCCTCATGGACCTCGTGGACCTTTTTACCATCGCAGTTCTGACGGACATTTTAAATTCTGTCAGCAACAAAAGACTCATGTCAGAAACGTAGCATGTGGTTCAGCATCATCACCTACATCTTTTCTGATCTTTCTTCTTTTTCAAGAGAAGATGCTTCTGAGCTCAGCATCATGTTTGTCCCTGAAGACTTGAAAATGAGGGATACTGTATGTATAAAAGTCATTATTTACGGGTTAGCAATAAAAGCTTCATGAGGTGGATTGGTGAGTGAGTGTGCATTAATAATGGCGGTCTATGGTGTAAACCAGTGGTGTCCAAACTTGTTTTCCTGCGGGCCAAAATTGTCGTGTTAGAATCGCTCGTAGGTTTTTGTTTTTTAAAATATTTAATATACTTTGTGGTGAACTTTTTGTATTTTTACCTCTTCAAAAGTCACGTCAATACACAACAAGTCATTACAGTGAGAAACTATTATATTTAGAAATAGTAAGGCTTTGTAGATCAGAATCAAAAGGTTGGCAAATACTTTTATTTATTCGTTCTACTTTATTTTTTTCCCCCTCAGAATCAGGCCTGTGAAAGCTTTCTGTAATTAGCTCAGGACATTAAAGGGTTAAACAACACTCCTCTTGTTTGCAAAAATAGTGTAGAGGTTTATTTTCATAGTTAACCAAAAAAATTGGAAAATAGTAAAAGTTAAAAATTAAAAAACACACATTGTGCTGAACATTTTCTATTTTAGGAATATGTTTCAGCCCTTGCTAACATGAAAAAGAAAAATAACAAAACATGCCAATCTGAATGAGGCCTAAAATCTTCTGATCCTTCGATTGAAGCCGCAAAAAATCCCCTCAAGGGCCGCAAATGGCCCGCGTGCCGCACTTTGGACTCCGCTGGTGTAAACAGACAGCACAGGGGGGTGACGTTCATTCCCTGTGATCGCTGCACGACATAGACTGTCTGCACTCCTCACTCATGTTGTCATCCCGACAGTTAGAGTCGTGATCTGTCTCCTCGTGCATCGTGCACAAATTTCTGCCTCGTCATCCCCCCACTCCCCTAAAATATCAGAATAAGTCATGCATGGCAATGACGAATCATCAACCAGTCCCCTCACACTGATCTCTTTGTTTACTACAGATGCATTCACCGCCTCCATAAAGGATGACGTCACTGCTGCACATCCTCCACCCTGTACAGAATCATCCAGATAGCTGAGCAGCTTGGCTCTTTCACAGCGAGATCCTGCTCCACACTGACACCCGGAAAGCTGTTGTCACGGAGAAAAGAGGAGGGGGGATGATGGATATGAGGAGGGGAGGGTTTCGCCATATATGGGCATGACAGGAAGGACAGAGGTGAGTACACCTGAGTCTTAATGAAACACAACAAATCTCTTTTTAAAACTCTGCCTGACTGACTAACGTCGGGTGAAACATCAGGACCACCCCCCCCCCCCCCCAAGAGTCAGTTATTAATGCCCTCTGGCAGCGTTTCAGTGGGCGCAGCGTGGGCGCTCCGCCAATTTTCTGCACTGTGCTCGTTTGCTCTGCCATCGCTAACACCGACGTCAGCATGACAAACAACAGAGGAGAACACTGCAGTCCTGATTAAACATGTGTTTGACCAAAATAAACACACACATACATGCACACGTGTTCACACAGAGTCTCCAGTTTCAGGCGCAATTTGCACCAAAGATCGACCACCTGAAAAAAAAAGGAGGAGGACCGAGTGATGTTGGTGCTAACACTGCTAACGTTAGCAACACTTGGCTAATCAATTTCACATCTTCAACATGCAGATGCTTCGATCTCCCTCACTGACGATTTGTATGTTGTGTTTTATTTTGAAAGTGACCGGATGCTCTGTGCGTTTCTTCGTCTGACTTCCCGTCCACGTCGCTCTATTCTGCACAGCATGAAAGCGTGTTCACAGCGTGCTCCGTTGAAAACAGACTTGCAGTGACGCTGCTGGCACGCTTCCGGAGACGGGCCGCGGCTCTCGCTGTGGAGGCAGGATCATAAAGTAAAGTGGCAGCGAACAACGCCGTAGCGTGTGGCGCTGACGGACTGCGGCGAGCATGGAGAATGTGAAAATTGGCGGTCAGTCTGAAAAGATAACAGGGCACATTGCAAGAATGACTGATAAAAAAAAGATATGCCTAGAGTCCGTGTTGTGTTTTGATCCGTGCTGGAGGTGCCAGGCTGTCTCACATTACTGCTAGTTAACGTGAGCTCGAGCTTCCTCCAGCGCTCTGCAGCTGACTGATTTACAGCGCTGTGGGATTTTGGCAAGAAGACGTTTGTTGTTTTTCAATTTGGAACCACTTGCCATTAGCTTAGCATAAAGACTGACACGGCTATCCTGACCTGCATCTTTTTTTAGGACAACCCTTTGCAGAGAGAGAGAGAGAGAGAGAGAGCTCCAGCATGTGACTACACAACTCAAAATGGCGCCTTTACACTTGAACTGTTGGGGTGCTGATCTCGGACACAGCTAGGCCAGTCCTTTCCAGTGTGTTTGTGCTAAGCTAACAAAGCTTGCAGTCATTTCTCATTTCCCTGGCAGATGTGCAAAGGTTTTGATCTTCTCGTCTAACTTTTAGCAAGAAGGCAATCAAGTGTTTTCCCAAAGATTTAAACGATCCCTTCAAAGTATTTCACAGACAGCTCAGCACTAAGCGGCCATCCTCACTTTCACTGACCTCTTTAGACACTTTAAATGTTCTCTGTTTGCAGACAGCCTAATTTGGTTTGTTTCAGAAATCCTCCACGCTTGAATCTGCAGTGTTTTGACAGATGATTTCTGGGAAACTTCAGCGTGTTTTCTTACACACCTAAACATTGAATGAGTGGTAAGAGATAATGGCCCTGTACCTTTTTCAGCTTGCTTTTAGTCGGGATAAGCTGCCTGGTGTAGGTGGTGGTGCTGTCTGGCTCCCATTCCATGTGCTCACAGGGCAGCTCCACCACGCCCAGTGCGGCCTCTCTCAGGCCGGAGAAGTCTCTGCTGAACACCGCCAGCCTCAGGGTGCAGGTGCGCAGCTCGTCCACAGAGCCCACCTGCAGCACAAAGCTCTGGTTGTGCAGGTCTGGGCTGAGGCTGCGACGCCGAGACACCACCTGCTGAGGGGAGGGGCAGAGGGGAGGAAGGCTGGCCCGGACAGACACCCCACTGCGCCTCCGACTGGTCCCTGAGAGGCCCAGGATGTTGACCACCAGAGTGCCATAGGCTGAGGAGAAGAGCAGGGAGAAGTGCAGGAGAGGAGCAGATTTGGACGGGATGGAGAGAGAGTTAGAACCATACTGAGACGGAATTGGCTCCCCCTGCTGGCCGGAGGCTCCACCAGCACCTGCAGTTAGCTGACTGCTCTCCCTGTACAGAAAACTTTCCCCGCTCACAGTGCTGCGTCGACCAGCCGCCCGACGAGACTTTGACACCAGGCTCAGCTTAGTGAGGGAGGGCAGGGAGGCTCTGCCGTGGCTGGAGCGTTTAGCGGGAGAGGAGGGAACAGCCGGGGTGCTGAGGCGGCGCATCGGAAAAGAAGAGGCAGGAGACGGCTCGGCTGATCTGTTGGAGCTGGAGTCAGAGGGCAGAGCAGGGAGGTCATCCTCAGAGGGAGAGGAGCTGCTTTTAGAGGAAGGAAACTCCAGCACGTGCCCATCCAGCTCCTCATACTGCTGTTTGACGGGCTGCGTGCACGGAGACGGACTCAGCGTGACAGTCACCCTCTCTGCACGCTGAGGAGACAGGTCGCCTGCCTCCCTGTCCTCCGAGGACACGCTCTTCTTCTTCTTTCTGCGACAGCAAAGGATGCAGCCGAGGACCAGGCAGTAGCAGAACACAGCCAGACCCACAGCCAGCAGGATCTGCAGGTGAACTACAGACACAGAAAACAAAGAGTCCAATCAAAGTAATTCAATAACGTGTTAGAATAACGATGAACAAGAGACGATGAGACAGAGTGATCCGGAAACGACCGAGAAGAAGAAATAGAACACAAAGAGGGGAAGAAGAGGAACCAACAGATTAAATCAGTTTTGTGCTTTTGAGTGAGCGACCCCGTCAGAAAAGAAAAGAAAAGCATAAATAAGATATCTTAATCTCTGCATTATCTTGTTGTGTCTGCATTCTGGGCCCTTGATGGGATTAAAGAGGAAGTGTCTCAGGCTTGTAATCATAATTATATAAATGGTAAAGTCACCATGGAGCAGTTGCAGTGCACATGTGATACATTTGAGCCCTTATCCTTCATTTTTCCTGCATGAGCAGAATCAGGATTCAAACATTTGATGCCTTGTTTTTATATTTAATTCAGATTTCTCTGACATTTGGCCTCGCTCACATAAAAAACATGAAATCCAACACATCATCCCGATAAAGTTCAATGTGTTTGAACCCACTCCGTCTGTGTAACGACAACACAGTGCTGCCAGAGCTCCAGATACTGGCGGCGTTAAAGCTGCACCCGGATGTCCATTTGGCGTCACATAATGAGGCTGTGCTGCGGTGAGTCATACATCAGACACAGTGAGGATCACAAAACAAGGTTGGAAAGCTGTGAGCTCGAGCCAGTGACCATCGCAACAGGCGAAAACAAGAAGAGCTGCATGTGTTTGATGTTATAGAAGATCTTTTCCTTTAATTAAATATATCGTATTCTTTTTATTTTGGAGTGCTGTGATTGATTTATTTCACTGATTTAGAGCAGAAGAGCTTTAGGTGAAGTACTTCTGTTGTTCAAAAGGAAAACACATCTCATCAGGTGTGTCTCACTCTGCATCATGTAAGATCATGAGACAGTAAAGACCTGCACCAGGTGCATGAACACAAGAAGAAATGCAGGTGAGTGGCGTCAGTGCAGATGAATTTCAGCTCTGTCAGAGAGTGTGTGCAGGAGCAGGCAGCTCCGCAGTCAGCCTGCATTAAAGAGCTTCAAGTACAGAAGGGCATGATGCAGCAGTAATATCAGAGAACATCTAAAATATGACTCATGCTGGCCCTGCACGACCCGATCACACAAAACATGAGGTAATGCTGAAATCTGAGTTGTGCCTAATCAGCGTTCCATAAAGAAATCTTGCTCCTGCGTTTTTACGACTCATGAGGGGCAAATCTGCGGGTGAGGACAACACAAGCCTGCATCTGTCAAAACAACATGCAGTTACTTTACACCGAGGTTAACCTGGTCTGCAGGGTCGTATTCAATGTGTCTATATACAAACACTCTCACTGTAAAGAAAGTTCTCAGCTATCTGACAGCTTTGACACAAGTCTCTTTCAGCTCATTCCTCCAGCTCTCCTACACATTTAACGACCCTTAATAATCAAGTAAAAGCATCATAATGAAGAACATGCAACGTCCAGATATATACAATCGTTCTTTGTCTGGAAAAACACACAAACAAGGGAGCTTCAAATGAAAACAAATCCATGACAGAGAGCACAAAGATGAAAGGAAAGTAAGCTCAATAAGAGCTCCTACCTGGCAGAGTGTACTGCGACATGTTCCCACAGTTTGGTGAGTGTGTGTGTGTGTTTGTGTGTGTTTGTAGAGTCAGTGTGAGCACTGTGAGTGAGAGCAGATCATCGTCCTGCAGCCAGCAGCAGCTTCATGTGGTGACTGAGCTTTTGTGTCAGTCTGTGTGAGTGAGTGTGCGTTAGAGGCACAGCAGCTCAGCCCCCCCAGAGCAGCCGCTCGCCGTCTTTCTATCACAGATATCAGATCTACACTAACCCAGCTGAAGGCTTAGGACACCAACATAGGACGAATAATAACAACAGAGGACAGACACAGATCCGCTCATACAGTTCAAATAACTTGAGCATGTTATGGTCACAGGACCCGGAGTGGGTCCCGGAAGCTGCAAGCTTGTTTGAATAAAAAACCTATTGAGTTTGGTGCATTTGGACGCATCCGCTTCTAAAGCTTTCCTATTTTTCAGTCATTTAATTTAATTTATCAGACGCTTTTATCCAAAGCGATGAACATCAGAGAGTAAGAACAACATGACCACGGATCTAGAAAAGAGGAAACAACGTCAGGAAGTGCAAACAAACAGACAGGAAGTGACCTGAGGCCGAGCACAGGTGCTGACAGGAAGTGACCAGAGGTGCTGACAGGAAGTGACCAGAGGCAGAGCACAGGCGCTGACAGGAAGTGACCAGAGGTGCGGACAGGAAGTGACCAGAGGCAGAGCACAGGCGCTGACAGGAAGTGACCAGAGGTGCTGACAGGAAGTGACCAGAGGTGCTGACAGGAAGTGATCAGAGGCAGAGCACAGGTGCTGACAGGAAGTGACCAGAGGTGCTGACAGGAAGTGACCAGAGGTGCTGACAGGAAGTGACCAGAGGCAGAGCACAGGTGCTGACAGGAAGTGACCAGAGGTGCTGACAGGAAGTGACCAGAGGCAGAGCAAAGGTGCTGACAGGAAGTGACCAGAGGCAGAGCACAGGTGCTGACAGAAAGTGACCAGAGGTAGAGCACAGGTGCTGACAGGAAGTGATCAGAGGTGCTGACAGGAAGTGACCAGAGGTGCTGACAGGAAGTGACCAAAGGCAGAGCACAGGTGCTGACAGGAAGTGACCTGAGGCAGAGCACAGGTGCTGACAGGAAGTAACCAGAGGTATAGCACAGATGCTGACAGGAAGTGACCAGAGGCCGAGCAAAGGTGCTGACACGAAGTGACCAGAGGCAGAGCACAGGTGCTGACAGGAAGTGACCATAGGTGCTGACAGGAAGTAACCAGAGGCTGAGCACAGGTACTGACAGGAAGTGACCAGAGGCAGAGCACAGGTGCTGACAGGAAGTGACCAGAAGCAGACTATGGTTTTAAAGAATTAAAGTCAATATAATGTCATTAACAACAACATCCACAGCTGTTCTTGAGAGTTCTAATCAGCATTTAAACCATCCTAAATGTCATTGTCATCATCATCATCTTTAAGGTCATAGGTGTTCATAAAGAGCTGGGTCTTTAGCTTTTTCTTAAAGGTGCAGAGGACCTCTGCAGATCAAATGGAGTTTGGAAGTTCGGGGGCGACAGAGAAGAGTCTAGTCAGCGTCTTAGGACCCTGTTGTGAAGGTTGTATCAGACGCCTTTCATTGGCAGAGCGTAGAGGGGGGGAGGGAGTGTAGACCTGGATGAGAGAGTTTAGGTAAGGAGCAGTAACTGGGAGCCAGTTGAGAGAAATGAACAGCCCAGTGACATGTGCTGTTTGGGGAGGTTGAAGATGAGTCATGCTGATGCGTTTTGGATAATCTGCACTCGTTTGACATGTAGGAAGACCTGCCAGTAAGGAGCTGCAATAGTCAATGGGTGACATCACAAAATATCATGAGCTGATCTGATCTTCCTCATGTTGTACCGGGCGAATCGACATGACCGGGCATTTAAGGCCACTTGAATCATCAATGGTGACACCTAGGTTATTGGCAGACTGTATCATGGCTTTTTCAGCTCCACCTTTAATCGTCTTATTATCCCTCACATCTCACCTCTTGACTTTCTTTCTTCTTCTTTAAGAAGTGCGCCGCCCAAAATACTTTTTCCCATAAGCAGACATTGGGAAAGAGACGTCTAGAAACATGTTTACAGCATACATGCAGAAGAAGACGCATGATGACGTAGTGAAAGCATTAAACTCCTTCTCGTCATTGTCTTGGCTCAAACACCTCCACATCAGCACACAAAGAGACGCCTCATCACACACAAAGACCATGTTCCCATGACCTTCATAACCTGGACAAGAGAGAAAGAATTCAGATCCAATCAGAGCGAACGATTCCTCACAGGAGGAAGTTGTCCTTGAAGAAAACAGTTCTTATAATAGTAATAGCAGTGTTTTCATGTTTATTCTTTGCAGCATCACTCTGCTTTAGTCCGCCATACATCCCATTAAATGACCTCACTGTGACCTGACTGAACCAAACAAGGCAAGGCAGGCACACACACTTTTAACCACAGCAGCGGCTCAATATGTGCAGCGTTTGCAATGACAGTAGGAAACCTGAAACGGGGCGTGTCTTGTCGCAGCTGCAGCCATGACAGACGCATGTGTATCAACATGTGTATCGTTGCCGTGGAAACACCAGGTGTTATGTCAAAGTCCGCTGCATAAGGAAGCGTGAGCTGCTGCTGAAAGCTGTCATTCTGTTGCTGTATGAGCCCGCTGTGATAAAAACGTCCTGTAAATTATACTCTGATACATTAGCTTGTCTGTAAACATATTCTCTTCCTCAGGTCGGTTTCATTCGGTCGCCATGACTACAGTCAACGCAGAGTTCGTTTTCATCGGGAGTGGGGGTGGGAGTAGCGCAGATAATCACTCCCATTATTCCCTGCCAGCCTCAAATTCATTTTTCGTTATTGTTTTGATTGCGAGCCCCCTGGTGGTGGAATTTAAAAACTGTGCCTTTAAAGTTAACATTCTCAAATTTATGTTTTCGTTTTATTTCCTGTGAATTTTCTTTTAAATGCAGGAAAAAGGAGGTCAAATGTCACTGTATCGTACCTTTTCAAATAATTCTATTTTCCTACTGAGTGATTAAGTCCCCGACCTGCAAGCTTCACTTTAAGAAAGTTTAGACCAAAAATGTTGAAACCTCAAGAATACCAGAAGACATATTTAGCGTCCTCGTTGTATTTTATCTCCGTCTCCTGCACATGTGCACGAACACTTCCCCCCCCTCATTCGACAGTCTGAGAAGAAACCTTTAATCTCTTTGACATTTAAATGATTTTCTTTTATTCAAGCTGAGCTGAATCCCCTCATCCTCTTAGCTTTAGAAAACCTACCACACCAGATCTGCTTCAAAGCGGCTGAACCTGCACTTTTCATCAGCTGTTCCATCATCGGCTCGTTCAGCATCATTTCTTTCAGGAGCTCTTTGACTCGCTCGCTGACTCAGGGGAATCCCTGCTCTGAATCTGGTGCAGAGGAGGGATTGGTTTTCTCACTTGAGTGGCGTCCAAACAGGAACCTCAAGCCAAAGAGAAAAAGGCCAAAATTTGCAATTTCTCAAGTGGCAGGCTCCTCGAGTGAGTCACTCCCCATTGGACGTCCTTTAAGAAATGATCCTCTTTACATGAGAGTAAAACATGTTTACAGCCTTTTTCACATTTACACTCCTGGAAATATCTAGATCATTTCAGGAGGAATGTGACCTGGCTGTTCAAAGGGGTCTGGCAGGAGACACTCCAGGTGAGGTCCAAGTGAAAATTCAGCTGTTTGCGTTCCCACATCGACTGCTCCTGGAAATATCACTAGTTTTCTGTAATTAGATTTGTTTAGATCACGGTCATTCTGTGTCAATGTATGTTCTATATAAAGCTACGAGCTAACTAAAGAGCGCTAACATTAGCATGCTAACAGAACAATGCAGGACACAGGTGATTGTACCTCAAGCAAAGGACAAGTTAGTCTGCTGATTTCACTTAATGGTGTTTCAGTATGGTGAGTTCTAATTCACTCCTTTGTGTGAATGTGAGTGGAGGGGGGTTGGAGGTGTGTCTCTGGAGGAGAGCGGAGGCTTCAGTATGGAGGAGGTGTGGCCTAACAGAAGCTTGTTTTGGTTTCATGCCGGTGCTCGAGGGGCGACATCTACTGGATCAAAAGGTCGCACATTCTTCCTTTAACTTCTGTTCAAGTCACCCTCGTTTGCGTCATTAGCGCCACCGTGAGGGAGTCATGAAGTGGTGACAGGGTGAGACTAGATGTCAGGGAAATTTGTTTTTTACATGAATTGATATTTGGAACCAGTTTTCTGATCGTTGTATCAGGACATGGATATATTGTGGACTCCCACCCCTAACAAAACT
The DNA here is from genome assembly GCF_963584025.1 of Labrus mixtus. NCBI lineage: Eukaryota > Metazoa > Chordata > Actinopteri > Labriformes > Labridae > Labrus > Labrus mixtus. The sequence continues at coordinate 25,474,316 of NC_083612.1, read as the reverse complement.
ACAGCTGATTAGGAAAACAAAAAATGTTTGTGGATGTAACCTTTGCTCTACTTTCTTCCTTAGGAGGAGTCATATGCACCCTCCACACACGCTGACAAAAGGTCAAATTACCTTCCAAATTTTGCACAAAGAGGACCTGAATGAGGAGCCAGAGGAGGAGCAGCAGCACGACTCCTTCGATCATTCCCTTGCAGAAGAAGGAGACGACGAGCTGCCACTCGGGTTGGTCGACATCGTCTTCTTCCACTGGACGAGGCAACATCTGTGGAGGGTAAACATCTGCAGGGAGGGGGGGCACAACTGTAATGAGATCTAGAAAGTTTACTTTTTAAACTGCTGGCATCGAAAACTGTCAGGAAAGTGGGGGGGGATTGGGACGCAGGTGCGGACCAAGGGGTGTCTCAAAGTTATCCCAGAGGGATAACCACAAAATCGCAATAGCGATAGATTGGAAAGGGGAGAAAAAAAACAACGAAACTGTATAGAGCCACAACGGACTTCCTTAATGAAATAACGCACTAAAATGATTAACTAAATCACTGCTGCCAAGCAGCTGACTCAAAACCAAAATTGTCCAGGAGACCCAGAAAACACAAATCGAAAGGCAGAGGCTGCCCGGGAGACCTTTGATAACCCAAAAGGCTGGAGTCACAACAAACTCTCCAGCACCCTAAGTTATACACTGGGAAACAGGCAATTGACATCAAATACACACAAAGTTCTGAGTTGGTGTTTATAGATACACCGACAACTTGAGAGGCCTCAAGGAGAACCTCTCACTACCTCTGAAGGTGAGATAATGAGTCAGCACAGAGCACTGGCGACTCAGGGTATATGAAAACTCCCCACACCTGGGCTTAATCAAAGCCAATCAGTGCCACACACACCTGATTGCAGTGAGTTGATTCTCTCACCACTCTCACAGAGCCGAAAGATTGAGTGCCCTCACAGAAAACACTCTGAAGTCCTTTTTTACATACGTAACAGAAAGAGAAAAAACTATGACTCCTGCATCACAAACATGTCTAATAAGTCTCAATATGCCTTTCCCTGTTCAGGGTCACAGGGGGGGGCTGGAGCTGATCCCGGCTGTGATTGGGCGAGAGGCGGGGTTACACCCTGGACTGGTCGCCTGTCAATCACAGGGCTGACATATAGAGACAGAGGAGCTGCTTGTCAACAGACCAGTAGGGGGCCCAAGAAGGCTGACAAAACGTTCAACTACAGCAGCCCAAAATGTGCATATTTTGCAATGACAGTATAGGAAACCTCCCTAATGGAGCCCCATCTGACAGCACTCACTCTGGTTGCCCTGCTAAACACTGGTGGGAAGGCCCCCATATTAACTTTTGCCTAGGGCCCCGACAGACTCTAGAATGGCCCCTGTATAGAGACAGACAACCAGCCACACTCACATCACCACCTAGGGGTGGATTTAGAGTCTCCAGTTAACCTAACGAGCATGTCTTTGGACTGTGGGAGGAAGCCGGAGTACCCGGAGAGAACCCACACATGCACAGGGGGAACATGCAGACTCCACACAGAGAGGCTCCTGAAGGATGGGGGGGATGCTCCACCGTGCGGCCCAAAGGCTCAATATGAAAAACCTTAATCAACAATTCAGAGGAAGAAAACTTGGCAGATAAAAACATTGACTCACATGTGTTGATCATCTTCACTCCTCAGTAGAGCAGCCTCCATTGGCTGATTAAACATTTAGACGACTCATACACACACTCCTGTTGTCTCCCTCTGAGTCTGAGCTTCTTGAGTTTTCAGCCACCTGCTCTGATCACAAGCTGCAGTCACAGTCAGCATGTGAAGCGCTGCTGCAGCTTTCACATCTTAATCCTGGAAGACTTCCAGTCATAACTGCAGTCTGCTCTAGTCCGGCTAAAGAAACACTCAAGCACTGCAAACTGTGTTCCTGTCGACCCCAGGTGGTGGAGAAACAGAGCGCTTTATGATTTTAGGTTTGAACATAAAACCACAAAAACAGCCTATAATGTTTTGATTTCAGAGCAGAGTGTATTCACAGCTTTCACATGATGTCACACATTCGGGGGGGGGGGGGGGGGGGGTTACCTGAGGTAAGACTTGATGTAAAAAAAAAAGACATGGATGAAGCAGCAGAGTCCTCTATACGACTCTATATTGAGAATATGTGTCTTTGTATCAGTGCTACGTGTAGTTGAACAGAATCTCAATGTGAACTAAAGAGTGGAGAAGAACATACTGGAGAACAGGAAACATGCAGCAGCAGGTTCATTAGAGCACGGAGATGGTAGAGGTGGCGTGCAGACAGTCTATGGTTGTGCAGCGATCACAGGGAATAAAGGTCACCACCCCCTCCCACTGGCTCCAGGTGAATTCTCCTGATTATATCCTGCTGCGTTCCCACATCAGCTCACTCTGACTTTCTGCAGAATAAATACGAGGAGGCTGGAGGAGAAACTCCGGGTGAAGAGAGAAACATTCAGCTGTTTGTGTTCACACATGACGCTCTGCATGAACACTTGTAAATTTCCCCATTGTGGGATAAATAAAGGATTATCTTATCTTCAGGAGGATTCAGGAGTTTTCTACAGGTGTGAACGCCATATTATGGTAGTAAGTAAGGCTTCTTATTGCTGCACGCTGCAGGGAAGTTCTCAGTCTCAGTATCCTCTTGTCTATGTGTTCTAACCAGAACTGTGTTGAATGATTTGAACTAACTTGTTGAATGTTGTAACAGTAAGGGTCCATGTCTCGTGGTTAACGCTGTTTCCCCCCCGCAGTCGTGTTTCTGCAGTGTGTTTTGGGCAGAAGTTTACAGGTGGCCCCTCTAACCAGTGAACATAAACATTACCTTATAAAACATCTGACACCTTAAAAAGATCTGCAAAATTCAAACGTGTTATTTTATCTCCAAGTTCACATTCGGACAGGATCCGATCTTTATTGTCTTTGTATAAGAGAACACATAGTCACTTTGTTGGCGCTGATCCTGTTCAGCAGCGGTAAATATCCGGTCACATATATTGGAAGTAACACAAAAAATATTGTTGAGCTCGATTGACAAAGAGTTGAAAAGTCGCTATAAGACAAGAATGTAGACATTAATAATCATTGTTGTTCAGTGAAAACTTATTGAACAAAGACTTTAATGTTAGCTGAAGTCTCTCCGCCATATTTAGGGTGAGATGGGCCCCCCCTTAGGGAGGTTTCCTACTGTCATTGGAAATGTTGAACAGGCTGGAAATGCTGTCTCAGTCTAACTTTCAGTCAACCTAACGACAGACTGAGAGCTGGAGCTGAGGCGGGTTTTAAACCTCCTGACAAACCGTTACACCGCGCCTGCCTGTCAATCAGGTCAGCTACACGCCTTATTGTGAATAACTCTTATCCTTCATCAAATCAAAACTGATGAGTCATCAAAACATTCACCCCCCCGTACAGTGTGTGTCGATCGAGACATGAGCTAATCACACCTGTATGGTGTTTTGAACCAGGCTGTAAACATGTTAATCTCTGCTGTAAAAACAGGCTTTTTAGAATGGGTGTGTATGTGACTTCCTGTGCTTCTGCAGCCAGCCTCTAGTGGACACTTGAGGAACTGCAGGATTTTACACTTCAGCATCGACTTCATTTTTCAACACTGGAGGTTTCTGCTTGGTAGAGCCTCTGGCCCCCACTACCCTGAACGGGATAGGCGGTATAGAAAATGGAAGGATTGATTTTTAGAGGTTACTCATCACTGCATATCAAATCTATGTATTCCTGTCCTACGTCAAAATTTAAATAAAAAGTTACAAAAAGAGATACTGAAAGTAAGGAATGGATAACAAAAGAAGAAAAACTAAATCATTTTCTACCTTCACCTTCTTATTTGGTCGTTAATAATGTTAATTATTGGTTGATTTCTGTATTTAATCCCCGTCTGTCGTTCCTTTATGAAGCATTAAGTATGAAAGCTAAAGGTTCTCATGGAGTCAGATTAAAAACTCACAAAGGGGTTCAAATCCTTTTTAAAAGGGTGTTCTGACTGTCAGTGATCCGCAAGGAGAGAAGGTCTGTGCGTCATCTGTTTAAAACAAGAAAAGCTACAAACCTACAGCGCCCTCTGCTGGACGTTTGAGCATCCTGCAGCTGGTAACATCACCTCCATTCTGCAAACAAAGGAGAGCAGCATCACTACTCACTGAGAAGTGGGATAATATTTCCAACTTCTTAATTAATGATAATCTGACATTTTATTTATTTTATAGAAATAGTACAGAATAATAAGAAGATGTGTAAATGTGTTTGCATCAGTTTGTAGAATGACTTCTAATTATTTTTGTGAAGTTTGGGGATGTTTGTTTTAAAACATTAATATTTGGCTTCAAACTAAGTCCATGACTTATTATCACATTACATTTTTTATTTTCCTGCATAAGAAACTTGAAAGGAGCAATATGTAACTCCTAATATGTAATTACCTAGTGTTTAAAACTGGTACTGCAGTCCAAATTCAAAATAACTGATGATTAGATAATTACGAAGTGTACGACAGAGGATTAGGGCCACATTATAATTTTTTTGAATTTTGAGATTAAACTCGAAAATTTACGAGATTAAACTTGTAAATTAACGAGTTCGAGACCAGCCTGCGCGAAAATGATGAGAGGAGAACCCTTAAAGGTCCCATATTATGCTTTTTCTGGTTTTATATGCTCTTTAGTGTGTTTTCCAAATGTCCTGTGCATGTTTAGGCACATCTATGTGCAAAAATTCAAAGTCTGCGGAAACGCGGCTTCTCCTACATCCTCCTGTTAGCTGTAGCATTACTGCATGTAACGCTCGGTTCTAGCCCCCCTCGATAAAAATTTGTCAGTCCGACGTCATTGTCAGTGTGATACCACTGATCTAAGTCCATTGGCTCGTTGTGGCAAGCCCAGCAGCTCATGTTGCATGCCCGTTAACTTCTGTAGCACGCCCACGATATGCCGTAGCCTGCGGTAGCACAGTAGTGCTAAGGTGCTAATGTTTATGCTCCCCTCGGACGGAGACAGTGGCTGCATTCCCAATATGGTAAAAGAGGCGGGACATTTCCGAGAAGCGTGCTGAGCAACTGACCAATAATGACAGAGCGGATCGGCAGACCAATCAGAGCAGACTTGGCCCACATGGGGTCTAACAGTGTGGGCTCAGCAGAGCGTAGCTGACGGACTCAGAGCGTAGAGGGAGCAAGGAGGAGCAGTACATGAAAACAGACACTTTTTTCGAACTTTAGCTATTGTGAACGTACAAAAGTAGGAACATAGATTAAATATACGAACCCCAAAAAGGGCATAATATGGGCTCTTTAAAGAATAAAGTCATTATTTTAGTCTATATCAGAAGTGCAGCAGCAGCCTGTTCTCAAATGACAAATGTGGAAAGATTGCATTGTCGGTGGAACGTCGACCACAGTGAGCATCAAAACAACACAGCATTTGGTGTGTCGGTCAGATCTGATGGAAGTCTCTCTTGTGTTCTAGGATTGTAACTTTAACTTCACGGCGGTGCACAAGAAGGAAGAGGGCAACCAGGCGTATGTGTGTGGGACCAACGGCAGGGAGACTTTGTGCGGTGAAGTTGTAGGACTCTGCAGACTGAAAAACACAGTGACTGGAGACTAAGAATGGATGGAAAAGATTTCATATGTGATGTATCTGTGAATGTGCACGCTCATGTAGATGACTTAAAAACAGTTAAAGTCCTTGGACTGTGATTCTGTGAGGCCCGGTTGTTAACCTGCTCTATATTTTATATTTCTCATATTTGATGCTCTGTATGTTTTATCTTCTTGGAGTATTTTGGCGCTCGACTCCATCTTAACGTCTCTTTTCTTATCGTCCATCTCCAAATGTAAGATCTTTAATGAATCGTTTACACTGAACAGTCACTTCTCCTTTGTGCAGCGGTGATTCTTACAGGTCTCCTTTGTGTTCTCGTAGATTCTATCAGATCCTTCTCCCGTGTGCCGTACCTCTGAAAAAATGAGGAGCATACAAGGAAGTATCAGAAAATTCATCATGAAGGAAGGTGAACCGTCTGTTTTTGTGGGTGGGTTTTGACGGATTACTTTATTTCCTGCATGTGTGTCTTTGCTTCCTGATTAGCTGGTTTGTCGTCAGGGGGTACTTTTCCTTTCCTTTACATATTTGCTGAACATTTACGCTCTTTTAAACGTTAGAGTCAGTAGAAATGTTTGTTTTCTTGTAAACACAACATTTAAACTGGGCCCCTCCTCCTGGGCTCACCGATAGGGTTGAAAAGGGGTGGAAAATTTCCAGTAAATTTCTGGTAAATTTCCAGAAACTTTCCATGGGAATTATGGGAATTTATGGTAATTTAATCAAGCTGTATCATATCAAAGCATAAATATAAACATTTTGCATGCAGGGGGCGTGGCCTCAATAGCCCTGCAGTAAGCAGTGTGCTATGTGCATGTGATTGAGGAAATAAATATTCAAGTGTACTTGCATGAAATCTGGTTGTTTTAGTCAAGATTATGCTAAAATATATTTTCCCCAACTATATTTAAGTTACCTGTTAAGGGCCAATCATCAATTTTGTAAATTCCTGGTTTATTCCCGTTTATTCCCATAAATTCCTGTGAATTCCCATAAATTCCTGTGAATTCCCATGGAAAGTTTCCACCTAACTATGTAACTTTGTCAGTGCCATCGTCCTCCATGTTTGTTTATCTTCTGAGATCTCTTGTCTATAATGTTAAACTTCGGTCAAACCGTCCCCGTGTCTCTGTGGTCTCCACTTTTTAAAAATCGGTTAAGATCTGAAAATCGTCTCGTGCGTCGCCAGCTCCAGACAGCATGAGCAAACTGTTGGACTGAACTCTGAGTCATTGAAGAGACTCTCATCTTTGATTTATTTCTCGGGATTTACTCGCGTTTCTGCTTTAGCTTCTTTTAGCATCAGGACATTAAAAGTGTGTCACAGTGATTTAAGCCAACGCCGTTGTTTTTGTCTTTGTATAAAACAGCAGAGTCACTCTTTACCTGTTCACATTTAACCACATTAAAGGACGAATATAAGACTTTTTGATGTCACCCTTGAGCACCACCATGAAACCATGTTAATCTCGCGATGCATTGTTGTGTTAGCATGCTAATGCTAGCGATCTTTATTATGCTCGTATCTTCACACTGCATGTAAATTTAGCCGAAATGAGCGTGATCTAGAAACACAGTTAAGCAGTGAGTACAGTATGTTATTCTTCTTTTCTCTAGTCCCTCAATTAAACAACTTTTATACACGAGGGGATGAGCCGGCCGGCCATCCTGACGATGTAAACAAACTGAAGATAGGACTCTGAAAACTCACAGACAGTGGGACTCGGGTGTTACACCCATTGTAGACAGTCATGACTCACAGAGTTATTTCCAGAGGATATACTTGATCTCTGCTATATTTATGTGTAAAATGCACGTTCAGCCTTTTAGTGACCTCAAACCCTCGTTTAACTGCTGACTGATGACTCGACGGTTATTTATCTCGGTTTAGCATTGATGACAAAAGAACAGACAGAACTCAGTTACTTCTCTCACCTTGTTTCTGCTTCCTCTTCAGTCTTTTTTTAAAGTTAACTTTAGTACCCGTCTGCTCAGCTGTGTTTTTTTTAAAAACCAGCACGTCTAAGATCTGCTCTGACCTCCCAGCACTACCTTGTTGTTGCAGATGAGTCAGTAAAAAAAAACTAGCTGACCTCTGTGTCTCTCTCTCTGCAGGGGGATGAGCGCTGTGTGTGTCTACAGGGTGAAGGACTTTCACAACATCTTTACCAACTCTCCATTTAAAGGCGGCAGCACGGGCAGCCAAGTCAACAGGCCCAGAGCGGTACGTGAGGTCAAAGGAAAAAAAAAAAAAACATGAAATCTTAAGAGTTTGGGAACTTTTGGGCTCAAGGATGAACAGATTGGACTGGAGGTGGACAAAGGTTACAGTGACCTCACCTCCAATCCACTTCTCATGAGAAGAAATCTGAGGAACGTGGGGAGGGAATTTGATTACAGCTGCTTTGTTTCTACTTTGTTTATCTGCCGCCCACAGCTGACGAGGTGGACGGGTCTCCTCGCTCGGCCTCTCACGCTCCTTCTGCTGTCGGGAGAAAAGAATAGAATAGAATAGAATAGAATAGATGTTTATTGCCATTTGCACAGGTACAGGACAGCACAGGTACATTGGAATTTTTGTGTGTTTCTCCCTGAGTCAGCTTCTACAAAAAAGTTAAAATTATATATAAAATAGAATAGCATTATAAGAAAAAAAAGAGTAGACAAGTACAAATAAAATAAAGCTGTTAGTAACAGCTAAGTAAATTAAAATAAACTTTACAGAAGCTATACACTGTATTAAAGCAAATATATAATACAAAATATAACAAAGGGGAACACTGTACAATGAAATGAAAATATAAATATGTTTTCTGAAAAGTCTCCTGACAAACACACGCCGTGCGTATAGACTCAGAGACGCATGATCTCTGATGTGATGTTCAAACCAAAGCTGCTGTTTTATTTCATGTGTAGTGAATTATTTTAAACGTTTATCTCCTGGTACTGGCTGGTGTATTTGTAGTTTATTGTAAGGCCAGAAGCCACGAGCCAGAAAAAGGTGTTCTATGTTATTGCCTCCACATGAATGATAAAGTTCCACATGTGTTATTTGAAGTCATGTGGAGCTCAAACGTCTGTGTTTCTCGACAGTGCGTCGCCGACAGCACCGGGATCAGCTTAGACGTCCTGAAGATGATCGAGGAGAACTCGGAGATGGAGGAATGGGTTAAACCTGCCGACGGCTCGCGCCCACTCGTCTTTGATCGCCACAGGTACACTCACATCTCCGTGGACAAGAGGAACCGACGCCACCCGGTCCTGTTGCTGTCTCTGCGTAGGTGACACAGTAGATACCAATGAGGGAAGTGATCAGTGAGAAGAGTGAAGTTTAAACCTGTGTGAACATTGTCAGGGTGGAAACATGAACAGGTCGGTTCCTTTAAATAGTTTACAGGAAGTTAGAGTCAGATAGATCTGTAGATCTATATATATTATTGTCTGATGATGACGTCTGACGTACATCAGAGAGTAAGTACAACACAAGCAAGGATCTAGAAAAAAGGGAACAATGTCAGTAAGAGCAAACGATCAGCTTTGAGTCTGATTGGACACACAGGTGCTGACAGGAAGTGACCAGAGGCAAAGCACAACATTGAGGGCAGTTCTTGAGAGCTCTAATCAGTATAGAAACCATCTTATAAGTCATCGTTATCAAACAAAAACCATCGTCACAACCATCATCATCATCAATAATATGGAGACCATCATCATTAAGTTAGTAGGTATTCATGAAAGAGCTGGGTCTTTAGCTTTTTCTTAAAGGTGCAGAGGGACTCTGCAGATCCAATGGAGTTTGGAAGTTCATTCCACCACCGGGGGGCGACAGAGGAGAAGAGTCTAGTCAGCGTCTTAGGACCCTGTTGTGAAGGTTGGATCAGATGCCTTTCATTGGCAGAGCGTAGTGGGCGGGAGGAAGTGTAGACCTGGATCAGAGAGTTAACCTTTAATCAATCTAGAAACGGGTAAAAGAGGCGGAGTTAAGGCGGGCCTTTAGAAAGATTCTTCATTCATCCCCTGGAGGTTGTCAGGGGTTTCCCATCGCTCACACATATAAGTTCAAACATTTAGTTGAACAAACAGTAAACATCACCGTGTTAATGGGTAAACAGGACTACAAACGAGTCATGAATCATTTAAATACACATGAATAAACGAGGGGCTGAACGGTGGTTAGCGCTGTCGCCTCACAGTGAGGAGGTTCCTGGTTTGAATCCCAGGAGTCTGTGTGGAGTCTACATGTTCTCCTTGTGCATACGTGGGTTCTCTCTGGGTACTCCGGCTTCCTCCCACAGTCTAAAGACATGCTCGTTAGGTTAACTGCTGACTCTAAATTGTCTGTTGGTGTGAATGTGAGTGTGGCTGGTTGTCTGGCTCTAAATGTCAGCCCTGTGATTGGCTGGTGACCAGTCCAGGGTGTAACCCCGCCTCTCGCCCAATGACAGCTGGGATCAGCTCCAGGCAAACAGCTCCATCAAATCAGCCACTTACCTTATTATGCGAATGTAGAATAACTCTCAGCCTCGTGCAGATGAGTTATAGAAACAACACCAGGCTGTAAGAAAAGAGACAGCTTAAATTTGGAGCTGAACGGTTTTAAGAGTCACCAACCCACACATAGTTTGAGGTCGCTGACTTTGATCACTGGGATCATTTTCATTCACTCAAACAGAAAAAATGTGTCAAAGCCTGCTTTACCGTTGGCTCATCGGCTCGATGGGGGAGGTGAGGAAAGTGATATTATTCATACTTCCTTTTCCCCCCGCCCACCCACCACAAGGAGGGGAGGACTAAGAGGGGCTGTGATCTTACTAAGAGTGATATTCTAACCGTCAGAGCCCCTTTAAGTAAATTGGAAAATCACTTTTCCAGTCTTCTGACTACTCAAAGAGATTTTACTCCGCAGGTCACACCTACACACTCACACACTGATGGTAGAGGCTGCTGGGGGAAAGTGAGGGAGCTAAGTTGTAAGTAAAAAGCATTTTTTTGAGTGTTTTTTGCAGCCGACACCAAATAGAAGCCAGATGTTTCAGTGATGAGGCAGGCGGTATTTAAACTGTCAGCAGTGCACTCAAGTGTGTCTTTTCTCTATGACATAAGCTGCTCCTTTGTCTTGTGTAACGCCCATCGCTTTCGATGTGGAGTGTTAACACAAGAAGTGAGATGTTTGTTAACTCAGACATATATATGGTGGAGTCAGCTCTGCATAAAGTATGCACACAGTATGAGCTATTATCAGAACAAATGAGCCAGCAACTGCAGCTGCAAGTAAATCAGAGCACTGTGTTTTTCCCTTCACTATTCAAATGTCCTCAGCCAGTGACTTTCTCCAAGCCAGTGGCTTCATCTTCATCTGCCTTTATTCATCCTTTACAAAGCCAGCTTTTCCTCTTACCTTTCCCATGCAGCAATGTGTTTATCCCTACGGAAATGAAGATTTCTTCACATCTTTATTCATTTAATTAGGTCGCAAAGCAGAGCTGGAGCCAGAAGATGAAATACCTGTGGCCTTGATACGGTGCCACAGAATCTCTACACAGTAGGCTCTGCAGAAATTATACCTCAAGACTGGAGGTGGGCTTTTGGCAATGTCAACTCACAGACTAGTCTCTATTCTCTCTTACCACTTAATTCAATTATCCTCACATAAACCTGCTAAATGAAAAAATAATTGAGGTCTCCCATTATGTTTTAAAGCCATGTCTTATTTAAAGGCAGCTTGTTAAATCAGGATGGACTGAGTAAATAATTGCACTCCCTCATAATGTGACCTCGCCATGAACTGACACACACACTGTGGCTAAAATTCAAAATAGAACGGGGTCTGAGGCGAAAAACTAATGAAGCTGATTGTTATCACCTTGTCATCAGTGTCACAAAATAACTTCTGATTAAGATCCACATGACTGCAAAAATAAAATAGAAAATAAAATTGACTATATTATCCGTTGTAGGAATGCCATTCAGTTTTGTTTTTAAGAACAATTAAAAGGGGAATGCTGGAGTTGTTCAAGATAAAACATATTTATTCATTTATTTTATTCTATTAAAGTAATAATTTGGATCTGTGATTACATTTTAGCAAAGATGTGATGAATGTTGGAGAGTGGCAGCACAGTCTCAGTAGAAAATGGTAGGTCAAAGTTGTCATCACAGACATAATGCTTTCCTAAACCTGCCTGCAACCATCACAGATGCCCAGGGTTTGTGCTCTTTTCGCTTCATCACTGTGCAGGCAGCTAATTGCCCACTGTCATCCTGCTTTACTCGAAATGCAAGAGATAAAAGCCAAAGGCCATTCACAATATCCTCATTTGGTCGTGACTGACAACTCCATACCCTGAAAAAGGTGTTTCCTCTATTTAAAGCAGCATTACAACCACGGTTTCCGTTCCTGCAGGGTTTTTGTGTATTCGATGCCGTCTCGCCACTGAAGATGCTGGAAGATCTAATCAGTCCTGCTTCACTTCACTCGATCTGTTTCCTCAATTAGGTTGCAAGCCTTTACTCACGAAAGGCTTGTTGCTTTACATAGGTTTGCTGGTGAAGTAAATGTGGCCTTTCGTAAGGGGAAATATTTGTCTTGGGGGTTGTTAGAGCTCTCCCTACACATCTTCAGCTTATCAATGATCAGACATAACATTTTGCTGCCCAAAGCAGTGTATTTACATATGTAATGAGTTTGCTCTTATCATGGTACAACCACATCTCTGTGCAGTTCAGAGGATCCCCTTTTTTCAGGATACCACCACACTTTCTTTGCAGGTTGGTCTGATAAAATGCCAGCAGGGCTTACACACTGAGTTAGAACTGCAACATATCTGCAGAGCAGTCAGAAAAAGTATGATTAAGAGGATAGTGTCAAGATCTTGACGTTGCTTGATTCCCCAATGAGGCAAATGTTGTAAGATGCATAACATCTTATCCTGGCATACCTCTTGGATCAGAGAGAGCAATGACGCCCCACATCCTGTCAGCTGATCAGTATCATCGCACAGCAGAATCTGACAAGCTGCTCTGTCCATTTAAACAAACACTTCCTCATGCTACACGCTGGAAGTTTTGCTAATTCTTCCCGCCCGGCTCTTCCTGTTCTTGTTTCTCACTTCCATGCTTGTGGTGGCATCTCTGGCATTGTGCATCATGTATTATCTCAGCCATACAGCATGTGTCTGCTGGATTTTGTTCTGCACACCCCTCAGGATATTTTTATGTGCTCTGCTCTGAATCTCACACTGTTTGGATTCACTTGGGAAACCCCCTCCAGCATATTCCTGATAAATACAATTGCGTATTCATTTGTTGCAAGAAAAACGGGGCTAAATCATTTAGCAAACTCAAATGCTTTCACGGTCATTGCAGACGTTGCCGTTGTGAAAATGCTGCAGTATGTCCTTTTCATTACCACAAGCCGGCACTGTAACAGAGGCTCATTGGTGGACATTGTGCATTAGAGCCGATACCCCACAGTGAAATGGAAACAAGGCTGCATTTAAGCTACTTAACCAGCAGCTGCATGAGAAAACATAGGAGCAAAAACAGGGACATGAAAAGTACAACAGGGAGGCTTTAAAACAGAAGAGGCAAACTCTGACTCATCTTTTAAGAAAAAAAAAAAACTTTAAGAAAACATTTCATTGGCTCATTTGGCTTCTCATGAAGAGTTATCCATCTCTATCCCTCTGAATATCTGTCTCACAAAAACAAACATGAATCAATTTTCTACAAGGTCAAAGTTGAATAAATGTCAGCATGTACTGCAGCACTACACAAAACACAAGAGTGGCACAGAGAGCTGGGCTGATTGAGTGTAAGAGGCCTGAACAAACAGCCTGCACAGAGGAGGAAGTCCCATCACGGGGGGTCAGGGTTTTGTTAGGACAGACAAAATACTTGAGTGAGACCAGTGCATGAAAACAAGCACACAATGGATTCTCATAATAAGGACAGGAAATTCTAACACGGGGAATTTTTTTGTGTTTTTAAAACAAAACATATTTAACAAAGTTATCTAACAGAGCTGTTCATTATGTACACTACCAATGAATACAAGTCTTCAACCCAGGTTTCATTTTGTGATGTTTTTTAGGCTGGAGTCAAATCATCCATACAACAAGGCCCATGAGTAAACTATTCTGTAACTCTAGAACTAACTATCTGCTTTTCTGTAACTTTTGTTACATGATTCTACTCAGTGGATGGAGTTTGACCATGTTGTTAAAATGAGATGCTTCATTTGTTGGACAAAAAACAGGACCTGTTGTTCATATTGGGTCATGAATGAGTGAGATTTAAGAAATCACATATATTCATTTATCTCCTCAACAATTTTATCTAATGTTGTTTCAAAACATCCGTGCCTCTTCTCTTCTCTTATTGTTTTTCTATCAAGCACAGTATTTCTTTACAGCTTGTGATCTATGATCACACCTGAATGGTTTTCTGTTAAAAGTTACAACAGATTAGTCACATTTAAAGTATGTTTTTTTTTTTTTTTAAGTAAACATTCCCATTTCAAATTACAATGTATTTATAAGAACGATTCTAACATATTTCCAATCATTTTTAACATTTGATCAGGATATATTTGCAGAAATGTTTGAGCGATAAAGATAAAAATTAGGTAATAAAAAGTGACCTTTTTTTGCAATTACATACTGTACATAAATAAAATATGATTTGTTTATGTCCAGCCAAAGAGCTTTGGTAACATAAGGGACTCTCTTGCTGTTGAAACATTCTGTTTTGTTCCACAAAATGACTCCTTACACATAATATGATCAATGGTCATATCACCATCAATAAAACACATCTGAAGAGCAGGCTTATGTTGCCTGGTGACAGTTTGTGACACTGATTGAAATATGACTGAATCACATTTTTCCCCCCGTGACATCTACACACATCAACAGGTAAGATTGAAAACTAGTGTGACTGATTTATTTATGCAAATCACCAGCACCCAGATGTTGCATTCACTGTTAGGTGTTTGCAGGCATCTTGTATTCAGTGTTTTCTGTATTTGTAAAGGTCAAATTTCCTTCTCTGCCTGAATCATGCATAACAAAATAACATATGGTACCGAGGAAATACCTTAATGCATTAAACGCATCACACCTAATCTTCTATGAAGGGGATGGATTCAGAAAGTTGTCATATCTGTCACACAGAATTTCCTTTGAATCTGCTGATCCCTATTCGGTGTAAACCTGCAGATTGGGCTCATATGATTGACACTTGTGGTGCAGGGCATGCATATTCCATTCAGAGCGCACAGCAGAGGTGTAAATGTATTTATTGTATATGACATTTTTGACAGGTGTTCACTGTCAGAAAATACAAATTTCATCAGCACATGTCAAAGATGTTGTATAATTCTCACCTACTCTTGTGCTGTTGTTCCGCTGAATGTCAGAATCGCATGTCGGTTTTCCAGTAATCAAACAGCGTGATCGTAAGCAACCAAAGTCAAAAATAAAATACTGACCGATTTAAAGAACAGTACATTTAAAAAATGCATCCCTCACACAAGTCATACATTGAGTAAGACAGCAAAAACTGGGCTGCTCTTCATTTAAAGCACTCTTTTAAGAAATGAAATGTAGATGAAATGCAGAGTTACAGAATCATTGTTATCAGTAACAAACAACTTCTGATGCACCGTCAATGTTTGATTCATAGGTAGAAACCAGATTTTTGTACAGCAAAAACTTAAACGTCATCAATTGCACTTTTAGATATCGAAGGTACAGTCTCTAGGATCGTTATGTAATAAACCCCCATATTTAATACTCTATACGGTAAGTATTTTTCTGCCATAGTTATTGAACGTGTGTTCTTTTTTTGATCAGTTTGAAATATTACAGGGGTAACTAAAACAAGAAGGTCCAGTCACAGTGAGCTGCAGGCTGCACAACTGCTCAGCAATATAACTAACTCCTGTTTATGTGCCCTGTTGTTGTTTGGAAAACATCTTGCCCCGTATAAACTATTAAATCCCAAGGCAGTATCCAATGAAATGATGTAAGAGGACAAGCTATTGATCAACTTCTTCACCAAATGTGAATTTGTTTGATGTCTCTGTAAACGGAGACATCAATTCTCTGCATTGCCGCTGATTACGTTTCCCCTCAAGGTAAAATGAAGTACAGTAGAAATACCTGCAACAATAAGTGTTATCAAATCAACCAAGACTGAAATCTGCTAAAACTGAAATGGGTTAAACGTCTTTGCTTTGCTTCCCTTACCCTGTGCTTTTTTTTTTATTTTTATTTTTTACTAATTTAAGAAATTTGCAGGTTTAAGCTGTGCCCTGCCTCTGAGTGAGAGGAGTCCACAGTGAACTAGTGAAGGAGTTCTTCTAGAAACCAAACAGCTCATAAGAAACAACAGTTCATAGGAGAGGTAGGTAAAGACAGCTTTCTGAGGCTCTGCATTGTGATGCTAATTCCTTTTTGAATTCAGTCCATCATTTGATTTCAAGTTAGCATATTCTGAATATATATATTTATATAAAATCATTGAGCTTCACAAGTAACAGTAAGAGTCAATCTGGATAAAGAAAGTACAATCAGTTACAAAAAAGAACAACTTTAAGGTCATGCATCAATATGTGTTTATACATTCTTCAAAAGGTTTACATGTACCATGTGACCAGTGTTGGTAGTCAGACAAAAAAAGGGGACAAGGGAACAACAGACACATACAGTGAATTGTGGGTCGTTTCGGGATAGCAGCCTTTCTGCCAGTATAGCTGTTATGAATTGACTGAAATTAGAAAAAGAGACAAATGGGACAAGCAAGAAAATATAAATGCATTCTTCAAAAGTGCAGTCATCTTGTCTCTTTGTTGACATTTAATTTGTTGGCATTGACAAATACAAATACGACCTGCTGTCTTCCTTTTTTTTTGCCGTTAATTTAACATTACACAAAGATGTGTCCAGGGAAGCACAGTACCCCGGCCTGACCTGCTGAGGCAGTGAAGAAAAACTAAACGAAATCTAACACGTTTGATAGTTCTTCTGAGTCACCGGGCATCTGTGCGTGTCCCCACACTGTATGGATGAATGCACCTGCAAAGACTCTGTCCCCTAATTTTAGTTGTTGGATTGGAGCTGAACCCTGACTTGTCTGGAACGACTTCTTTCAACTCAATGCTGCCACTTCATGCTTTATTTATAATTCAAGCTGAGCCACTCTGCCAGGGGTGTGCATAGATGTATTGTTTTTTTGTTTTTTTGCAGATACAGTAAACACCTCTTTTAAAAGTCAATGACATGTGCTAACATTAACCTAACTTGACAGGTGGAGTTACAATATGAGAAATGAAGTGGGTAAGACGTTGTAACCGTAGATTGCAGGGATGGGATGACATGGCTGGGATTTCAATGTGCAATATGTATTATGCAAAAGAGTGTGTGTGTATGGGTGTGTGTGTCAAATTCAAACCCTCTTCAGTGCCAGTGGAGCCATTGTTTGTCATGGACCCAGTATACAGAGTCAGCGCAAAATATTAGAGACAAACATCACTGACAATGAGCTTACAACAAATGGATTCCATTCACATTTTAATGGAATAGCAATGAGGGTCACTCTAGCGTGGCAGCTTTCCAGTGCCTGATCATGACCTGCAAAACACACAACAAAAGTCACTTTTGTAGGATGAAACTGGAATGCAATAAGAAATGCTCTACAAAATGAACTACCTGACTGGCTTCAAACAGTGTTACTGCCAATATAAATCTTTAATTATTGTAAACTAACGAACAAAAGAATAATCATTATTGCAGATACAAAACGTCATTCACAAATATGTTTCCTGTTTCAATTTGTTAAATATAATAACATATCCTTTTATTATTTATTCTATAATTTTGGTTGACAACCAAAGTGTTTAAATTACTGCAATCATCTGATAATGATCGGGCTATACTTATTATCTTTGCTAATATTTCAGTGTTTCTAGTGTAGCCAGCAGGTAACAAGATAGCTGATATTGGATATCCAGAGAAAGAACCCTCTATTAGCTGTTCATCTTTGACTGTAATCTGCATTCATATCAAAATCATCAAAGTCAATATATTTTGTCAGACTAAAAGGTTCTGGACGGCATTTTCCACCTCCTTAGTTTTCCATACACACTTGTTTCCCCTGCTTACAGACAAAGCCTGTTGTATACTATTGGTCAATACTGCTCAAACTATGAATGAAATATTAACCCTTTCATCACCAACCCTCATCTCATCCCCCAAATTAAGATTCTACGTTTACTTGCAGATTTGGTTTATAGAGATGCCATAGACTATAACTGACTGTTTTAAGCCCCGCCCTCCTTATGTTCTCGCACTGTAACTAATGCAGTATACATGATTTGAAAATTCAATTCAATTAAATTGAAAGGGCCACAATTTAAGGCAAAAGTCATTAGGACTGATCAAAACTGTTTTTAAAAAATCATTGCCATCTTAAATCACAACTGTTGCTAAAAGATCTCCAACAAGCTAATTCAGCTAATGGTAGCCAGATTCATTGTTTTTAAAATGTCCACGCCTAACTCATCAATGTCTCACACTGACTAATTTTGAACTGAGGATCTCTTAAAGGGGTTTAAACATGCACAAGTCTATGAAGACATGCAATCTTACATAAGTGAACAAGGTTATTTTCTCTAACTGCAGCGTTAAGCTAATAAGATTGTGTACTATTCTTTACAACTCAAAATGTATCTCATTCTTGAGCAATCATAAAGGGTATCATGTTAATAATCTGATATTTATGGAAAGATTGATTTCTAATATTCAATCATTGCACCACATTGGGCAGGTAGGACATATTAGTGTGGACAAACTGGACATACATCATTATAAACATTAGTATGATGTAAGGGGAGGTATTTTCAAATAAGGAACTATACAAATATCAATACACTAATAATGGAACTAGAACTCATCACATCTTCTGATTTAGTTCTTTTATTGGCGTCAGTAGCCATTATATCCATCTTTTTATTAGCTCTGGAAATGCTTTGTCAAACATATTCAGAGTGTATGTTTCACTCTGCCAGTGAAACTAAGGGAGACCGGCATGAGCACTTGAAGCTAATGATGCTCTGCTCATGTATATCTACTCTCTATATAAAGTCTTTTAAGAGGACATGATAGCAATTCTGAAAGCAATGATACACTTCTTAATAGAGCTATTTAAAAGTTCAACTCCCTGAGATCTCCCTTTGAGGGGAAAATATCAAAGTTTCAGAGGTTATTAATCTTAACTGGAGAATGAGTACCTCATTCATTATATCATCAAATATTTCAGCCAGGAACCCATTAAGTCTTCTAAGTAATTCAAAACACAGTGAGGCTCTTCATAAAACCGCACTAAGCAGCCACCCGGCATGTGGTTCAGTGTAACTCCGTGAGAAAGTGATTTGTGGTTTGCTCTTTAGACAAAATCTGAAGACTTTCAGGTTTTCCAGATTCAGAATTTGAGAGCAATGAAAAAAAAAAAAAAACTAAGATTGCCTCATACTGCTGTTAAAAAAGCTTGTCTTACTTACTGTGATATCTTACAGTTGGTTGTTGTAACAAATCGTCCAGTGTAGTGTATATTACACCTGACCACATTGTTGGTAAAGTCTGATTCAAGCACCAAGAATTTGGGATTAACCTGGAGCTGAGAAACAGAGAACAGAGGGCACATGACAATTCACCATAATAATCAAAACTCAACAAAGAGCTAATGAGCCCAATTATGTTTCAAAATGGGGTGTTTACAGGGTTAATAACACACACACACACACACACACACACACACACACACACACACACACACACACACACACACACACACAGTGTTTAAAAAAATAAAACAATAAGAAGTGAAACAAGTGCCAGTCAGTCATGAACTGCTGCAATCTTACATACCTCCACAAAGCTCTGGAAACCTTAAAACTTCACTAACTATTTTATAACCATGATCAATTTGTTTGGGTGAACTTGACCTCTCTGTACTTCCCTGATATCTGAATCCTGTCCTGTCCACAAACTGGCCTTGTCCAAGCACACCGGCTTCTCACTTGACTCCTACCTTTAGTATGTAGTTTCCAGGCTGGATGTCTGTGATATCGATCCACTGGCAGTCAATATCAGCATTGTATGTATCGTAGCAGCCTGGACTGAGACCCTGTGGAAACAAAGCAGGGGGAGAGACACTCACAAGGAATACTGATCTGAGTTGAAAACAGTTGAAAACAAATAAATAAAGTCAGCTGTTTATTTAATAAAAACAAGGCCCAACAACTGACTATGGTAACAAATATGTTACTAATTACACAAACAGAATAGATTTTGTAGTTTTCACTTGGTTTGAACCACCACAGGAATGCTTGGCTCAATATTGTGATTTTTTTGCAGAGACACAAGTTTATCATAGCATAACTACAGTAAATGGGTATTGACTTTGTCTTTAAGAAAAGAGAATGAAGTGTTCGTAGGATCGTAGTTGACCATCACACAAAGACAAAAACTGCTTGTCATAATTTTGTCTTTCATTGGCTGTTACCTGAGTGTGAGCAGTGCAGGCATAGCGCTTCAGATGACCAAAGTCACAGGTGGTGTCCTCCAAACAGAAGCTAGCCTTGTGTCCCTCTGCCACTTTCCGCCCAGTGCTGACCTCGATCAAATCATAATGGCTGAACTCATCCATACTGTGGTAGTGCCTGTCAAACCGAGCAAAAGACTGTGAATGTGGTTGAAAGTGAAACAAACGTCTTTGATGTATCCCAAGTAGTTTAAAGTCACCAGTGGGCTCTGTTATGCATTAAATGCCTTAGAAAACTCCAAGCAAGTTGTGATTACAATGCCATTGTTTAAAGAATACCTTATTAAAGTTAAAGCACACGTTTAAATGCCTCATATGTTCACATCCTTCTAAGTGATGTTGCACCTTGACTGAACACATCATAAAATACCAAAGGACAATGGACACAACATTAACACCCTAATGATGTATGAATGATGTTAATTAGCTTGTATCTGTCTGCAAGATCAGAGGTGTGTGTGTGTGTGTGTGTGTGTGTGTGTGTGTGTGTGTGTGTGTGTGTGTGTGTGTGTGTGTGATGCAGCATTTGTACTTGTGTGATGGTTGCAGTGTGTTTGTTTGCACAGCTTTAGCAGCTTATGAAAGCCTGGGTGCACATGGCCACTGATCATCACAACTGAACCTGAATATGAACCCAGTGACTTCCAGCGACTGACTCTGTCTATGAGCTGCTCCGTTTGAAATCATCTGCAGATTAAACTGATGCATGTGTTTGTCTTGGACTTCTCCCAAATGTCAAAGTGACCCAGGCGGCTAATCACTTTTTTCAAGAACATATTTGCACTAAATAGAATGACATCACAAAGTGCAGTCAAAGTATACATCTGTTAATTATATCACGTGTCCTGCTAGGGCTCGTGTGGGGCTGAAACGTATCCAAGCTGGAAAGGTCGCCAGTCAGTCACCGGACTTACATATTGAGACAAAAAACAATTCATGCTCACACCCACTGGGAATTTAGAGCCAACCATTAAACTAAGGAGCATGTTTTTGGGAGGAAGCTAGAAGAACATGAAAACACCAAACAGAAAAGCCCTTGTCAAACCAAGAAGCTTCTTGCTGTGAGGCGAGAGGGCTAGCCACTGCACTGCAGCCTACAGTCTAAGCAATTGAAGAATTTGTTTTTCCATTGCACGTTCAATGTGATAACACTTACCTTTCCGCTAACTTCATGTCATAAACATTGGGCATGGCTGTTAGGTTTCCAAACATGACATCATTTGGCAAATGCTCAAGTCTTTTACGTCTGCAGTAAGTTTTCTAATCTGATCATCTAAGATAGCAGTGTTGTAAGTTTTCTTTGGACATGTGATTTCAAATCTATTAACCACATTTAAGTCAACTGGAAACCTAAAAAAATTGAATTGTGTGGTCATTTTGGAGAACCTGTTTGCTGTGACATTGTATCATATTGTACTGAATCAAAAAGATTCTTGTTTTAATATTTAAAAAAAACCCAAACACATTTGGTTTCATAACACCTATGGTAAAATTCAAAACCACTAGGGACAATAACAAACGCTAATGAATGAACCTAATGTCAATCAACCTTGACGCAATCTCAACAAAGTCAGCCATAAGCTTGTAAACGTCCTCATTTCCTACTGCACATAAACACACCATTAGGACATTTAACGAAAAGGTTAGATCTTTTAGACAACATACAACCATGAACTTTTTCATCCTGCTGTCATGTTGCTGTTAATTTTGATTCTTAAATTGCCACTTAAATGGTGTTGACTTAAGTAGTTGCCGCAGGTGAGGTAAGCACTGGATCTCTTACAGTCAGACACACTCAGACTATATAAATATTGCCCTTTGGCCTTACTTCATGGCCCATGTTTCGACATAGCAGCAGCTTTTACTGGAACAGCCATTAACGATTGAGGGATGACTTGGACAGAAAAGTGGGTACTTTCCACTGACGTAGAAAGTGACCGTTCAGAGACTCATTCATTCCATTTGAGAGGCAATCAGTTTTGAGCGTCTCTCAGGTAGAAACCAGTCGGTCTTACCTTTGGTTTAACACCCCTTTTATACTCGTCTGCTTCTATTCACATGGAAATGTGCCTGTAAACGGCCTTTTGTGCAATTCTTCAAGTGTTTGTAATCATGGTTGAAGTACAGTCTTTGTTTGTGTTCCCGAAAAACTGGCATTCTTTTCATGGCAGTCTTGAGATGATTATCTACAGTGTGTGTCTATGTGTGTGTTTAAAATTGAAAGTAACTGTGCAGGAAGCAGAGAAAAAGACTTGAGAGTGCCTGTAAGGGTCCCCTGCTTTCTTTGATTCCTGGAACTCCTCTCTGACTATGTCACCTTCAGAGAATGTCGTGTTGGAAAGACACACAGGGTTTTACAAGAATAACTTGTACAAGTAATATACAAAACATTTGAATCTTTCTTCATAGTTTTTCAGTCATTTTCCACCTGTGTTGCAACAAACAAGACTTTGAGGGTCTGTTGATCACAGCTCAGGTTGTAAAATTCACAGAACTGTAGTTGGTTCTTTGAGAACTATTTAGCAGTGTCTTGACATTTGCCCTCAACGAAGTGCAACCAGGATATTAAGACATATGTTCAAGCACCTGCGCAAACAGCAGCCTTGATCTTTGACCACAAAGTTTACATTAATAAAGTTCAACCTTATGTGAGAAAAAACAAAAACTGATCAGAGTGAAAAAAGGTTCCATAGAAATCTGGGTCGTCTTTTTTGTAAAATTTGGAAAAATTCCTACATTTTCACAGCCAGTAATTCTCCTGAGGATTCAGCCCCCCCCCCCCCCCCCCTTCAATACTGTAGTGAAAAATAATCAGGTGAATATAATAAAGAGAAAAAGCCTCAACTTCGCAGCTCATCCAATGAAAATGTGGGGTAGGAAAAGTTTATATTGAGAATATGAGTAAGAGACTTTGTTCCCCTTTTATAGATTTCTTTGTTAACAAACACCCTGTCCCAGTAACCCACATCCATGCCATCATACTTTAGCAGCTCTGTTATCTGGTGTCAGATTGACAAGAAAATGGATTGATTTGTCATTCTGATCGCACAGTCCATGGAATGATTGTCTTGGCTTTGTGCCTCCTGGGAACCCCTGTGTAAATGCAGACTGATGTCTGACAGCAACAACATTGCATATCTCAGAGAGGCCAGTCAACATTCCTCCAAGATGAGGGCAGTAAAGTAGAGCTTGGCTCTGATGTCAGCAAGCAGACTTGCTGAAACTGAGATAAAGGCAAGATAGGAAATGTAATACATGAGAAATCTCTCAGTTTACAATGACTGGTATTCTCTTGCAATATCACAGTTAAGGGTTCAATACAGATCTTATAGGGCACTTGACAACAAATCATCAATGAAATTCTGTGGACTTCAGCCACATCAGCTCAGTAGAGCACAGACTCAGTACTGTGACTCTTCTAAAGCTCAAAGGTGAATTTCTCTGCCAACGCCTGTGCCATGGCTCAAATGGCTGATACATTTTGGGCAGTTACAAGCGTTCACACTAAGAACACAAATGTGCCTGCTTTTACCCCTGAAAGGCACATATTGTTGAAAACTTCACCAACTAACAACCCACCATGAACCTTTAAATGGTAATACCAAGGCCATGCTTGTAGTGTAGTCAATCACTGGAGATTCACTGTAACTGCCCCCAATTGTTTTATTCAAGATTTACAACTTGTGGGTTTTCTTCTTCTGGTGTCTATATAGATATAATGAGGCCGACTGGGGCTCTTTGGCCGGTGGAACATCCAACTCACCCAGCGTAGTTGGTGTGTGTAGAAGCTTCCAGGTTTTAATCAGAGGTGTGTGCAAACAATTCCTTATCAACAAACTGCCAAATGAAATCACCATGTTCACTGATAAAGCAGGAGAGTATCCTTCAATGGAATCAATAGAAAACAACAGCCACACAATCAATCATAATGTGATAACCTTGTTGTACATAACAGGCTGAAGAACCATTACGAATATGTGCAGTGCTAGTATAGGACAGTTTACCTGTGAAGATGAAAAGTTAATACAGCATTACAGTTTAGGCCAAGATATTGAATAGTGGGGTGTAACGTATTGACCTGAAGTGAACCCAAACTCACAGGACACATAAAAAAAAACCCACTCTTCCTGTTTACTGATAACAAAAGCCATTCATTTGATTAACTGTTTGAAAGAGACTACGCATTGGAATGTGAGGACAGGACGTCATAAAAAAAACCTTTTTGGAATAATCCTTTAATCTACGTTGGTGAACCAGACCACTTGGATACGTGTGAACAAACTTCAGAATAAACAATCCCATGAAGACAGCCGTCTGCCGAGTTAATCAACACGGCAGGGGATGCCTTTGATGTGACTTGGACTCTATCTCAAACTGACCTAACAGCTTTAGACCTGTTGAACAAACTGTCTTAACCAACATGATCCATTTCTGATATAAAAGAATTTCGGTTCAGTCCCTGAATCGGATATATATATATATTCATAACATCAAGACTAACACTTTCATGTGAGTTAGATTCCGCTACGATCATCTATGACGGACTTAGATATTTAAGGATTAAATCACATTACCTGATGAACCCTCCCTGAATCTTACGTGGAGCACTACTGCCCCCTGTGGCAAGAGCGCTATAGCGATCTGAGTTTCAGGACTGAGGAATTATGATACGTTAATATGTGATTTTGCCCTAGTTATAAACTTAGTAGTTCAAGATATGATTTTTGAGAATGTTGAATGTCATAATGCTGGTATTCCTATCCCATACAGGCGGAAATCGTCTAACTGTCCTCAGGTTGGACGTAATGCCTATTTCATTGCATATTTGTTTGGAATGTTTAATGTCTGAGATAATTCTACATACGAATATTGACATGGTGATGTTCATATGATCAAAGTTCTTATTTATGCTCTTAATAAGTAAAGAACTCGGAGTGAATTAAATTAATAGATAAACGTAAAAGTCATCTCCGGAATAAAGCAGCTCGTTTTTCAAGAGTTCGCTCTCTTCGAAAATTCTTCTCTTCTTAAGTTTTTATTCACCCTCTTAGACGTCTCTTGTTAATTCTTGTTTCTAACCACTTTGTTTCTTTAAGTTTTGCCGACGCAAAACTCTTTGAATTTAAGCCCGGACTCGCAGCACCTGCAGACCTCGACTCCAACTTAAATACCCCTTATTCTTCATGCCCGCATCCTAAGGCTCTTTTTCCTACTGCCTAAGACCCGCGCCGCTTTCCTTTTTTTCCCCTTTTTGAAATATTGATCATTCGTCTTCCAGAACATTATTTTCTCTATTCTCACACTTGACTACAAGTGACCATTCAAGTCAAGTGAGGATCAACGGTCGTTCAATCCTGACGAACGTTAATTAAGACTCTTTGAGCCGCTGAGAGACGGACCCACGGACGACTGATTGGACCGCTGTGTTTTTCTTCAACCCATCTCATTATCGACTCCGATTCCGACCTGCTACGGCGGTTATCGTGAGCCACCGGCATTCCTGATCCGAAAGAACTCAACGGGGAGCATTGGCACCATTCGGCGGAGTTCAATTGAACACTACGCACCAGTAAGGAAGCGTTACGATTATGAGATTGGAGTGTTGAGTCAAGCTTGTCGTAGCCGAATCAAAGCCTCAAATCAACTTTCATCAAATTTATTAAGTCCCTTTTATTTTATTTTCCAAATCCCACTTTGTTAAATCCCTCAAACAATATCGCTTTTAAACTCCAAATCTGACATAAGGACCTCACCATTGCAACTTAGAAACAACACAATATTATTATTCACGTTATATCACTGTCGTAATTATATTCTTTGCCTATTCATTTCCTTTAAACATTTTATGTCATTTTTCTTCATTAAACTTCCATATAAAATTTCAGTACTTTGTCTGTGTAATTTTATGGTTTTACTGCTTGAGAATTCACCCCAATGATATGAGACAGATTTATAGATTCATTAATTACTACAGGTAATATTAGTTTCCTTACTTAACAAGGATGGTGCCCCGAGTTATATATTAAATAGTTAATCCGCTACAGGGGTCATGACGATCTCTCAGATAAAAATACAGTCAGACTGAAACAGCTGCTACAAATCCACCCTCTTTTTCAGTTTACAAACAAAGCAAAGTGAACAAAAGTTTAATCTTTTCCCACTTGTATGGTTATTGAAACCAGGTGTTGAGCAAGCCCTGCCAATGCACAGGGAGCACACGTCAAGGTCATACTGTTTTTTCCTTGCATGTGAATTAGGATGGTCATTCTTTACTTTTATAAACAAAGACATTACTAACATGCTAGTACCTAGAGAGCAAATTTAAAACAGTTTTAATTTTACCACAACAACGCCCTTGTTATCCTCATCCTTAATCGACCACGATCATCAATTAAAGTTTATGAGCAATTTCACTTGAACTAACAA
The DNA here is from genome assembly GCF_963584025.1 of Labrus mixtus. Taxonomy (NCBI): domain Eukaryota; kingdom Metazoa; phylum Chordata; class Actinopteri; order Labriformes; family Labridae; genus Labrus; species Labrus mixtus. Next base: position 25,447,647 of record NC_083612.1, on the reverse strand, counting down.
CAAGGAATTTTACAAATTTGAGAACAAGCCATTAGATCAAAACTTCAACCAAAGGCCCATCAGTCCATTTTATAATATTGCACTAACCTTGCATCATGATTAAGGAGATGAACAAATACCAACAAATGTGAACAGTAATTAGGTACATGAATGAAACCACCCAACAAGAATAAAATCAGACAGACATAATAATGATGGCTAACTATAGGTCTTTGGTTTCTGCAACAACTGATGGTGTATTTAGTAAAGGATACATTACTGAGTGGGTCAAATCTGTGTTGTATTAAGCACTTACTGATGACAGCTGTGCCACTCCCACGTATGACGCGGCCTGTTAGGCATGAAGTCAGCAGTTCCCTTGTTCTTCACCCTCTGTGGAAATCTCAGCAGGACCCTTACATCATAGTCAGTGGTCTCGGGGGTATAGGCTGAGCTGGATGGCAAACACATTGATCAAGATAAAAAACAGTGAGGGAAAGGGCAAAAGGAATCTAGGAATGTGTGTTTCTCACATCTGAGACACGGAAAGGAAAGAAGAGAGCTGAAAAGGCTTGGAGGCAGGAGCATATCTACTAAATAATTCAATCTACAGATTACAACCAGCTCCCCAAATACACTGTTTAAACATTGGCAGAGGGAACATTCTGCTGCACGATTTCCTTTTTTGTGTGAAAGAACCTCGAGTTTACACTACCACTGAAGATCGGAGCAATTCATCTTGTGGCTGCTGTTGACAATGGCGTGTACCACAAATTACAACAGGCCATCTGTCGGTGATTGCTACAAACTCCGACAGGATATGAAAGGGATTTGAAGGATAGATGTGCTTGTGATGGGGAGGGGGGAGAAAAGAGCAGCCATGGGGAGTGCACTCGTCAGTAATTTCAATAGTGTCCTTAGTGCAGAGGCAGTCACAAGGTCCAGGCCTGGGGCTCAGGGGATGCTATATCCGACAACACAGACAAATGAAACTAACGAGAGCCTGAATCCCTGAAGGTGAGCAGGATTAAGTTCATTTATGTTGTGCTTTGGGTCCATTTTTTCATCATAAATTATTGTTGCAAAGGAATGTATTCCTTTAGGCTGCCTTATACAGTATAGTGGATAGTTCACTTGATGGTTAATGGTACCCAAAGGTGAAGCAACCTATATAGTGTTTGTCATGGCCTTTCTATGCCGTAAGACTGTTTCTATGCCATTTGACGTTATACTGCCGCCTAGTGACACAGAGTATAAATGTGGCTTTATTTTGAAGTCAAGTTTCACTTTTGTTTTAGAGTAAATGAGCACATGGCAGTGCTGCAGTTGTTTCTCATTGTCTGTATACTGGAAGGACTTTTCGTTTTTTTGGAGCTATCGAAAACCATATCCGTAAGTTTTATGCTGTTTTGTGAATATTAAACAATTTGTTTGTCTAGCTGATGTTGATAGTGATTTAGCATGGATAATGTGCAGAATTACATAGGTTTTCATGTACATTTAAGAGTAAGATATACAGTACATTTTACACATGTTGTTTGATTACATCTATGTATTTCTACTTAGTTTTTGTGATAGTAATTTAGGTTGTAAGACAATCTATGTTCAAGAGCTTGTATTCATTAATACTTCTGTAACTATTTGTGTTGCAGTTTCACAGTCAATTCATGTCACTCAGTAAACTTAAGGACAACGCAACTTTTCGGTCTGAGAGTCTTCTCTGAGCATGTTTGATTGTTTGGCTAGCTGGATAAACTGCTTCAAGCAGGAAGAGGGAGGCTAGTATAGTGTTAACTTTGTATTTAAAAGAAGCATTAATTTGTTGTTAATTATTAATTTGAACACCTGCCTGTCAGAGAGTTACAATAAGACAGGAAATAATTAAATGTTTGCAATTAACTGGATTGAAACATTGTGTGTGTGTTAATCACTGAGCCATAAAGCATTAGAGATTCAGCAGAAACCATTAACATGAAAATGTGTCGCTTAAATTAAAACTCTTAACTTCAATACAGGGGGAAAAGATTGATTTTGATTGTGTGACATTACAATGATCCCTCCAGAAACATGAGTGAAATATTGAAAAAAAAAAAAAAAAGAAGAAAGCCATGAAGGAAATAGAGGTCAAGCAGAATGAATTTACCTTGAGAGACATTTTTCTTCAGCAGCACAGCGGAGAGAATACATGTGGGCTCTTTGGATATATGTGGACGCTTGGACATAGTTGGGATCAGGAACCAGGTCAGGTAACCCTGAAAGGAAAAACACACTGCTGACCCTGTGTTTTGACATGTAACTGATATTTGCTCACACAAATCTTCCCCAGGTACTGAAAACAGGAGTTACTACTTAAATAATCTGAACATTGTCCTTATTGAACATTTTCAACACAAAGTTTATAATACACACCATATCAAAACAGTGTTGTTAAAGATGGTAAACTACATTTAAAGCACTATTGATTCAATTCAATAATCAAACATTAATGGTTTTATCTGTGTCAGGTCACCTTTTGATCTCTTATAGTTCCAGCCCTTCTTAACACTGCACAGGAACATCCAAAAAAAGAAGAGCTCTTTCATATCTATAATGAGTTTTTTCATTACTTGGTATTCATGATGGTGCTGATGGAGGATATGATGGGCAACAGAGCCTGCGGTTTACGGGGAGGTCACTCTACATTCTAGAGAGATATTGGCCTTCAATTACTGTCCATTCCAGATAATCGTCATGGTTTTCTTATGAGGCTGCTTCACCCCTGAGGAGAAGGTTTTGGGGATAGGGAGCATTATGGCTACCTGTGCTTAAGTGTTAAACACCCCTACATTTTAAGACTCACATAGCTTAATTTGCAATATATTTACTTCCAGTGTTGAATACAATTTGCATCTCACAAAATCCATCTTGTCATTTGGGATATATTCTATACTAATGAAGACTTGCCTTCTTGGCCTAATCTGATGTGATCTTCCCTGACACCATTCTTAATACGAATGTGTCAGTTTAGCTAAACCTTTAACATAGCAAACGTAACATGACTACTCATATCTTTTGGGGATAAGGCTTAACTCAGAAATATATAAGCTGGAGTATCACAGGGGTGCTCGTTGCAGGGCAGTGTCTGTTTTTCATATTGTGCTCTCTGCGAGTGTCAGGGATGAAGAGCGGGATAGAGGCAAAGGTGTACAGATACACAGCAAGAGAGCCAGACAGAGACAACAGTGATCTCACATCATTGCTGTTTTTCAAAGTGGGCCACTAGCCAAGTCTGTCAGAAAAACTTAGGAAAAGAAAAAAGAAAAGCAGGTCTTACATGTCTGAGTGGAGGTCTTATCACCCCTCTCTGTTAGCCTCACAAAGACCAGACACACTTTAATCTGAGCTTGTTAAAGCAAGTGAAAGTCAAACCATCTGACCTCTAAGCCTGGGAACTTTCATTAAACCACATGAATGATGTGCAACCTTTAAATTCTGTTGCATCAATCTTTAACCAAGGACTGGAAAAATAGATGTTATCTTTAGATTTTGGACTAGCATGAAGGGATTTAGCTATTTATGGAAAGCAGAAAGGAAGTGTTGTACTTTATATTTTCGGTGTTAAACATCCAGGTGTGTTCCCCCAAAGCAGCAAGTTTAAATACTGTACTTACTTTGCCTTTGGGGGCCCCGTGTCTCTCTCTCCCTCTCTCTGAGGCAGACCTATGAAATAGGGGGAAACTTCCTGAGGCAAACCATGTAAACACTGTAAGACCAGTGTGAACCGCAGCTCTCAAAACCCCACTTTTTCTTCTCACCCTAGGACGGCTTTGTTCTCTGTCCCTTAATCTGTTGAAATGTGAAATTGGGTCTCCTTCAGTGCGATAAAGTGTATTCAGAATTCAAAGCTGATCAGCTCTCGACAGCATGTGACAAAGCCACACATTACACTCTAAGTGGGGCACAGAGAAAAGAAACTGAATCTTGCCATGCGTTTTATACCATCTAATATGGCACAATAAAAGACATGAGGGCTTGCTCTGAACTGCTTTAGGATAAAGGCGATACGTTGCAAAGACCTGACAGGTTGGACCATTTTAAATAAACTGAGGTTGTTTGAAAATGAAACATCATATCAGCACTTTTTCATGTAGTTCATACTCCCTACAAAGTCTTATTTTATCGCATCTACATTCAAGATTGTCAACCTTTATACTTTTGATGACAAATTGAATACATCTACATTTATTTCAGTAACACTAAAATGTCATAACATTTTCTGTTTGAAGCAATCGTCCTGCAAAATTCCTGAGATTTTCCCTGCAGAATTCATCCAATTAAATTGTTCTTAGGATTAACTAATTGTTGATCTTATTCTGTTCTCTGAACATTCAAAAGCAAATGCAAACTACCACAACAAATGCAAAGGCTGAAACATGCTGCAAAGACACAAACGCGCTTCAAAGAGGAAAAACAACTGCATAAGCATCAAACGTGCTGCAAGTACAGAAACAAAACTTAAGTCAAAACACACACAACCAGAAAACAACTGCAAACACAGAAACGCTGCAAGTTAATCCTTAAACAGAAGTGCTCCAGGCCTGTAGGGGCGCTGTGGAACTGTTTATCTTGGTTTATTTACGTGAGAGAGACAGTTAGGATCAGAAAGTTATGTTTAGATAGGGAAGTTGTATCGTTGAAAGACACAGGATAACTTCAATGTTACTGAAACGCAGAGATTAAAGCGAGTCCGACCGGGATTTTGACATCGGGGACGAGAGCCGAGTGTGGGTCTGTGGCTGTAGCCCCGGGATGCCTGGAGCTAGTGCTAGCTCTGGGGCTATGAGCTCCAGCTGCAACTCATCCCTCTGCACCCGCTTTACCAGCCTGACACTTCGTGCTTTCGCCTTCCCTGGAGTCCGTGTTGAACTCGCTACTCATCTCTTTGCAACAGTTTAACATTTCTCCCTGTCATCAAATACTGACAAGTTCAAAATCCTGGCAGACGGAAGTCCCGTAGCCTACTCAAGCCGGGCAACGGTGCCGGTAGCCGGTTGCCCGGCTTGAGTAGGCTACGGGACTTCCGTCTGCCAGGATTTTGAACTTGTCAGGCCCGGGGAAGAGGGCTCTCCGTGGGTGAAGTGTCAGTATTTGATGACAGGGAGAATGTTAAACTGTTGCAAAGAGATGAGTAGCGAGTTCAACACGGACTTCGGGGATGGCAAAAGCACGAAGTGTCAGGCTGGTAAAGCGGGTGCAGATGGATGAGTTGCAGCTGGAGCTCATAGCCCCAGAGCTAGCACTAGCTCCAGGCATCCCGGGGCTACAGCCACAGACCCACACTCGGCTCTCGTCCCCGATGTCAAAATCCCGGTCGGACTCGCTTTAATCTCTGCGTTTCAGTAACATTGAAGTTATCCTGTGTCTTTCAACGATACAACTTCCCTATCTAAACATAACTTTATGATCCTAACTGTCTCTCTCACGTAAATAAACCAAAATAAACAGTTCCACAGCGCCCCTACAGGCCTGGAGCACTTCCGTTTAAGGATTACCTTGCAGCGTTTCTGTGTTTGCAGTTGTTTTCTGGTTGTGTGTGTTTTGACTTAAGTTTCGTTTCTATACTTGCAGCACGTTTGATGCTTATGCAGTTGTTTTTCCTATTTGCAGCGCGTTTGTGTCTTTGCAGCACGTTTCAGCCTTTGCATTTAATCATCAATTGATCAGCAACTGATGAAACGACATACATTCTAAATGTATGTCGTTTCATCAGTTGCTGATCGTTTGACCCCTACCGGCCACCGTAAATGTGAGTTGAAAAAACATACCCAAAAGCATTATCTATTGCTTCAGCTTAGCACATATGATGTCAGGATGTATCTTATGACCACTTAAAATCTGAAGACATAAATCTTGTTTTTTGTTTTTTTAAATACCAAGCTATGACCACCATCCTGAATTTGGCTGTGCCTCTAACCCTTAATTATTATCCGAAAACAACTTGTCTGTTGAACAAATTCACATTAAAAACATTGTCTGGGAATTGGCTCTGCTCCAAGTATTGTTTCATTGCTTTAAACGTTATCATTGTTATTTGTATACTTAAGTTGCTAATGGTTAAGCTTGCCAGCTAATACACTGATGCTTACCCTGCCCTCAGCTATTTGTGCTAAGTTGTATTTGTATGCACTGACCAAAGTTGGCCACACATGAACTGTATTTATTGAGCTGCATTTGTTTGTATTATTTAATGAGCAGCCAAGACTTTGGAATACATTGTAAATATGCATGTATTTTATACTTACAGATCATAACAGTTATTTTGATACTGTATCAGCTTTATGCTGTGCTATTAAGCAGAGAAATAAAAAACTGTCAGATGTTCTATAGCCCCCAAAGGCTGAATCTTTATCACAATGATTACTGCGAGAACTTGTGCATCTGCACACATGTTGGCTTGTTGCTGTAGAATCTGCTTGCAGCTCTGGAGTGTCTAATGAATTAAGTTACAAGACAAACAGCCTACTAGAAAGACTGCTGCACATTTAGATTATTGAGTAAAATACAAAGCATTCTGCATTACTTAAAGACTATGAATCTTCCAGGAGGTACTCATCTTCTCACAGCTCAGACCAGAAGCTTTTTCTGGCAGTCCAAACACTGAAAAACGTCACAGGTTGTTGGCATTAAAAGCCATTTTATTGTTATCATTAACAGTAAGAAATGTATTCCCCTTTAGAACAGTGTCAAGTTGTGAAAATACATTGCTTAAATGGAGTAAAAAAGAAACCTCTGCAAAGTTAAAGAAACATTTTTTGAAGCCGGGTACTGCACATTTTGACTTCATCATTCTTCTCTCCTGAACTCTGAGTAAATATTTTTGATTTCCTGTAGCTTAAGCAATAGACCCCAAGTGTTACAGGGACTTTCCATGCTCTCCCTCCTCCTCAGAGAGTAGTGAAGTACAGTATCCCCCTCCCTTGTTTTCCCTTCTTGTGTCCTCATGCCCATGAGGCACGCATGGCCCACCAACACCCCCCTGCCAGCAGCCCCTCTATGAGGTCACCACCACCATTAACAAACACCACACACCTTGTGAACCAGTCCTCTTTCATATAGCAGAGAACTCCCCTCACAAACACAGACGTTTCTGTGTGCTCCCTGTGCATTGGCAGGGCTTGCTCAACACCTGGTTTCAATAACCATACAAGTGGGAAAAGATGAAACTTTTGTTCACTTTGCTTTGTTTGTAAACTGAAAAAGAGGGTGGATTTGTAGCAGCTGTTTCAGTCTGATTACCTCAGATCTGTAATACATGAAATAAATACACTGGACAAAAATGATCACACTTGATGTTCTTGAGTGGGTGGTGTGCATATTTCAAATTCTCATGTCCAGTGGTAACAAAAATCCCATGGCATGTTCTTTATCAAAGACAGAAGTCTATTGTAAATCTATTTTGATCCAACATATGTGTCACAGCATCTCCTGATATAATCAAGATCTGGGTAAACTTCCAGAACAAGGAAAGAATTAAAGAATTCATTGTTTAAGTTCACAAAACCCAAACAAAAAGCTTACTGTACCTCTCTGTTCTGGTCTGTACACACTCCCAACATTCGTACTGGGGTTCTCATTGGCAGAGTTTGGAGAATTTCTAACTGGAGGGATGGGCTGCAGAAATGGAGGCTGAGGTCTTCCAAATGGGGGGAATTGCTCATACTGAGGGCTCCTGACTTGTGGTTGAGCAGCTAGTCCTGTCCTGTCCACTATCACAGGGGTGGCCTGATTGGGGTCTGGAGCAGGGGCAACTGGAGCAGGGGCAACCGGACCAGAGTCCCCGTTGAAGAGACTGTGAGTGTATCTGTGGTCCAGACCATCTGCAAGCTGTGGCTGGGCAGCACGTGCAGGAACCACAGGATTCTGCGCATAGCCATAGGACTGGTAGTAGCGGTAGCTATCGTCTATAAAATCAGAGGGAGAGCCTGGGAGCACTGGGGCAATACCACCGACATACCCTCCCCCAGTGTACCCCTGTCCAGCACCGTATCCTCCACCACCATATCCTCCACCTATAACAGGCTGGAAAGGTGGCTCATAGCTCCTGACAGGTCCTTCAACAAAACTAGGGTCATAAGGTACTGGTTGAAAGGGAGGCTGTTGAGGAAATGGGTTCTGTTGGTAGGATGGTACATTATAAGAAGAAGAAAAGGATGATGATGATGAGGATGAAGAGCCTGTGGATGGCCTGAAGTGAGTGTTAGACGATCCTTGGAACTGGCCTCCTCCTGTGCTACCAGCACTTTGTCTCCAGTTATCAGGCACTTGTCCAAAGCCAAAAGGATGCCTTGCCTGCCCCCGGACAGTCTCAGAGGATCCTCTTGATGGAGCCTGCCGGCGGACATTTCCACCTTGGGGTCTACGAGAGGAGCGTGAACGAGAATCTGCCACTACCACCCTGGGACCTCTGTCCCGGGCCCCTGCCCCAGCGGGGACATACTCAGCTCCACTGTTAAGCAGGCTAAACACCCGACCATTGTTCTCCCACTGAATCACCTGCCTCCAAGGAGTGGCAGAAGCTTCCTGCCCCCGATTTTGGCTCTGTCCCTGAGTCTGTGTGGCATCCTGGGCCTTCCCTGAGCCCAGCAGGACAAATACCAAACATGCCACAAAAATAGACAACATTCTGAAGATGCCACAGCTCGCCACACAGGAAAAAACCCTTCCTCGTCCACCAGCAGCTCAAACTCAAACCACTTGTAGCTTTGTCAATAAATCAAAAGCATCCTCCTGCTTTGGGTACAGCTCCGGAGTGAGCGTCAAGGCAGATGCGGTGTTGAAAAGTACACCTGGAGTTGAGAACATCTGCAAGTCTTTGCTGCCAGCGGTAGAGGAGATTGAATGTGCATGCAGCAGCAATTACACTCAGGAGACAAAAAGTGGGCTTCAGGAGACCCACAGGTGGTGTTACCGTCTGTTAGTGCTATGAGAGTATGTCCTGATTTCTTGTCGGTTTGCTGGCTCGCCCGTCAGTTGGCCGAGCATGGCTTCCTGCCTTCTGGAAAGAAGTGCCTGTGCACTGTTCAACTGCAAGCTTCTATTTGCCTGATTGCTTACAATGGACTGTGAAAAAATCTCAAACTCTTTTTTCAGGCAACATCCCACATGGCCCTAGTGCTAGTGATGTTTCGTGGCCTGCAGGAGCCAGGGCTCCATTAGGCATCCAGAGTCAACATTACCATCTGCAAAGGCATTTAGACATGTAACACTTCTCACTTTCAATGACTTAAATTTGTTTCTCTTGTACAAGCATAAATAGGGACAACATGACCTTCATTTTCCACAGGTGTTTTAAAGGCTTGTTTTGTAGTCACTATGCCTTTAAATATACAATAAATATTTGCAGATGGGAGAGCCTAATTGTAAACAAGACCGATGATGCAATCTGCACAATAAACAACAGGTTGCTTTAAAAGGAATGCCAGTGCAAAAAATACCATAAATTCTTGTTGAGAGAGAAACACATCATTTTGAGCGCTTCATTTGTTTGCGCAATGAATGGTAATTTACAATTTACAATATGACTTCATATGAATGACATGATGCAGCCCCTTCAATTAAATTCTGTTTACATGTTGGATACATTTTGTTTTATGAACACCACCCTTAAATAAATTAACTGAGGTCAATTGGGAAAGTGTTCAAAACCTTCCTCCCACCAAATGTACACAAACGAACACACCACCTCTCTCCACCCCTAATCCCCCTTGCTGCTTGTCGTACACTGAATGCACAAAACACATGCACACATGCAGAGCTCCCAAGACAACACTGTGTGTGCTGCTGTCTGTGAGAACTATCAAAGCACTGTTGCACTCTGAGACCTTCAATTACACAAATGTTCTGAGAGAAAAAAGTCATTAGTTAACACATTCAAGAGGGATTTGAAACAGCCTGTTTATAGCTTACATTCATGGACTGCATGCAGGCAAAATCTGATTTATTTTTTTGATTTCAAAAGCAGCAGTTTGCGTGGTAGTTTTTTTTAACATGGATTGCTGAGGGAAAGGACATTAGGTTTTAAGTGTTGTAGAACTGCAGTCATAAGTATCTTGAATCAGTAACCAGACAAACATACATGCAAACATTATGTCCTATTTCATAAACAGGCAAATGTTTGGCAAAGACAAATAAATATTGATAATTTCTGCACATTAGACTGTGGCCTTACAATGTAACGAGAGGTAAATGTAGTTTATATATACTTCAAGGGGAAAAAAGAGTGAAATTCCTTGTGGAAGGACAGTGCCAGATTTTTGGGAGTTTTCCCCTTTCCCACACTGTTAAGTCGTGTTGCTTCTATCTTTGGATCAGCTGTGCTTTCATGTATTTTGCATTCACATTATATGATTTCTGATTTGTTTTGCCATATGAAGCTTGAGGGCATTTTTTTCTTAATTACAGATTGATCCCATGGGATTTTCCTCAGGAACAGAAAGAGGCCAACCAACTCAAAGCTCCAGACTGAGTTGAAGTCTTGTCACAGAGACATTCCACAGAGATTAGTCTGAGATGTGAGGCAAGGTTGGTTGTTTTTGTATGACTGCTGTGTGTGTCTCCTGTCTGCTGGAAACACCTTGTACCCTGTGAAGTACAGTCAAAGAAGGCATTGATCTGAGTGACTATGCAGCACAGGAGGAAAGCTCAAGGCATAGGCATCATGCTGAGATCAACCTTTAGCTGCACACAATCATAGCTTGGGATGCTCTTACATACTTAGAACCACATTCATTCTCTGAGTGGGTGTAAATAGTACATAGAAAGTCTTAAATATTGTAACACATACATTTATACATCCAAAATCTATTGTTGAGGAGTTATGGGCTATGGTAACTTAATATTTAACTTAAAATGATACGTTTTCAACCAAAATGCATCCTTGTATCAGTACTTAGTGTTGTATAGTGTTGAAAAGTCTGAAGAATTCCTTGCCCAATAAAAAAAGGGATCCATATTTTTGTAACCACACTTTGTAATCAACAAGGGTTTTAAACAGATACGTGTTTTGGAATCAGCCATGAAGCCACAAAACAGATTCTTCTTCACCATTAAAATAGTGCAATGCAAACTGCATACTAATTTTGACAGCTGACAACCAAATATCCCATAAAAAGAGTTTCAATAATTACGGGGGAAAAACTTTGCAGCTGTCAGATGTTGCAACAGCTGGATTTTGCAATACACTTTTTAGATCCTTCCTTATTCAAAGAGGAAGTTATCTGATATACAAATGAAGGAGAGATGAAAAACATGCAGACGAGCAGCAAAATGAATATCTGCCGCAGGAGAACAGCTCCTATCCTGCACATATCTAATACATCCTGCAATTGTAGATATAGAATGGAACAAAGCAGATATGGTTCAGCAAACATGTTGTCAAAAACAAGTCTTCTGTGATGGTGAAATTTGTGTATTAAATGTCTGACATGGTGATAAACCACTTCCTGGTGTCGGTTAGGAATTTGACCCATTCAGCATTTTGCTTTCCTGCAGCTTCCCTCCCCATCTGTAATCTGCTGGAGAAACATAAAAAGATTGCTGGGGCTGCATTTTCTGTGGAACAATTCCAACTATTTTGCAAAATTATTTTTTTGGGTCATGGTAAGGATTATTTTTTTTATTATTATTGAATCCTAATGCAGAAATGTGATGATTTGATCTGTATTGTTGGTATGAAATAGGTCAATTTGACTTGTTCAAACACTGCTGCAGCTAAATGAGTTTTCCGTGCATTGAAAGCAGTAATATTGTAGACATCTGGTTCTAACTCATAACTCATAGCCTAGTAGCCTAGTCATGAGTTAGTAGTCCCTTTGTCCAATAACAGTCTTAAATAAAAGAGGTAACACTAAACCACAACAAGTGTTTGTAGTTTGATTCTGTAATGACTGTTGACTCCAATGGAAGACAACAGACCTTGTCTTTCATCGGCTTTACTCTAATATTAAGTAATTACTTTCATTCACCATCCTAACTTTCATTTCCCCATCGCTGAGACAACAGCTGAGGTTGGCAGTTGCAAGCACATTTGGTCAAACCGCTGGAGCAGTCAGCCTTTGATTTACTCACCTGCTTTCCATTAACTTCATTTTCATTCAAGGAGTGTAATCAGGCACCTGCACTCTCTTCTTGGCTAAGTGTCACACACCACAAAACGGAAACTATAAAAAATACCTTCAATCACAGGATAGTTATAATATTCTTCTGGGCGTAACTGAACCTTGTGACCTTTGTATAAAAAAGCAACCAATAGAACAATTGATATACGCTCGAAGTGTTTTATAGCAAAATGTCATTTTTGAGCATATTTGTAATGTCTTAAAATATCATTACACAGCAAGTTTAAGTGCATGCTGTGACTGTATGGAATGACTTAAGTTCAACATAACAAGACAGTAAAGCGAACAAGCCTGCAGCTGAAATGATTAGGATCTTTTTAGACAACACCGCTTTTCTTCACAGTACACATTACAGCTTTGTATATCAGTTGCATGTGCCAGGCTGAAATCCCTCAAGTGTTTTATAATGCAGTTCTCATGTTTGAGCCTCAGCCTCCAACTCCCTCTATACATATGAAGATGTAAGTGCCAAGTTTATCAAGATGGTCTTGATTGTTCCAAGTGGGATCATTTTGGACACAATATCACTGCTTACGTCATTTAGATTCTTCAAGGAGGAGTATGACATCACATGAAGGTCATTTGTTTCTCTGCACCACATTAGAACCCTAATTAAAAGTGAAAAGAGTTAGGGGCTTAAAACAAAGTAAGACAAAGAGAGGTAATTGCTGAACAAATACATAGTTTTGACGATCACTTCCTTCTCCACAGGTTGTGTCCGTACTATGCAATCAGATTTTAAAGGGACCTCATACCACCCTTTGCCACGCCCCTGGTTGTGACATGTATCATGCATCCATACATGTGTAATACAGTGAATAGTCCCAAAGCTTAATATTCCTTCCTTGCTCCCTCCATAAATAATCAAGATTTGATGGCTCATGAGCACTTTCCCTTTCCTCGTTACCATACAAATGTCCTGATGGATCTTTATACGTTGATGTTCCCTCCTCACAAATTGTGACAGAACTTCGAGGGGGAGATGGAGGGTATAAATCTCCTCTTCTAATCTTTGTTTCTGAATGTAGGTTCAAGACCTGTAACCCTCGCCTCAGATTCAAACTTCAGAGGGGGGGGGGGGACTAATTTGAGCTATGATGGCGGCCTTTTACACAAACAGCTCAACCTCAGGGGAAGGACACGAAGGCAACACACAATCTAAATCAGAGATTATAATGCAAACAGCCCTGTGGGGCTCACTAATGACTAAGGTGAGCCTGAGATGCTGCTTCAACTCTGCTTTGGAATATCAATTAGGCCTCTCAGGGACATGGAGACGGAAGGAAGTGACTGGCATAGTAAGCGCCTACCGCTTGTCTGTGGGCACTTATAGCACACACTATGCACCACAATGACTGCTGGGAGATATTGAGCAAAAAGGAAAAGGGGGGAAAACAAAGTCAAGGTGCTGTGGCTGGGGGTAAGTGATGCAAGAGGAGGAAGACTTCCATTGGCATGTTTTTTCAAAGAAAGAGAAGCCCGTGAATATGTTGAAGCCACCTGTTCCATTATCTCCAGAGATCTACAGCTGGTCCCCAGAGGGTCATCTCTACATGTGCTGTGCTCTGGTGTCTCCACTGACCACAGAACTACCCATCTTCTGTTCTCTTTCTCCAGACCCTCTCCTCCCTTCTTTGTTACATCCTCTCTCGACAACACAAGGTTCTTGTAATCAGATGATGGCTAAGCTGCGATACAGAGCAAAGAGACCAACAACAGGCTGAATCAGGAATCATCTCACACCTCTGCTTGATATTTTTCAAGGAGAAAGAGTCATCAAAGGTTCTCTTCTCAGACACAAAGGCAGGCACAGTCAAGCACAGCCACAGTCAAAAATGATGGAAAAGCCCGTGTTCTATGGATTTTTGAAGATGTGGAGTATATTACCTCTTGCAGGAAGGGTCATATGCCATCAGTGTGATGCTGTACTTGTACTATTAGCAGATTAACCACAGGAAATTCTGGATAATATTTTCAAACAATAGGTGAGTGATTTAGACAGATATAGGCTTTCATTTCTAGACTGCAACCTCTTGTTTGCAATAAGAACTGATCCAGGCACCTTTGAGATACTCTAGCTGGTTTACTAACCCTAACCCACAGCAATTTCTAACTCTGTGGCATAAACACTGTCTAGGAGACTATTTAGTAATTCTAGCTGACGTATGTGATTTCATTTCCCTGTTTTCCCTTTACAGGAAAAAAGCCTTTTTCACAAACATAACACTATCATAATGCTGATCTTACAGAGGGTCGCTGGAGTGAATACTTGTGTTGGTTACTGATAGCATGGTTACTTTTGACGTTGAAAGTCAGGCAGTAGATGCTGGACAGATAATAATGACTTCTCACTGTTTATCCATTTATTGTTTAGCAAATGATCAGTTAAGCTGAAAATGCAGTACACCTTAAATATTCTGTTTATTATATTTATCTAAATTATTTACAGATGGTTCTTTTTTTCAAGTACATTGTGAATGGAGGTGAGATATTCCAAAGTCTGTAAAGTCATTCCTATCCCCCCCTCCCCCTCCACCCTCTGCCTCCTTCTTGAACCAGCAGAGTGATTGATCTGATACGCCATTGAGTCAGATTACATTATGCAGTTCTCACTGATAAGAGTATAGAAAAACAAGTATTTTCTTTCCCCTTATCTCCTCCAAGAGGCTGTGTTTCTAAAAGGAGAGCTATTGCCTCTCTGGTCAGATATCATTATCATTTTGAACTGAAAGGTCTTCAGGACTGATTACATTTTATAGGTTTAGAAATGTCACACCAATGGTCAGCAGTGAGACTATTTGGTCTCCTATCTGCAGAAGGATGATATCCAAAATATAACATGAAACCAAGATCTGAAGCATGGTAATCATTTGGTCAGGTGTTGAATGTGGAGCTTCTTCCTGAAATTCCAAATTTAAAGCCCTGTCTTGTTTAAAGTCAGGGGTAAAATGAATGGAGTAACTTCACAGTTATGATTTTGTATTACCAGGAGAAAGAAAATGAACAACAAACACAAGCCATGGATGAGACAAACGCTACATTATGTTAAGGTTTGATTAAAAAACTCCCCAAATAAAAGCTTCGCCACCAATCCTTAATTATGATAAATGCTGGATAGTGTTAACATGATGATAAAGTCACTCAATGAGTGTTTATCAAAACTTTATTTATCCTGGGAGGGCCTGCTGAGAACATGTGCTCTTTGGCACTACTGCCCTGCATCACATGCACTCATACCTAAAGGCTGCTCAGTCCAAGCACAGTCTCCTACAGTTGGCATCAGTTCAGTCTCACCAAAGGGGTTTGGTGCCTTGCTCTCAACCACTATAATTGAAGGTGTGTGTGTTTGTCATTGTTGAATGTATGTGATAAATATGTCACAATCACATGCCTCCTTGGCTCAATGGATTGCAGAGTTTTTCTGTAATGCATGCTGCTATGTGGGGCAATGCCAAAGTGCTTCAGAGAAAAAAGAAAGGGAGGGAAAGTGCTCTGCAAACCAGATGCAGAGGCCAAGCAAAATAACAACTGGAATATCTGCTCTGGGCTGCCTGATTTAGTGTTCTGGCATTTTGGATTAAAGTGGGCAGGTTAAAACACTTCCCAGGCATTTCCTGATGATCGCAGTGTAGATGGATACATATTGGCTGCCAGACAAACCTGTGCACATGCTCTGATAAAGATGAAGACATGATGTCACACCTCCTCCTTCACTGTCCCTTTGACTGAAACTGAACTGTATACATTTATTTTTTCAGTGACTGTTGAAAATGCTTACAGAGTTAGATAGGTGGAACAGTGCACATACTGCCAGATAAGTTGCACATGCATTTGCTATACAAATGGTCTTTCCTGTATATGACAACTGATGTTTCCAATAACATTCCTGTCCTAATGGTTCATGTTTAACAGTCTTACATAGTTTCTACCTATAACTGTTGAAGTGAAATGCACTTTCACCCCCTTCACCACCCACTTCCCACCAACAAATTACTGCCCCCTTGTGGGTCTTCTTATGATGCTAAGACACTAATACCCCCTCAACATTTCCCATAAATGTTTGACAAGGAAAGACTTGACTGAACAGTATTGATTTCAACAAGTTTACAGTGTAGTGTGGAGTCCATCAGCTGTCACTGGAACTCAGAACTTCTGCAATCAATTCTGCAAATGACACAATCCCTCATCGCCTTTGACACACTTATGCATCAGTTTTATATCAGCTGTTGTCATGAAAATCATCTGTTCAAGAGTAATGCTTATCTCCAATAAGGGTTTTGATATCTACTATTTGCCTTTCAGTTTTCTAATGATGCAGAAGTCTTATCTGTTTCTTGCTGTTCTTTATTATGCTGTTTGAGACAAAATGCACACATTTAATTTTTGTTGATTAAAGATAAGCACAATAAGAGGAAGGTGACATGCTGTTTAATGTGGCTTCTTTGGGTGTTAGGGTGACGGATAACACTGAGGGTCTGATTCACAAAAAAATGGACTGCGTCCACTATTTGCTCCAAAAATTGCAGATGATTTTCTCCTGCTATCTGTTCCATCTCAAGGTCGAATTCACACAGCATGTAGTGCTAATGATATTTAGGTGCAAACACAGCCATTAAGTTATACTCTATGCAGTCTGCTGTTGTTTTACCTCTGAATGTGGGGAGGATATCTGCACCTTTACTTTGCGAGCTGCGCTCTCATGCTGACGGAGTACAATTTTTATTCTGTTTGTATTAATATTAGTAATGTCAAAGCTATATTTACAGAATTCATTTAAAACATTTTTTTTCTTAAAGAGTTGGGATTGTTTCCTTATCACTGGAAAGTTGGGAAGTTACATCTCTTATTAATACTATGGAGCAGTTACGTCCAACTCTTAACGGACATTCATTTTGTCTGTATAACTGCGTGGCTATTAGCACAGACGACTGTCAATTAGATACTTTTTGCAACCAGGCTGATTTGCATGGATAGGGGACTAAATGACACTGTTTGCTCTGCAGTGCAGTTAGGGGTGCATTTAACCCTTTACATGTGTTTTGTGAATCAGAGGGTGTATTTTTGACTCACTCTCTCAGATTTAAGGGGCCCAAAAGCTGTGCAATCCTTTTCTGAATCAGGCCATGTAGCTTTTAAGTGGAACTGCAGCCTCAGATTGTAAGTGATTGCGACAAAATATAGTTTACAGTTAAAATCTGTTTGTAAACACCCCAGCATGAAAATGCTCCATTACTTTGGGACTCGTCAACACCTTTCTGTTTAAAGTTTTACTGTGTGTGAGATTCCCTTGGCAGGCATAATAGCCCTGAAATGCTGACTCGGGATCTGCTTTGCCAGACTCTTCTCTTGTTTTTTTTTCCAGAGTACAGGTCAGATTAAAAGCAGGATGTGTGTTTTCTGTCAAAGCAACACAAACAGCTTCTGTGATTCAGATCAGGAGAAATGATTTGCTGATATTGCAAATTGAATTTCAGACCTTTATTATTTTGTTTTATCTTTTACTAGACATGCCTGCATGTTTGTGAAATGTTGATACAAAATGTGGACTAGATTTTCCATTATCCTTGAATCTAAAAAAGAACTGGTTATAAACATCTTTTGTATGAACATTTTTCACCATTTGCATGTGTTTGTTGCAAAATCATGATTATTTTTGCATCTTGACTGTATCCTTTTTGCAGGAGATGGGAACCCTTAGGCAAATAATAAATAAACAAATAAAGGAATCAATGACAGGAGTGACTTATTATTCTAGTCATGGTATATTCTCAGGTCTTTATCAAACTGCAACCTCCCACCTCTATTTTCAAAAAAGCGTACCTCTCGCCCCTTGTTGCCCAAGCGGCTGGATATTCCTTGTCTTGCCAGATAAGCAGACTGCCCTTTCTGTTCTGGAGAAATGCGGGTAAAAGAATGCAGGATTTGTCCTCTGTGTTAAAAAGAAAAAAAAAAGAAAAAAAAAAGCACCCTGGCTCCCTGTCCTGCAGCTGAAAATGTCATCCTGGCCCTGCAATAAATCACATGGGGTTGTGATGTGTTTACTTATTACCGTGAGGTGCATCGCTGTCATCCACACTCTTATTTACTCCCATGGCCCTCAGCATGCCCCCCAAACACTCTTCCATTTATGCTATATCGCGCTCCCCCTCTTCTGCTTCACCTTTTACACCTTCTCTGTCTCTCTTATTCATTGCACACTGAATGTGAACACCCCTTCCTACATATAACACCAATCTGTATTTAAAGTCACACCCACAGCACAGTATTTTATCTAAGAAAAGTTAAATCTAGCAAAGACTTTCATACGACAGACAGTCAAATTGAAAGCCTTTACCTACAATACCCCGACAGGAATTTTCTGTCATTAAGAATGGTGCAGTCACTGTGTAAATGTCTTAAAAAATTGGCACCAGGCACCAAAGCCAATTCACTGTAGAGAGAAAATAGGGCTGACTCTCTTTATCTGGAGATAAAAGCTCTTGTCAGAGGAACACAAAACAAAATTGGGTGGTAATAAGCACAAAGCCACATTCTATTCTCAGAGCAAAATCTATTGAAACTTCATTTTGCTCCAGATCTTTCCTAGTTAGATGAGATGTCATGTAATAGCAAAGAGACGTAACATTTAGTTTCTCATTACTTTACTTGTAATGGTTTTAATGCTTTACAAAGTGCTAAATTACAACCAAGGCTCTCTCGTGATGAGCAGTTAGCAAGACATCCACCCTCATGGCCGCTTCTCAGTTATAAGAGAAGCACAGTAAGCATGTGTAAGGCAGGAATGATTTCAACTGAATATTACTTAACGCTGCTTTGCAAATACTCCCCAGGTTAAGAAAATAAAATAAATAATTTGTCGTCATGTCATTTTACTCCATAGAGGTCCCCAGTAGTTACAGTAGGCCAGAAAGGAGGCGTGACATGAAAGTGGCAGAGGTTTGATAAGAGCAACAGCAAGCAATTACATGTGTGCAGCTCACCAGAGAATTGGAGGCTGTAACCTGTTGTCAGCACAGAGACATGGCTAAATCTGTGGCCATGGACAATGCTGTTGGATCTGTTATTTGCTGCTTTCTCGCTTTAAAGTTCAAATTTTCACCACAGCAAATACAGGAGTGGTTTTCTACAGTGTCACCTAACATATGGTCTAGCTGGGAAATGCTGTCTGCGATTTTACCATTTTGAGCTTGCTAGCCTCTTTTCTATTTGTGTAATCCAAATATTTATGAATAAATCTGGAAGTGCGATCAATCACCCTTCCCCATTTTCTGTTTTAAATGCAACAGCAGGTTATTTAATAGAATTTAATCATCCACACTCTGAGGCTCATAGGAGATTTTCTGTGTAAATACAAGCGAATATTTGTATCGCTGTGTACGAACACCATCTCCTCTCTCAATTTGAAGTCACTATGGCCCTCATGCCCTCCCTCCAGCTCATTTCATCTTGGATTAGTCACGGCTGCTGTTACAGAAAGATGCTGCAACACTCGGTGAGCAGAACATATGATTCTTTTTTTCCCTTACATAAATCTTTTTTCCCTCTTGTGCATCAAAAATGCTAAAAGACTTGAGATTTTAAAGTCAGTACTTCTGATTCTGAATTCATTTTCATTGTATGATCATGCCTTTTGCATGCTAGTTTTTTTGGCATTCATCCTTGCTCAGAAATGGCTCAATCCATGAGGTTAGGACCTTTGAAGAAGCTGATGGCTCCTGAGTATTTAAGGAACAGTGCCAGACCTGTGTAACTCTCTGGGGTGAACATGGATTAATTGGCAACTTGCTGAATAGCGTGCATTTGTACGTGGGGTCCTTTTACCTTCGAAAGGTGAGGTGAAAGTGAAGGGACAGGAGAAAAAAGGGATATTTCCATGCTCTTACTAATTACTGAAACAGTTTCCTTTTAGGACTTAAGCTGTTGCCTGATAAGCAAGAACGAAATTAGGTAATGGTTGTACACAAAGCTGTGTAAAAAAAATACTGGAAAACAAAACTTAATTCAGAGAATACACAGTGCATTATTGTCTCAACCAAATTCGCTTGAAAATAAAGCTGATGTTGTGGTTTTTGTTGGTAAAGGAAAAGACCTGTTATCAGTATAAAACTTCATTAATAAGCCCTATAAAAATCCCAAACTGTGATATATAGTCCCTCTGTTTGCTGTAGGTCTATTTTAATCAGGTGTTACAGACTGAGTGAACTCATGGAGTAATAGGATGCTTAACTCAGTGAGGCACAAAAACTTCAAAATGTGCAATTAAAGCACGGCAACACTCATTTTTCAATCCAGTCATGCCTTTCAAATTGATGTAGCCTTCCTCCATTTAGTATATATTTCATAATTCAAGTCTTTTTTTACTCATATATGAAACAGATGGGTCAGCAGTTTCTATTTGTGTATAGCCCCCGCCTTTGCTTGGTGTTTCCAGATTATGATGTAGTGCTGCCAGCCGATGAGAGACTGGAGAAATAGAGCAGGGACCATAGCACTGCTCGATGGTTACTTCGTATGTGTCAGCAATACGCTACAAATGCCCAGCACAAACAGACCTGTCCTCTCGACCACTCCTTGACAAGGGGAAGGTCGGATGAATGAGGAAGGTAGACAAATTACAAATCACAGCTGAGAAAGGAGAAGCAGAGCAGGAGGCCAGCACTGCGGTTCCCAGAGCCTGGATTTGTCTCACATGACTAATGACAGCGGCCGATGGTGGATCATACATGTCATCAGTGTTCAAAGGCCTCAAATCCAGTCCCTGGAAGGACTGTTAGTTTCCCTCTGCCCCTGGCCCTCTCCCCTGGGTGGTCATTAGTGGTTAAAGTCCCTCCATCTCTCCACCAGTAGATGGCGTGGGTGATCTGACTGTTATGCCAGAGAACACAGTGGGTAAAGATGGAGGCTATCTGCTGTCTCTGACTGTCTTCATAATGATGTTGCTGAGTTACATAAGAGTGCAGTATCTCTCAGCAGGCTCAACATAAGAAATGATGTGTTAGATCTCAGCACAAACTCCCTGCTTTTATTTATTTTTGTTACTGCACAACTAGACCAAAGGGCCGCTAAAATGATTTCTTTTTACGTCCCCGTGTGAGTGATAGTGAAATCCTGCTTTGATCACTGACCTAATTAATGAAGCAATTGATGAATGTAAATACTAGATTAGTTATGCAAACGATAACACCAGAGGAAAAAAAATACATTGCCCCAATTAGGAAGTTCTGAAGGAACAGATATTATGAATGCATGAGACAAGATCTTGTTCGTGATTGACTTAAAATATATAGAAAAACACAACTGAAGCTGTGGATTAGAGAGTGTTGCAGAAATGATAGAAAGTGAGTTCAAGATGAGGGGCTTTACTCTTGCCCTTCCTTTTTTTATTCTAGCTGTGTGAAGAACCCACTTTGCTCATCTCACATTTCCAGGCCTGTATTAGATTCTTTAACTGTAGATCGATCCCCATACTTGGGATATCCAGGTCGAAGCTTTTTATAGCAATTTCATTTAAAGCTATTTAGTGTTGCTGACATGTGAGTCCAACCAAATGTAAAATTGCTGCATACGCTATACAATATTTTATGTATGGTCCTACAGATGACATTAAATCAATTACATGACAGGCAAGAAAATTACATTAAAAAACAATACTGTATATAAGAGCAAAGAGCACTAAGAGTAGATCTGATTTAATAATATGCTTCAAGTATATGTTAAAACTATTGGTTATCATGGGGTTATGTTATCTGTTCTGTTTACAGAGGCCTGGGTAAAATTATAGTGCAAGTACACGCATGTTTAAGAGTGTGTGGCTGCAGCCAGGCTAGCTGTTCTGGGAGGCTGCTAAGACTCAATGTTGCTTTGGGCTTAATGTTATGGCTAACATTTAACATGCTTATGTTTAGCAGGTATGATTTGCACCATATGTATTTTGTTTAACATGTTAGCAAGCTAACAGATGCTTATTATCACTGAGGCGTAGTGCACTGTGGTTGAACGGAATGTCATCAGGTTTACAGGCAAATTAAATTATTGGTGACATTATACTTTTGGCTGACAACTTTAATAAATGTAGGTGAGGCTAACCAAGTCTTGAGGGCCTTTCAGATATGACACGGCTGCGCACCGTTATCAAACCCGGTCATTGTCTTTTGTGTTGCTCCGCGCAAGTGCGTATCTCCTTGCCGCCGAGTTGAGCGCAGTCGTTCTTGCGTGCTATTGAGCGCAGCGCTCCCTGATGTCACCGCCGCGCGTCCAATAGGAGGGGGTAGCTCGGATCACAACAAACGGTGTCTCACTTTCCTGAGCTCTAGTTTGAAGACCTACCAGGACATCAGCAAGAAAGCTCTTGTTTGCAAAGATATTTCCAACAGTTTGGGCGTACCAGGTGTGTCTAAAAAAATGTGTATCATTCTCGTGAAGCGGTTGTTTTAGCACTGCAGCTCTTGGAAGTGCCTAAACTTTCCCACATCCTTATGTGCCCTGAGGATTTCATGAACACACACCTTTTTCTTTGATGCTCGTCTCCCCCTCTGCAGCACAGATTTTTTTTCTTCTCAATAGTGGACACATAGGCCTACATAGTGCTGTGGCAGAAGCTACTTTCCCGACTATTGTTTCGGTCACCTAGCAACGCGTGCTGTGGCTTTTTGCTCGTGCACGCATTGCGTCCTATCTGGAAGGCCCTTCAAGGAGTTAGTTGTAGGGAGAATAACAAAAAAATGCCTGTACAAAATTCAATGGTGAAACATCCAATATTTGTCAAGCTATTTCACAGACAAACTAAAACCTCATCCTGCTGGCTGTGAAATCGGTTGCTGACAAGGATTCATCATCCACGGAGAAAGAATACATTTCTTTAACAATAAGTTCCATAATATCTCTGTAAAGAAGCCCCTCCTATTATTTCTTCTTTATAGTGTACCTAAGCATAGCACTATAGTGTGATATACAGCATGCTACCATTATAGGAGCAAAAGAGGTTCAACATCACTCAAGCTCACTTATTGCATTTTCATTTTGTGTACAACTGAGAGAAATCTTTAATTTCCTTAGAGGAAAGACTGCCCCCCATTCAGAAGATGTCTGATTCATTTAGAGGGACCCAGTTTTGAGAATACTGAAAATTAAACTGGGGCTTCAAGACTTCCACATGATTATATTTTGGAAGTATGGATAGTTCCCAAGGAGTGTTTTGTTTTTACAATTAAAAATGTAAAGATGCTGAGATTTAGAAATTTGATTTGGGGTTTTGAAATCAATGCAAACAGATAAACAGGTATTTTTTTCTCTGTGTATATAGCCAGTCTGTGATTGGGAGAATAGCATTCATCCAGCACAGTAAATAACGGTTCATTGTTTTGAGCCAAGGGTTGAAGTTAAGGTCGAACCGCTCTGACAGCTTGGGACAGATGTAAATAGCTTAATATGGGATTGTGCCAGTAGACAGAGAGATAGGTGGTGTTTAGGCGGCTGCATCCCAACCACTCAGGCAGAGTGGAAGGATTTATTCCGGACGATGGAGTAATTTGTGATTTAGGGGAATGCCTCACTAAGCTGGATGGTCTCTTGTTACAGATTTTTTACAACTATGTCATTATATGCCTGAGGAAGTCAAATCATGGGCCGAACTGAAAATGGTTGGCAGCAAACGTGTGACTGGAAGGTTGCTGGGTCAAAAATCTCCAACAGCACTAAAGTCTTGGCTTTGAAAGTGAATGAATAATCCCCTCTTTCTAACCCCAACAGCTTAAGTGGAGCTATTTAGAGACCTGCAGTTGAAGACTGTGGTTTTAGTGTGAAGCTCTAACACACAAATGAGCAGACAGCAAAGTAGGCCATTTCAGCAGAGAACACTTCAAAATTCTCTGGAAAAAAGCCTACTTATCACAGTTTCACTCAAGATTTTAGAAATGGTTGGTATTAAGAATTTATGTTCAATTTTCACTTTAACAATGTTGCATGCAGCATAATTACCTTATCATTAATGCCAAATTATTAAAGTTTGAATATACTGTACATTGTATTCAAACATCTTATTTTTGCATAATGTCATTTTCTTATTTTTTTTTTCCCAAATTGTAATACATTTTATATTCTAAAGGGGACGTATTATGAAAAATCTATTTTACAGTATTTTAGAACATAATTGGGTAACCTGAGTGTCTCACGACCCACAAAATGTGGAATAAACCCATCCAGTCCTTTGTTTGTGGTCTGCATAAGAAAAATGCTCCGTCAGAAAAATCCCCTCCAATTCCATGATATCTCCACCCATGGACTCCACCCCCAGCCTGGAACAAAACTTTTGAGCAGGTCTGCCTTTAATGTCTTATTTTTGCTCAATTCCATGTATTTGAATGCTCCAAATATTATAGATGTTTTGTTTTTAACTAAGTTACACTTTAAAATGCTTAATGCATGAATGGTGTATGCCTGTCCCGGACTAAGGATTTATAGTCTACTGATTGTTGAATGTTTTGAGGTTGTTCTTTTTCACTCATGGTTCCATATTTTTATTTGAGTTTAACCACATGTCTTCTAGACTTGGAATAAGAATTTATTCAATGATAGGACTTTATCTATTGTTTTCTCACTCAATAAGGTGACCTTATGATGATATTACACATGTCCAAGACAGAAGGCACAGACACAGACGGCTCACATGGGTGCGAATTCAACCATCACAACAGCCACAATCTATGCATCTGTCAGACCACCAACACACATACAAGGTCTTTTAGCTTACCATTTGAAGATTTACTGTACTCTGCTGATCATAATATTCCAAATACGGCTTCCCACGATTTAAATTCAGTAAAATATTTAATCTAAACACATTACATCCATAAAAATCAACGGGCTGCTTTAAAAGAACTTTGTTATTCAGCTTCTCTTTTGACAACACCTCATAACAGCCTATAACAGCCAATGAGAGCCTTTGTTGAAAGGAGGTGCCTCCCCCTGTTCTGACAGCCAATTGTATGTGACTGTGCCGATGACTGTCTTGTAGCCAATTAAATTCTCAATACATAGATATGCTGCTTCTATCAATACTTTGGGGTGATTTCTTCATGCAAAAACTAAGGAGATTGATTTAAAGTACGAGTGGTTTTCAGAACTGCATAAATATAAATGTATTACTTTTAATGCACAGACAGACTATGAGCCATAAATTATTTGTAGAAAACAGACACATTTATGGAAAGACATTGAGCACCCCCATATAGCCGAAATGGAATGGTCCTCGACTGTGAGACAGGCAGTTGACTGAGGCTCTGACAAACGAACAGTTGAGTAATCGACGACTATATGGGGTCCTCCCTAGAATTGTACTTTATATATAAACTTGTCCTGCTTTAAACCCTCTTCTTAAAATCAGAGCAAATAGCCTACTGATGGAAGTTTTTACAAAGGAACCAAAGCTGTATGTGCTGTGATGTAAGGAGGAACAATGATAAAACCAGAGAGGCTTTAAAAAAAAGTCCCGCTTTCTAAAGTTACCTGAATTTTCCGGCTGCCTGTGCCATGTACTAATAAGGATCAGAGGCCCTCCATATGCTCCTCGTGTCCCTTTCTACACTGAAGACTCCAGGGATTAGGAGGTTTGTGCTGCAAATGAAGCCAAACTGGCCCCGGATTAAGCGGGGCGTATAGACTGAGAGAGACAGAGAGAGCACTAGAGGCTGAATAATGCTCGGTCTCACTACTGTTCTTTCACGTCTTGTTTGAAAGCACAGACTGATGGCAGCCAGAGTGGATTCTTCGACAAATTAATGCTACTGTACAAAAACTGTGTAAACTATATAATTTAGATACAGTTTCCTCCAGGATGTGGAGTGATGTATTCATTCTGCATCAGTTCTGTTGATGAATTCTAATGTAATATGCCCTGCCCCTGTACAAGCTGGTTCATTTAAACCTTTTAGTAAAGATCTCTTCACTCATATGACCATGTTCAGAGTTTTCAGTTTAATCAGGTTTGGGCAGAAACTGTTGCACCTGTAGGGGCAGCCATTAATATCATTATCTGGGCCAGCATAGGTAAGTGTTAAATTTCTTGTGTAGCTGATGTGATGTGCAGTAAGAACGGACCTGATTCTATGAAATTAAGTCACAAGTGGTCAACATGCCTGCTGATTCAGGAACCAAGGACTGACTCTCCTCATCTGCACTATTCTGTGGTCCTGATGAGCCAGCTATCACCTTGTGATACCAGAGAGCCAGAAGAATAAAAAACATAACCACTTATGAATTTATCTCTTTAACAACTCAAACCACGCTTTAACAACTTAACAAGGACAAGTAGTTTTAGTGGTTTTATCCAATATATTGAATTATTCATGTACCTTACTCAAGTGTTTGTATAAACAATATTGTAAATGACTTTGTATTGAAGGTAGCTGTTTTCAGTAAAATCACTCTGATAGGCTGTTAGAGGTAATGTTTTGATACTTATGTAGACCCAACTGGCTGTGTGTTCAATAACTGTTTCATGTTGTTAAAATGTAAACATTGAAGTTGGTACTGTTATTTGACAAGGACATTTAATTGACAAGCTTAACAGTATTTTGTTCTTATGATGTATGTACATATTTTCCATGGACCCCTGTGCTATGTGCTTTTTCACTGTTTAACTTCAGAGAGTACAAGAAGACAACAAAGTGAATTAAACCTACTGGTAGACTGATGCCTTGGAGTCTCTTTGTTGGTCACATGAACCTCGTGTGCAGGTCTTCATAGTCGCAATAACAGCTTGCAAGGTGATAAAAAGTCAAAGTTGTGAGAGCCTTAGTTAGCAAGTAGCAAAAACGTTATACATTTATTCTAAGGTGCTGTAATAAGTTTTAGTTAAAACTAGTAATTTTTCAAAATCTTAATAATAGTGTTTCATTAAAACTTCATTTGTATTAATTAAAGCATCCTTAACCATGTGTCTTGTTATTATGACAATATGATAAAATGTACTGGGTCAGTATATAAATAAAAGCCTAAGATTTTTATATCATAATTTATTAGCATTAAAACTCTTTA
Organism: Labrus mixtus; assembly: GCF_963584025.1. Classification (NCBI taxonomy): domain Eukaryota; kingdom Metazoa; phylum Chordata; class Actinopteri; order Labriformes; family Labridae; genus Labrus; species Labrus mixtus. Next base: position 25,420,480 of record NC_083612.1, on the reverse strand, counting down.
TTGCCTTACTAAGGGCACACTCACACTCACACTAGGCAAAGTTGTCCCATACTGTGCTTAAGCACAATTGTCCCCCCCTCCCAATTCCCACACTGCTCCAGGACTAACCGGGCCTGAGCACAGTTACCTCTTGTATATAAGGTCGTAATACAACACATGCATGGGTCCATGCACATACGTCCGTACATTGGCGAACAACACGGAGAACAAAACAGTACTTTACTGACTTTGTGGCTTATTTTGAGTCATTTTATTCAGATACAGCAATAATACTCCGTGATTTCTCCATAATGAAGGCTGTCAATGTTGTGTACCCGTGCTTGTGCTTGTGCATGAACTGTACCGTGCCAGGGCCAAGGAAGTGTACCGTGCTTGAGAATAGATCGCAGCACTCAAACTAGTCAAACAAATTGGCCTTTAGGGGTGAAAACGTGCTTGGGCACGGTATGGATTGCATAGTGTGAGTGTGCCCTAAGTCACCTTTAGGAAGCTTTTAAAGTTGCTTTGTTAAATATACACACTAACTGTGTGCATGGTTAGGTTAATGATGTCTACGTCACAAAGATATCATACATGTTGAATACACAAAGCCCTTTGAGACCTTGTTCTATTTGTCCTAAATAGACTTGGACTTATCTTTATATATTTTTTGATGAACACCAAGCATTTAACAGTAAATTCTGAATACAATGCATGTTTAGGATGGGGATCCCAGTAATCCAGTGAATTTACAACCCTCTATGTATAAAAGTCATCTTCTTTTGGTTGCTTTGGAATTGGCTTTGACCTTAACTTTACTTCTGGGTCCTGATCCTTTAATGAATAAAAACAATCAAAGCAACAACACAAATGTGCTTCACTCAGCCATTTCAATGTCAAAAGGAGCTCATGACTTTAACTAACTCCATCAAGAGTGGCTGTGACTTAATTAAACCTCGCAAACATCGTCACAGACCACAGGGCTGGCACTGCTGCCTTGCCAGAACTCCAAATGTGAGAGAAATGTCATTACCTCAAGATACTTTCTAAAGAAAACATTTTTCTAAGAGGACTTTATACTGCTTCTGGCTATGATCCCTCAGCAGACATCACTTTGTTGGGCCAATAATTACATACTTTGTGTAAGTTTAGTTTCTAACACCTATTAAACTGTAATGAAACAGAGATCAAACTCATATCTTTCCCTATATATAAAACAACTTAATAATTTATTAACAGCATTCTTTTTTACAATAACCTTGTAAGTTAAAAGTTTGGCAGTAGAACTTGGACTAAACCTGTTAACTTTTCAATTCACACATCAGGACTTGGCTATATGGTTACAGGCCATTATTGACTGATCATTAGAACCAGTTCAGCAATGTGGAAAATGGGATGTTCAGCATTTGTAGCTACAGGTTTGTGAAGCAGATTGTATTAGCTCTTGCTAAGAAGAAGCGAAACTCAGAGGTCGCTTAATTAAAAGGCAGCATCTGTTCAGTGAGCGATTAAATATGATCGGCATTAACACGTAGTATTTGAACCATATTTCTGGCGCTATGATTTCTTTAACAGATGATTTAACAAGCAGCTGCTGGTTTTTGTGAAATGAGCTAGAGTTTCCATCACTCTGCCAAGCCACTTTGTCAATATGCTATTTTCTACGCTCGAGGTGCTTGTTGCCAGTTAAGTCTTGCTTGGCAGTGATGGGTAGCCAAAGAATCTCTTCTCAGGTCAGGTTGGCCGACCTGAGAAGCAATTGTCAGACTGAGGACTGAAACAGAACTTTATAGTCTCTATCTTAAAATGCTGTGCACTGCAAATCTTTTTCCCTCTGATGGGTTTTCAACACAAAAAAAGATTAGGCTGCCTGCATGTACTACAAAGCAACCTCTGTAAGTGAAGTTGAGAATGTTTCAAAATGTAATAGGTGTTCATGACCTATTCAGTAACTTAAAGACTGAGTTGGAGATCATCAGGAAGTGACCTTGCACTGCTCATGCCTATTTGATAAATTACCCATGCAGACTTTATCAACTCACTTTGTCCTGAGTCAGGGCTCGACATTATAACTGGCCCGCTGGCCCGGATGAATGATTGACAGAGTCTGGGCCAACTGATTGCACATTCAGCTGGCCCGCTCGGGCCAGTTCAAATACTGCCTGAAAAAGAAAATAGACAGTAACACGTTCTCAATTTCACAGCGCTTTCCTGTCATACTGGTGTTTTGTCAGTAATGTTTTTTAAAAGTCGCGCTAATAACTGCTACAGCATCAACGTATCATAAGCCCTCATGCGCGCGCATGTGTGTCACAGTTGAAAGGCAGCCGACGGCTTCACTGCTGTCCCTCCCGCGAGCGTGCTCGCTACTGTCGCAGGTTTTCTCTAATAAAAAAAAAAGTTTGGTAAAACGGTTTTAAAATCATCAGATCTTGACAAAAGCTGATCTTAAATCAGCATTCAAAGGAAAAAAAATCACCGGAAGAGTTGAGAGTGACAGCAGGGCATGACGAAAACAGAACATAGAAAAGTTTCAGCCACAGTGACAGACAGCTGGAGGAGCTGGAACAGCTAAAATTCCCCTTAATGTTAAAGACTAGATCATGGTAAAGATAAAAGTTATTCACAAAGCATCTTAGCCCTTAAGAGAGCTCCTAAAGTAAAGATCTAAGGATGAAGAGTTTCTCACAGAGAAGAAAGAAGGAGAGAAAGGTGATCAGAACAATTCCAGCTCTATCACAGCCTCATATTAATATCAGTCAGATTAAGTAGACTCTTACAGTTACCAGCATGGTGAATAAACATGAGCACATGAATATAAGAAAAACACACAATATTTTTATAACTAGAGCTCAACTAATTAAACAAAAGTTATAATTTACTTTTGCGTCAGAATGGTTCAAGAGTAGCCTAAATTGGTGACTGTTATTCTTCGAATCAAAAGTAACGTTCCTGGGCCAGCGGTTACAATGGTCGGTCCAGTGATCTTTGAAAACCTGTGGCCCGGTGGCAAATTTAGCTTAATGTCAACCCCTGCCTGAGTGTTACAGGACAGAGTAACACAGTCCATCAGTATTCATGTGGCCAATGTTCCACAAGCAAGAATGAGTCAGATGTGGAATAGTTGGAAACAAAAGTAGTGCTCAAGTAAAGTAAAGGAAAGGAAAGGGCAACTGAGTAAGTGTTTTTCAATGCCCCTTAAGCAGACTGACTACCAAACTAGACCAGGTAAGCTAACACATTTATCATCAGCCTGAGGGTTTCCTGTTTCAGAAATGCTAGTTATCGGATATTCTCCATTAGAGTTGTTCCATAACCAATTTATGCCATGCCTCTGATACTGCCCAAATACAGCAACAGATATCAGCAAGTATGCTGCTCCATGCAACTCCAAACCAAAAGGGAATTTCAAACTCAAATTGTACAAGATGCCATTACACACTAATATAATACACTCTATACACACTATATAATAATAATACTAAAGAAATAACTCATCCTGACGTTTCTTCCAGGCTTTAGAGACAAACAGGTGGGATGTTTTTTGTTTGTATAGTGGCTGCCAATGGTAGCAACTGTTGTACAACAACAATGAATAATTGATTTCAGGTTTTTTATCACGTAAAAATAGCTAGTAACACTTGCATAACCTTTTTGAAGCTTCACTGAAAAGAAGTGTTAAAATGTGTGTTCCCTCATGCTTTGGAAAACATAGGAAGTCTAAATGAACTACAAGACTAGCTGCTGCTATTTGTAGCTTGTTATGATTACTTTTCTGTCTTTCCTGAGATTTATTTTTTTGGGGGGATTCTAACTATCCACAGAGGCTCTGTAATCAAGAGTTCCTACAAACCTAAGTGAGAAAATGTTGAGAGAGATAAGTCAAACAAATCTTCTCCACAGTGAGTCATTGTTCAATCCAAGAATTATTTTTATATTCTATCTCAGTTATATGGACTGTGAATTCACTAAGTTATTTGCCATTTATTCTCTGAGCCAGCAAAATACAAACATGACAACAATCTTATCACATCGATAATGGATCAATAGCTTTTATTTTAAGTCTCGTACTGGCACTGGATCAGAACTCAGCATTAACTTATTCCCAAATAAAGGTATTGGAATTGTTATCAAAGGGAACAAACGTTTTTATACATTTCTTATTTTCCGTTGTTAAAAATGCTCATATGGTGTTTCGGTTCTTCAATAGAATTAAAATGCTAAAAAATAAAAAATAATTGTGTAGAGAGAAATTCAGTGGTCTCAGTAGTTCAAGCAGGTAATTTATTCAGCAACTAGTCCATGTTTCATAGCCCAATAAGTTTATGGAAATTGTATTTGCCAACTTTTAGACACCAGGATGCAAGTCTTTGGAGCATGATGTGCTTCTGGCCACAGCAAAGGACCATCCTCAGCAAGCCTGCTGGCTACGCTCCAAACTTTCTGAGAGAGCAGACAAGGGAATATAGGGATGCTGTGACAGATGGGGACTGGGGTCAGAAACAGGACAGCAGAGCTGTGCTTTAGAGTCCCATGGATATCTCACACTATTTCACAACCCAACAAATTAGAAAACAAGAATTGATTTAATGAAAGCTTGATATTGTTGTGTTTGTAACATTTTTAAAGGACCAAGAATATTTTTGTTTTTCCAAAAGGGTATAGATACCTGATTTATCACCCATACAGTGTGATGTTTTATATTAGTAGTTTCATACCTCTGAGTTACATCCCTCTCTTAAAAGTGGTGGTATTGGTGTTTTGGAGAAAAAACTGAAGGATTTACAGTTGAATTCATGTTTGTTTTTTGTCTTTGAAAAGTACAGCTGTTTTTTTTTTAAATCATCTTTAACCAATAGCAGTCTGTGGAGAGTTAACAAAATGGTGTTTGATGTGACAAAAAAATTGTGAAAACTCAAAGAAACTGATTTACAAACTTTACAAAACAGCCAGATTCTCTTATCTCTAAACTCCTTCATGGCTTTCTCTCTCAGTACATCCACGGTATCATGGAGCTTCAGATAACACATTTTCAATCAAGTTGAAACCCTTTCAACTTGGGCAGATGGGTCTTCACCTCAATTTTCATGGCATAGAGTGAGTCTGCTGTTGTTCATCTAGAAGCAATGCTAAATAAAGCTTAATGTTTTACAACACTACAGATCTGCAGCGTTCAACGTTTTCTTTTGGGAGCTGAAGTTTAGAAATAATTTGAATTTGAAGTCTTTATTTTTTTAAATGATGAATACAAGTTTATACATGTTCATATTCCTAAAGATATTATAATCATGGTCATTATTTGTATTAAAGTTCACGAATACAGTGATTATGATCATATTTGATGCTTTGCAGTGCCTTTTCTGGAGCACATAAAATGAAAGCAGAGACACCGTCACTGTGAGCAATTTCAAATTCCCCAAGTGATGAGAACACATGCGCATGTTTACATCATAGAAATTAACAATTCTCAGACACAACTTCAAACATGAAATATCGAGGTACTTGTGCAAACTGTAATAAAGGCAACCACCTGATACAGCAAATACATCTGATCTGAATTCTATGTTGCAGAATATGTTTTTGAGGCACTTTGTATACTGTGAAACACACACATTGAAATACACACACTGCGATGATCACCTCTTGCCTGAGGGATGTGTCCACTTATGTTTATGCAGGCTTGTACTGTTTGTCTGTGAGTGTGAATCAATGTGTACTTAGCAGTGCATTTGTTTGCTTGTGTCTATGTGCCTTGCCATATCAAGCAGCAACCCGTATTTCTAAGTGGTAGAACTAATGCTGAAGTGCCTAGAGGTATATTCAAATTGAATTCAAAGCAAAGTTTTGTCTTCATTAATTCATGTGTTTTTGGATGGCCCGTTTTTAAGCCAACAAGTTACTTTATATGAATTTTTAGCTCAGTGTCTAAATATCACAGTGATTCTTAGATGACAATGTTTGTGATTACAGTAAAAGGTTGTTTTTTCCTTTGAGAAAATATTGGCATTGGTAACATGAAAAGCACAGGTTTATATCTAATGAAATATACAACACAGTCGGGCTTTTTCAGAAACCTGAAGAGAGCAAACTCTTCATTTATGTTGAGTCCTACCTTGCCTTTTCCAACTACAACAGTTAAGGCCGCATCAAAATAGATATAACATATTTTAGTAAAAATGATCTTCTAAACTAACATTGTAATGGATCAGGGTTTGATCCTGAGAGCAGCAGCCAATCTTTTAGGACTTTTGGGGTATCCATAGGTTATTTCAAGGGCCAAGACGTCTCTTGGTGTCCTGAATTCCTTTTAGGAGACAACCTTAATGATTGGTTGCTAACTTTGCTCATATGTAGAGGTCTGTTTGTAGAGATTAGTGAAAATGCTCTATTGCAGTCAGACTATAGCTGAAAAGTTGTGGAGTTGCATTACTGCCTTTGCATTTGCTTATTTAGCTGTCCGCACAAACTGTTTTCCCAGATACAACAAATTCACACAGAAAGCTGATTGATACTACTAAGACTACAACAAAAGACAAGCATGACTTTAAGGTTTAAGTGAGGCAAACAAGTCATCAACTTGTAAGGCCTGTTTACAGTAATATGATCATTTTCATACTGATTAAGAGACACAAATTGTCTTTGATGATATGACTGGGGGTCTAATCTAGTTATATGGCAATTCATCTCAATCATGATGCCTCTTCTGAAGTCCAATGAGACGGTATCCTGCTGATAAATGTCAGGTAGGACACAATAAGAGGTGGCTTCATTTCAACTTGCTCCTTAGGCTTCACTCCAAGACAGGCCAAGCTCTTATTCCCTGCCCTTAAAATTATACCCTGTTTCTTCACACAGTCAACCAAGAGCCACTGACTATGAATAATGCAGCGGGGTAATCAGGGCCTCTCAATGGATGCGCAGAGCATGGAAAGGTTTGATAAATATGGCCCAGATTCTGCTGCTGCATACGGTATGCTTAAAACCCAACAGAAATAATTTAAACCACCATCATAAACTATTAAACCACTCACCGGGTCAAGCATATTACACAGGTTTTAAGTCACCTAAGCAGGTTAATAAGAGGATCCTGAATGCAGTAAAAGCCTGTGGTCTTAATAAGGACACTTTAAAACCTCCCTCAGATCAATAGTGTACAGTTTTTTTGATTTGAATTATCCACAACTCAGCAGGATACAGATTCTCAAGAACATGGATTTCCTCGCTATGCCCATAACTACAGGAAGTTACAGCCCTAAAGAAAAGTTATTGTTGTCATTTGGGAGCAATCGATCTGAAGCATTCAAGTGGTGCCAATGTCACATCGGAGGTCTCTATACAGTGAAGATCGATCTGAGACAAAACCCATTCTACTCTCAGTGGCAGTGGGACAGTCTGTTATCAGTGTAACGAGCACTTCAATTATAACAAGAGCGGCGGCGTTCAGATCCAAGATAATGCCAGAAAAAAGAAAGGTCACTAGTGTTTCTCAGAGGTTCTTTTATAATATGAAGCCACTGATACCTGCTGTCCATCAAATGAACTGTCTGTGGCATCACTGAACACACCAAAACACAAGGATCTAAACAGGACTTAACTGAACACAGTGTGGGCTATGGCTGTTTCAAGACTGTAGTAAGGCAAGTGGAGATAAACACTCTGTTGTAAGGGGAAAACATGTCTTGGGCTGTTGGGTGCAGAAAAACCTGACCTCCATTACTATTGAATACCGTCCTTGAAGACACCCTTTGAAGCAAAATGCAAGCTGACGAGGAGTTGCATTTTATGTCCTTGAGGCTGTTGATGCAGCACGTGGGTCCTTAATACACAAAAACATTGACAACTCTCTTCAATTCAATGTCATAGACATGACTGCAAAGTATAATATTGTATGATCTGTATGTCTTGAGTTTTTTTATAATACAGAAGGTAGCCATAAGAAAATGTCTGGTGTCACCGTTTAACTGGTGTCTGAATAACTGCTAATACTCAGAAAGTTGTCTGGAAGGAGCAGCTTTAAAGGGTCTTTAGTTTACTATTAAAATAATATTTAACGTCCTACTTTTACACCCCAAATCTTACTTGCTGATGACTGTTCAAAACAATGAATATGGTGATGACTGCCTGTTTCTAGTTGCTAGAATTACTGTCGAAACTCATTAAAACCCCACAAAGTATTGACATGGTGACTTAACGTGCATTAATTGTTGCCTTTCATCAAACATAGGAAAATACAGATTGTGTCACACAGGAACACAGCAAGCCTGTCTTCTCACCATTTTCCACTCATGAAGTTCAAGCGTGATGTGTTAATTTCCTCCATTTAAAAAGCCCCAGTCAGAGTTCGTTTCATTTAGTCCACATTACAGAAGTTATTTGCTAGATATTGTGGACCTCGTCTCTCTACTCGCTGGCAGTTGGCTGCATACCGGCAGTGTAGTAGTCTCTCACTGTGTCATATTGATGGAGGATTCTTTAATAGTTGGACAGTGAAAGCCTTGTGTCTGGCAGGCAGATTTCTATAAACTACCCATTAGAATTAAGCTTAGAACCTTTAGTTTTTAACTTTACATGTTAATTTCCTCCATTTAAAAAACCCAGTCGTAGTTTTGTTAATAACTTTGTCAATCACTCAGGTAAACTAGTAGTTACTGTATGTAGCTCAAGTTCTTTGAGTACGTGCATAGCCATGGGCGAGGAGAGAATATCTTGTGTATCTCAGTCAATTTTCATCCATTTAAGATCATATACCATTTAAGAGCAATCATATGTTTCATTGAATTGTCATGAAGCGTCCAGAAAATTCATAAAACTTAAGTTTAAAATAAAAATGGGCAAGATAGTCCAATCAGTCCAAGGGTATTTATTCTCAGCAGAAAAGTTACAATGCTTCATAAATTAATATAACATTTCCATGTCTAAATTTAAGGTCTAATTATTGATTTCTTGAGTATGAAACTAATTAAAAAGAAAAATCATATTTAGAAAGCATTATCCTTAACTTTTGATTATAAAGACAGTATTTCTTACATTATATTTTAAAGGAGAACTTGGACTATAGGGAGCTCTATTTTGACTTATGCAATCCTAAAATCCATTCAAAATCTGCTCAGGTTTTAATTAGGGCAGTAAAATGAAAAAAATTATAAAATTATGGGGTTAAAAAAAAAGACTAATCAAAAAAGAAAAGAAAGTGCTGCCTCTATACCATCTGCCTGAATCAGTGTGAATGCAGTGATATTTAACATTAGAACCGTAGCTATGATTTTGTTGGTTAAATGTTTACAAAGCTCTGGGTCAACTTTCCTCTCTCTGGTTTAGTGAAATCCGACTCTTGTCCTCTGAGCTGCAACTAAGATGCTGTGGTTCATAGGTAGATACCATTGACTTTCACTGGTGTACACAGGTAACCCCAACTATAGTGGCAAGCCTCCCTGCATTTTAGCTGTTTTTACTGTTTCTAATGAAACAAGCTGGCACACTTCGTAAAACCAGAATGGTCCATACTGTAGAAGAAAAAGTACATCACATCCATCCACAACCCAGAGCCTGATTCTCTGCAATGGTGAGATTACAGAGGTGATAATAGACCACCCTACCTTCTGCATACACATACGCACATTCACAGAAAAGAGCATGAGACCAAAATGCAATTTCCATGCAAATTCTGAGCACATTTACAAAAGATTTCCATATTCAGTGTGATTTTGACTCAGCCTGTTTACTTTGCTTAACCTTTTGATTTATTTATACACTTATACTTTTTTCTCGCGCCTTTCGCTTCCTCTCTGTGTCTCTTCCTCATGTGTTGGCGTGATGCAGGTTTTGTGCATTGACCAGAATGTACGGGCACAGGGCTGTTTTACCCTCCTGTTCTTGTTGCTTTATTTATTCATGTGACATCTTGTCCTTTTGCCTCATCCAGCTCAGTGCTTCGCCGGGATACAGATGCTTTAGATAGCAGACACATTTGGGTTGCTCAAGCACTGATCGTATGCCAGCCACTCCGACAACACCATTAATCTCTCTTATCAGTATCTCAGTGGGTGCTCAGGCCTCCAGAATGGTATGTTCTGCATTGGGCTGCCATTACTCAATAGATGCTAAACAAACCACGTTGCTCCCTCTGATTTAGCCTCAGTATTGAGAGGTACAGCTCTTAGCTGAGGAGACAAAAAAGGCCATCTCTCTCCCAGTGGCAGCGACCACTTTGTTATTGTTAGTTCCTTCAAAGTGTTCCTGGCCTCTTACACCAACGGCTTGACAATTTTGTAATTGCATTGTGTGATAAAAAGCTAATTAAGTTATGGAAGATCTCTTATCTGTTTTATTTTCCTCAGCTCTATCCAGGGGACGACCTTGATAAGATCAGATGGGGGATGCTGGCTTTCTTCTCTGCTGCTCTGTGCTAATAGGGACAGTTACAACTACTGTGGATGGAGATGAGAAAAGGGCTCCTTGATGACAGCAAGCTTAACACAAGATACAGAGATACAGGCGTCGATAAAATGCAGGGAGTGCCGGAGGGAATCACCAACCAATAAAGTTCTGCTTCTTGCGATCCCATAAACAACTGATAAGACTTGGAAGCCTAATGAGTTGAAATATTTTACTGACACTCAGAAAATGTGCCCTGACTGGCTTATGAAGAAAGACAAGACGCTCACGCTTGCAAATTTGTTCCACAAGCGGTGGAAAATGACTTTGTGACGCCGCCGGTGTTTTACAGTAGGCGTTGATGATGTTGTTACACTGGGAGCAAACATTAACTGAAGACAACAGTGTGCACACAATATTGTTACATTTTCAGATGAAAGGCGAGATGCTAAAATATATCCAGAAGCAAACACCTGTTATCGTCCTACCAAAAACCATCTATTTCCATCAATTCTCTTTACTTCATACTGTACAGTGTGGTGAATCACTAGAAATCTGATACCCTGTGATTGTGTATTAGGGATGGATTAGGATTGTGCTGTCTGTACAGGAAATACATCTTAGTCTGGGATTTATTGCAGCTGGTGGCTTGTTTACAGTGCAAAGCATGGCTAGCTGAGCAAGCCTAGTGCCAGCCATAAAACATAATTTGTTCTGGTTAGGGATACCCTGTTGTAAAAATAAGGCACAGGCATGGTATCAAATAGACATTTCATTCAGTCACACACGTCAGGTACCCTGAAATTCAGCTAAAAAGCTAAAAACACTCTTTTCCTTTTAGAAAGTCAAAGAATGTACATGATGCACACATGTTCTAGTTCTAGGATATTAGGGTGCTGTTAATTATATAATAATGGTAATAATACTGAATAAAGATTTCATTAGGTGAAAGATGGAAGTCTAATATTGCAGGTCCGAAAATAATTTTTTTAAACTGCTAGATCTTCAAGTTTCTTCAAGGCATGGCAACTACAACACTTCCAGATGAATGATTTTAGCATTATTGTGCAAGAGAAGACAATGTTACTCTGTGTCTCTGTTCGTTCAGATGTGTTGAGATTGTATCTAGGGGAAAATTTGACAGTGCTCTCACCATGCATTACCTAAATGAACAGTTATCCTCAGCACTCACCCAGGCCTTGTTTGGTATTAAATAATTCAGGACATTCTCTGTTGCAAACTTCAGCTGCATGCACATCACGTCTGTGCTTGCTGTCTCCCCCTGTGTTTCTGAGGCGTTATATATTACATCTTCCCATGATGCAGTGAAGTCTGGTGCACATGCTGTATGTAATATGTCAGCTTCACATTCATCTGCCGGAGGGTCGGGTTTGCATAAGGAGGGGAATTACTATGATGATACAATATCTCTCTATCTATAACTATACATTTCCAACTGTATGATAAAGGACAGAAATCTGGATTAAAAAACGGAGCTGTAAGTACCATACATTATGTTAAGAGTAAAAGTAAAGGAGATGAGATAAAAGACTAGACTGTTCTGTTAATTCATTATTAGTGGGGTATATCCTCAAGCTTTCTCTAAATGACTGACTCCTCTGTCTTTCTGTCTTTGTGCAGCAGGAGGTTTTCACTCTCACAAAGCCTCCATCAGCAGGACTCGTCTTGAACACCTTCTCTTGCAGAATTTTTTCTGTCCAACAGGCTAATTACTTCTTTGGCAATTGGCCTTTCCATTACAGAGAGAAAATCAGATCGGTGTTATCACTACTACAGGACGACCTGCTGACAGACAGTGTCAGAGACCCTGCTGGGATTGGTGTATTGATCAGAAGTGGGAAAACCCCATCAGAGTGCAAATTGACTGTTTACATGTAAGTAGACCTAGGGGGTCAATTAAAAATGTATGCTGTGTAACAAATACAGGTGGGAAAAAAGATATATCAGCAACAGGAAATGAAAAAAGAAAAAGAAGGGTGTAATTCTCTCTATTTTTCCATTTCTAAGAAACAGTTTTCACTATTAAACACATGAACAATTCCTACAAATATCTTCATTTTAAGTTATGTTTTCCTTTTTCGAGTGTCAAGTGAAGGGAGAAGCAAATCGACACAGAATGGAAAATGTGCCCTTGGATGACTTCCCCCAGCACTCTGGCATTTGTACTTGACAAACAGGCTCATTATTGGATGACTTAATGAAAGCCTTCCATTCAGAATAGATTTCTGTCCAAGACAAATGATGAACACGTGGCACCAAGAAATTAGAAGTCTGGGGAGGCAAAGTATGGCTCCGTCAGCATCCACTCAATTGGACAAATTCCTACTTGCAGAAGGGGTAATGAGCCCAGATCAGCACAATGATTGTAATTATGACATTGTTTTGATCAATCAGTCCTCCATATTAGACCAGTTTCAATGTGGTGGATCTAGTGGTCCTTTCGGATTTGACTAAAACAAAAAATGTGAGGGTTGAAGATGGCCTTATGGCAGCACTAAATTATCTGATTCCTATCCCAATGTCCTAAAATTTTGTCTGAATTTATAGGAACATAATGATATTTCAACATGTCAAACATCTGAAATATATTGTATACAGCAATAGGGTTTAAACAAGTCAATTTTGGATCCTTATTATACATTAAAGCATGTCTAAATAAGAGAATTTCTACTGTTAGGATGTCATTGTTTTGTATCCATTGAGTTATAGTAACGTTTGTGCCTAAAAGCATAATCATGATGTATAGCATAACATAGAGATGACATCTGTTTTAAATGTTACAGATGACAGAGATCAATTCCAATACAGTCAGACTATTCATTTCAGATTAGACATACAAATAAATGTGTCCTCTTTTTTTGCAAAAGGTCAAAAAGGACAGCACTTAGTGATTACTCATACAATGAAAGCCCATTCATCAGAACAGGATCAAAAATAATCTGGAGATTAATAATAAATACAAATAAATAAAAAAATGACCACAAGACTTCTTGTGGGATGAGGATAGTGGAGGACTTCAAGCATCTCTCTTTGCACACTTTGCCAAATAACTGCGGGCTGCATGATTCATTGTGGCGTTACAATCCACTCTTCTGCCAATTTAAACTACAATGTTTCATTTATTTGGTTGTCTCTTTAAATCTGCAATAATCGCCTAATCAGTTCATATGGCAAATGTGTTAGAACCACATCCTGCAGATTCACTGCATAATTAGCATTCATTTGATATTGTGTTTTTGGCAACCTGACAAATCACAGTCTGTCATTCACTCTCTTTTTAGCTTTGTTTCCAGTGTTTATCAACTCCTTAGCTAAATAGCTAAGTCTTGAGCAGCTAGAAGCTCCTCTTTGTTCTCCAGTTTGACCATAATGTGGGTTTATTGTGTTAAGATAGTGTATGGTGGAATTTAGGAGACTCCCTTAGAAAACAGCCTTTATAATGCTCAGCCTAATGTTTTTTGTGAATAAATTCCTTGATAGCCCTAGGTAGCAAACATCTACTTTTTCAACAAATGTAAATATTTGAGTATACAATACATCCTTGGAATATGCAGTGAGTAATGTCATAACACATGATTTATATAAATTCTAAATTATATTGACAGCATTTCTACATGCACAGGAATGTTGTAAATCACACATGAAATGCATAGCAGTGGCAATTAGTCACACATGCTTGTAAGAAGTAACATGCAAATAAATGCGAAGTATACTGCAGAATGTGGAGCAACACCACTGTTCTAGAAAACCAGAATTAGCATCACAAGCACTGCATGTACCTGGGGCATCTGCACAGCTGTTAATGCAAAAGAAGACATGCTATCATAGAGTGATATTGAAAGCAAAACTGTGGTGGAGGCAGAAATGTATAAGCTAAAACACTGCTTTTTGATTTTTAAGAAAACCTGACAGGCGATGTTGTTACGAGAATGAGAGCACGTCAAGTTCTAAGGACAAACTCACTGTATTGATTGGACATGATTGGTGAAACCTGCTGATTGTAAGAGTCAGCTAATTCTGATCAACAACTTCTACAATCTGTTAGAGCAAATGATTTACTGGCTTTTGGTCAATCTCAGGCAACACTGGCTACTGGCAACTACAACAAAGAAAATACAAACAAACTTGGAGAATAAGGAAGCAAAACAGACTACAGATGAGAAGAAAAGGGAAGAAACAAACATGCAAATGTCCATCTAATACTTGTAATATAAATCATATGTCCTACATTTCAACAGAGGAGGCTTTAAAACAATCTGACAAATCGGTGTCAAACTGCGCCTGTTATCAAATATTTTCATTTGAAGAGTAAGTTTAGCCTAAGTTCAATTTCTGTGTCCAGTAACAGAAACATAAATAATCAACTCTTGCCTTAAAGAGGAGCTCATTTACATGAGGTCAATTTAACCATTTCCCTGTTCCATTGCAACTCATCAAGTATCAGTTACGAACTAACTGTGACAGGAAGCTCAACTTACTTTATAATAACACAATAAACTTAACGGCACGATGTAAGAATGTTTCAACATGAATAAGTTAATACAAGACAAGCAGAATATCGCAATACCATTTATGTTTTTATAACATGAAAATCAATTGTAATCACATGCATAACATCTATAGTAGTTACAACAAAAATGTTTCATGTTATAACTTCAAACTCTGTTTTTTCTTGCCTTCAAAGCACTGATTGGTCATTCCCATCCAATGAGTAGAGAATGGTTTTCCATTTTTGTAAGAATAATTTTATAGAACAATAGAACAATGAACTTAAAAATAAAAACCTTAAAGTTATACCTAAGAATGTGAGTAGATGTACTGAATTATTTTTGAACACGAAGACAAGCAAATGCAAAATGGTAAGATGATGATTTACATTTTTTAACTTGAGCATGAATAGGGAACAGTTTTCAGCCTTAGTAGCATTCCTATTCAAGCTTTGACTGAAAAGGAAAACAACCTCTTTATTGATCTTTGATTTGAAAATGATACTTACTGTAATGGTTAATTACTGTACAATACTGTCCCCTCACTGCTGATGGATGCATCACTTATTAAAACAAAAAAGGCATAAGACATGTTGTGGCCTGACCTGAATTGGCAGGTCATTTGTGAAAAGCCTGGAATGGAACCATGCAACCAAAATCACATTGTACTGCTTGACTGGACTGTCAGTGACATGCCTTCTCCCCTGTTGGCTATGAAGTTCCTAGTAAGTTACTTGAATATCAAAAATGTGCTACTAAGCAAAGGCCTGCTTTGGGGGAATCTAAGATGAAATACAGTCTCTCAAAAGTGTCTTCCGATAATTGAAACAAAACTATGTAAAACTTGTACTTTACACACATGGCTTTGGGATGGATAACAGGGAGGTATGGTGAAACAAATTCTTAGTAGAATCTGATTTATTCACCCTTGTGCAAAAATGACATGCCACCCTTTTTTTCTGCACCAGTGTCATGAAGACAAATGAGTGCATAAAAAGATCAAATAAATCGACTGAATACAATGTGGAAAAAGAGCAGAGTTTAAGAGATATGAACTACAATTCATTTGTCAATTCATGATGAAAGTGTTGACATGCAGTTCTGTTCTTTGTCCTGCACTTTTCCTTGCTCTTATGTGGTTTCTAGGTCTTTTCCTGTTAGGCTTCAAGACGTTAAAGAGCCCATATTATGCCCTTTTTGGGGTTCGTATATTTAATCTATGTTCCTACTTTTGTACGTTCACAACAGCTAAAGTCCGAAAAAAGTGTCTGTTTTCATGTACTGCTCCTCCTTGCTCCCTCTACGCTCTGAGTCCGTCAGCTATGCTCTGCTGAGCCCACACTGTTAGACCCCACGTGGGCCAAGTCTGCTCTGATTGGTCTGTCGATCCGCTCTGTCGTTATTGGTCAGTTGCTCAGCACGGTTCTCTGAAATGTCCCGCCTCTTTTACCATATTTGGAATGCAGCCACTGGCGGGCGTGCAACATGAGCTGCAGGGCTTGCCACAACGAGCCAATGGGCTTAGATCAGTGGTATCACACTGACAATGACGTCGGACTGACAAATTTTTATCGAGGGGGGCTACAACTGAGCGTTACATGCAGCTAATGCTACAGCTAACAGGAGGACGTAGGAGAAGCTGCGTTTCCGCGGACTTTGAATTTTTGCAAATAGATGTGCCTAAACATGCACAGGACACTTGGAAAACACACTAAAGAGCATATAAAACCAGAAAAAGCATAATATGGGACCTTTAAAACAACAAAAGAAGTGCATTACAACTCCCTGTTATGTAGAGTACAAGTCTTTATGGTCAGTGCTGCCTCTTAAAACACCATAATAAGCGTATCCATGAATACAATCTCTATTCAGCTGTTCCTCAGAACGAGAGCGTGAATCCATATGCCATCTTGTGGGATTCAGTGTATTGTTGTTGCCCACTGAGCCCTTCTCTCATAACACATCTCAGAAGTGATAAAGCCTGTTGGGGGATCTCATGTCTGGTTAAAGGACGGGAACAGGCCTGATTGTGATCTTTCTCCTTTGTTCTTGACTGAGCAGCGTACAAACATTATACACTGTTGGAATTGCTTTGCTTTCCCCCCCTCTTAACTATTCTCTTTCTTATTTAATTTCATTACTAAGTATCACATTAAACAAGTGACTATGTGCCCTACACCTTCAATATGCCTGTATTGATCTGGACAGTAACTTTATGACTTTTTGTTGCTGCCGTCACCTTGAGTCATGCCTGGAGAACAGCCAGACTTCTCCAAGCCAATTTACGTCACACTAATAGCACACCATGTTTTCTTGATAGGATTGCCACACTGCTAGTGTAGGATCCATCCAAACACTTTTCCACATTGCTGATTGCTCATAGAGAAGACCCGAGAAGGGTCTAATGCCTTCAATTATTAGTGGGGAAGAAACAGACGAGCTAGAGTAAAGAGCATTTATTAGGTTCCTCATTTACTTGCAGCCCCCCCCCCCCACACAGGGATGTTGAGCACACAGTGTGCATGTTAGCTGACACACTAAAGTGCACATGCATGGTGGTAACCCTGCAAACACGCCAACAGTAATCATATATTACAATACTGCTGTAGCACAGCACATAAACATAACTTTATTGCATCTTTTTCGTTGACATGCCGATTCCTCACTTCAATTCCATAAACCATAACCTATTTATTGAAGAAATGTCGAGGTAGAAAGAAGAAAATTGGATGATAAAACTGCCTCTTTTCAAGATTGAAATAGGATTTGTCTTATTGAATTATAAAACTGCACCCAGCATATCTGCTTTTATCTGATTTTTTTGGCCAATAGTTTTGTACCTCTACATATGAAACAGTATAACAAATGTTCACATGCAGGCATAAAGTAAGATAGGAGTAAGCAAACACCGTTGTTGCATTATTATTCTGTTATATTATTTCTTTCTGTAGATATAAGAACAACAGATCCTTATCAAGCCTTTTGGTTTCAAAGCATGTTATCTAAAGGAAAGACATTCTACTGTGATCTGAGATGTTTTTCATTTTCTTTAGTTTTTGTTAAAGACTTAACCTGAACAACAATTATAGAAGAATTGGTGATGTAACACCGCTTCATTAAAAGTGGTCCTATCTTTAATTTAAAAATCTCACTTCTCAGTTTATATGTATTCCTACACAACCACAGACCCAGGACACACAGTTGCACTGGAATATAGTTGTTGAATATACAGATTCCAGTGACATTTTGCTAAGTATGTTTACTATTTTTAATCCAGAACTTGTTTCATATGTATTCCTTCAACCACATCTGTACCATGGAGTTGGCCATTGAAATACTGTCTACTTAAGACCACAATAAGTGTGACAGAAACAGTTTCATCAAGAGTCCCTCATTTGTGCGTAAGGTGACAGCCTTGTTGTTCGTTTTTTCCAATCCTGATCTTTGCTGATTTGGAGGAATTATAAATCTCCCAGTAAAAAAAGGCATATGTATCTGACAGATGTCCAGACACAAACCCTCAGTGGATAAATGATCATTCAACACATCCTTGCAGACATATCTAATAAATTGTGGAGACATTAAGTTTGAACATTTTACACTTGTGTTAGAAGTGCGTCATTTAGCTCCAGGGACAAAAGGTGTGGTTAGGTATCAACCTGCATTCAAGAAAGTTAATTGGGTAATAACATAAATCAAAAACATATCTCAACCGTAAAACAAACTATTACAAATGGGTGACTCAGTAAAGATAGTGAGTCAGAGGTTAGGACTGTCACCTATTAGCTTTTTCTGACTCCCCTTTTTGTTTGTTTTCCTTGCAAAAGTGAAAGACAGTCAAGAGACTGTTTTGAGACCGTAAATTGCTGGCAACTAAACAATGTCATGTCTGCCATTTTCTGTAACTATTCAAAGCACTGACAACCACAGACCAGCCATTAGGACCCCTCTGACCCTGAACAGGATATTTTGTAAAGCTGCATTAAGGACTTTAAGTAGCAGCAGCGGCAACATGGAGCACTAAATGAGAATTATAATTGCATCTTTAATACTAGTGCTGGCTATTGTGTTGGCTTGGAGGGTGTTGTAACATTGATCATAACATGGACCAATTAGTGACAGCTACACAATTGGGTGAGAGCATCTCCAGCTCTTGTTCCTAGTCTGCACTGCTGCAGTGGTTAGTACCCACACAAGTGGTCCAAGGAAGGAAAACGGTGAACTGATGATGGGTCATAGGCAGTGTCGGGACTAACATAGTAACACGTTACTGTAACGAATTAGGTGCCTTCCAGATTCAATAACGGCTTTTTATTACTGACATTTAATAGCCCTCGTTACTTGATGTGAAACAGTCGACAACAAGCGGGCGAGGTTACGTTAACGTCAGCACAGCAGCATTCAGCAGGCAGGTGATCATTCAGCCATGAGCTTTCTGTCATTTTTATATTTTCTTAATATGCACTTGAGCTGGGTGAGTAGGTCAAAGTAAAGGTTAAAGATAAATTTAGAGCAACACTTGACCTGTGCATTTAAATGGATAGTTTTCCTTTTCACCAGGCCTGTAAGCCCCTTAATGCAGTCAAAGTGCTGTTTCAAGATGTGTGGGTGCACATTAGTTCAATCGTTCCTGTACATTCTGTTAAAGGCTAGAACAAAGTATCTGTTATTAAATGGCATATTCAGACAGAAATTATGAAAACCGCTAACTGCTTAAATGCTGGTAACAAGTGAAACAAAGTACACACTGCTTAATTAACACCTTGTTCTGTTTTTTAACATCACTTATTTAGTTTTTTTTAGCAACAGATTAGTCAACTTATCTTAATGTTTCTATATTTGATTTACCATAGTTTGAGGAAAATTAGTGTTTCCTGATGCAAAGGTTGAGAGGCTAAAAGCAATAAAGCATGTTGCCCATTACATGTAATCTCTATAGGATTCTCTGCTCCAATCTCTCATACCTTGCAGAATTTCTGACAGCTGTAGCTGCACTGACTCCCTCAACTGCCTATGCTAATATATACATTACGCTCAATGAGTTGGAGTTAGGGAGCAAAATGTACATTGCATGGTTTTCCCTGATGCAATTTAAGACTACTAAACCATGAGCAGTGGCCTAGTCTGTTCCATAAGCATGAAGTGGGATATTAGATTTCCTGGCTGCCCCTGCTTGAGAACTGTGAAAGTGATAAGGAGATGGGAAACTCCCTGTAGAAGACCTGGGATCAAGCATATGTACCCAGCCTGGTCAAAGGAGCAAGAGCAGGAAGAATTACAAATTTAGCAGTTGTATTAGAATGTAGTTATTACTCTGAAATTCATTGAATTTCTGTAACAAAAAAATATCTCCAATGTTGTGGAAGTTTCTAGAATTTGAGGAAATTGCAAATTGTGTGGGATAATTTGTGCTCCTTTATAGCAAGAGACTGAGCCCAAACCTGGTCCTGTAACAAAGACTGTAAAGAGAGGATAGTCATCCAGGCATCATCCACTGGTCTGTCAATGAGGAACTATTTTGAAGCCTTGATTTAGGAATGATTTTTTTCATCATGTAGCTTTAATGGATTCAAGAGGGGACTATAATTGGACAAGAGGGTGGAGCTTGAAATAAGCACGAGGTTGGCACATGCTACATTACCAAAATTATTAAGCATACCAGAAGCTTATTCATTAGTTGACTAATTAGATAGTAAACACAAGGTTTTTGCCTTAGAGTTAGATTGACTGAGTAAAATTGAGCTGTTCATTGAAAAAAAAAAAAAACTGAACCAACCTTGTGTAAAAAAGAAAAAAGCAGCTTCCTGCTTGCAACATACTTTGACAGTAAAAATAGGCGTTACTACATAAGCAGTCAAAAGCCAACAACAATTCTTATTACCATGCATCATTTGCTACAAATACATCAGTGTAACAATATAGGAAAGCTGAATGAGTTAACAAGCTACATATGGCGAGTGCAGACAAAGATACCTGCTATACAGGGATTGCATCTCTTTTGGAGCATGCCACAAGTAGCTATTCAAGGGGCTGCAGGTTTTGGCATTGCGCATTGGCTTGATTTTAAGTGTTTTATGGATGAGTGTTTAAATGTGTGGATGAATGGGCTTAGTGACATGTGTTCTTAAGTATTTTGTGTGGTCTGAAGACTTGAAAGATGCTATATGTAAGTGCATGGTCCATTTACAATACTATCATTTTCTTACTGCCACATCTATGGCAAGTCATGGGTTCTCCTCGAGGCCTAGGGGTTTAAAGTGTGGGCCATTAACCCAGCAAGGAAGATTGGGGGGGGGGGGTAAGGTATGAGTCTGGTACGGAAACTTCATTGTCATTCCTCATCCTTGCTCTCAGCTCATCTTCTATATCTTTTATCTACAGTAGTAAAGGCATGACTTCCCCAAATAGCATATAAAAAAGGCTTGGAGACTCATTGTATGCTCAACCATCCTCACTTGCCGACATGTTGCGGGAGTGTAAGAACAACAGCTTCCTATTTCGATTCTGCCTGGTGGCATTAATTACTTGCGGAATTTGCACAACTGCAAGAGGTCACCCATCAGGGAAACATAAACATAGCAGGTCATTTTAAGAGTTTGCACAAATGACAAATGGTGCAATTTACCTGTAGAGAACAGTTGATTGTTTCATCACAGTATTTTTCTGTTTAATTTGTGAGAGTGATTTGAGGTGCTTGAACCTTTGCACAAAGTCTATCATGAATGCCATTGTATGCAGCGGAGGACGGGGAAACCAATTTGTATATTTGATGATTAGAATACAACATGAGACTGTTTTTATTTTTCAAAGTAATAGTGACAATAGTTATTATTGTTGAACCTAAGTAAATTAAACACGATTTGTAATGACTAAAGTTTAAAACAATCACACATCAAAAAAGTTAGCCCTATGGCACAACTTGCCCCAATCATATGTGAAGGAAAATGATATGTCATTTGTTGGAACATCTTCACAAAAATGTTTCAAATATATACAGGTGTCATTGTATGTAGTCCTTTTTCAACTGTTGGGGGGAAAACTGAGCCGTTGACTCATCATGCCTCAACAATAATGACGTACCTCAAAGCTTCCATTTTGATAGAACTGTTAACAACATTGGCTTGAATTGAAAATAAAGGCATGTTTAACCATGTTTTGTAGCTAAAACTGACTCAGAAATAAACATAAGGATGACCCAGATATATATATTTTAATTAAGTCAGACACCTATATTAAATTATTCCAACAATCTTTTTGACTTTTCTGATATTCTTTCCAATCTCCTCTAAGGACCAAGAGACCAAGAGGGATTGACCAATGTTAACAGTTCTTCCTTAATCAACCAAAATCCTGTCACTTTACATGTTTTAGGATTTCCCAATACAGGAGGCGGCTCATATTAGCCATTGGTTTGATCAACTTTGTATTTTACTACTTGCACATGCACAGCAGGGACAGAAACATGAACTTAACTTTGACGATAACTTATTCAGATATCCTTGGTGTATTACAATCTGCAGTAAAGGAAACATGTTCAAGTCAAATTCCTTGTATGTGCAAATGTACTTGGCAATAAAAAACGATTCTGATTCTGATTCCAGTGGCTTGCTTTATATTATATGTAACGTTTTAACATAAGCCATATAATGTGCTTTTCTGTGTGAAACTGCTGTCTTGACCAGGACTCTCTTGGTTAAAATATCTTTATTCTTATTGAATTCATCAAATTAAACATTAATGAACAAAATAAAATACTACAATGAAGAGAGTAGTATTTGATACAGTTGAGTTTCATGTTGACTAAAGGACATATGGGGTATATGGCATTTGATTCCAGAGGATAGACCCTGCTCTACTTGTATGTAATTCTTCTCAGTGGTGTGGTGAGATCATGCCATCCATTTGTAATCAGACAGAAGGTTATTAAATGAGGGGGCCAGACTACCCATCTTTCTAAGATTCGTGTAAAAGGCAGAGCTGTTTGAAGACTGATGCCAATTAGACATGAAATGCAAAGGGAACTTACTGTGGATTTACATTTTCTCCCATCAAGCGACAGATGGATTTATGTCACTAACGCCTCAGATCAGAAGAGAAATGGAGACCAAAGGCATGCACATTATTCATTCGACACTGCCGCATGCATAATGCTGAGACTACTTGGATATATTGTCTCTGCCGTCTGCATCCATAGAACAGCAATAGGAAACTCTTTCGCATGGCTCATGACTTCTAAATTTGAGTTTATTTTGCAGGAAGGCTTGGTTCTGTCTAGATGTATTAAAATAATCAATCTAATTACAAGCCTTCCATTTGCAGTGAGAGGGAAAAAAACACATCAATGGGATTTTGAAAACATATTTACAGAGGCTGAGGCAGGAAGCGTATCTGCAAATATTGGATTTTACTGTGAAGGGAGCAAATGGGTCAGGGGAACATTAGACACAGGGAAAATGATGACAAAGAGAGACCATGAAGGAAAAAGAAATCTGATAAATAAGAAAAGCAATAAGTCAGATATCAAAAGTGTGGATAAAGAAAGTACATCAATAGAAACATGCACACACAGAGATTATTAAGTGTCTACATTATATCTTTCAAGCATGGCACCATAAAATCATGCTGCGGTCTCTTATTCAGAAAATGTGAACTGTCAACTTTTGTTACAAGAATTTCTAAATTATTTAAAATATGAATACAGACACAAAGATGTAATCACCACATCAGTTTGTGTGATTGTGTTTTCTCATGACTCTTGGGGTGTCCCAGAGTCCCAGTGATCAAGTGAAAGCAAGTATCAAGAACTAACTGGCAGACAAACCAGGAGAAATGCCTCTGAAGTAGTATGTATGGCAACAGCCCTGTATAGAGCCGCAGAGTTTCCTGTCATTTCATCAAATGAATTGGTCTGACCCAAACATGCGCACATTCAAATGTACCTACCATTAACGCTGTGTAGACCCTATTTTAACCGAAGAGCTCAGCACGTCTCCACATGTGGTGGATGGCTTTGTCTAAATGCATTGTGGGAGTATGGGCGGACATTTTTAGTATGAATGCTGGCTGTGGGAATCAAAGCCCTCACTAAAGCTGTGAGACTACACACCAGTATATTCTTCACTAAATATTGGAGCTAAACAGGGTTTAAGACAGGCCAGTATAAGGTCTATCTAGACTATTGCAGGTGAGTTTACTGTACAAATACTACGACTGACAAGGATTTACAGATAAGCATTAAATGTGCCAACAAAACTGTTATAGGAGGTTTTCATTTTTAAAGCTGTTCTGAGTTTCAGAGAAGATGTTTACTGAAGCTATGCCCTGTGCATGCCTCAACAATATATGGCAAATGGTGCAGAAAGTGATATGCACAAGTATGAAAGTAGCAATTAGAGGCACAGAGGAGTGCTGAGCCAATACAGTCAGATAAAGAGCCCACCGTTTCCAAGCTGTAATTATGTGTAATTGTGATTTTTTTGTAGGCCTCCTGAGCTGCTCTCAGCACCACGTTCCTCTCAAATGAGTCCTGTGGGGCTCACCTTCACTTTCCCTGCTCAGCAATTTCGCACCACACCCACTGATGGCCCGCTCCAACTCATTATTGCGGAGCCATGTATGGTTGGGTCTTCACGCCTACATACCCACAACTGTGCTGCCTCTGCTGCCAGCCCAAACTCCATCAGTTTAAATTAATTAAATTTCAGAATTTGCATTAAAGAGTCTGTCACCACTGAGCATGATAAATGTACAGTAACACTGAACCTATCAGTGACATTCTTGCATGGGCACACTGATGCAAGATTAAAATGACGAGACCTCCTGCACAATACAAAGTGAAAGTGAGAAGATGATTCAAGCTTAAATGTGTGATGTATGACTCCATAAAAGCCCCAAAGATAACAAGCCCAAGAGTCCACAGTCATGCAGGCAGCTGTGTAATGCCTTCATTCTAACCGAGTTAGGATATTTAAGGTACACTTACACCATTATTTAATGTATGTTTTTATTAAATTAATACGACAACGTTGTGATCACACTGAGGGCTGGTATACCTTTTTGCTGAAACTGTGACTGGTCTATTGGTATTTTTACATTTTCAGTTAGCAGGTAAATTATGATGTTTAAAATATGCTGCATCCTGTTCATCCTTTCCACTTTTTCTTGTAATTTTAATATATCCAGAAAATAAAATAAAGCAGTGTGTTCTTGAATTTGAGAACTTAAAAAGCCCTTAGTTGTAAAGGAACTGCATCCTGGTGGTGTGAACAATGAGTTTGTTCCACCATGGTGCCACCCTGTGAGCCCCCGGGTGGATGCCTTGGGTTTTTCTCTACAGTTCAGGGTTCCTTTCATGCCATCTGCTCCTGGCTCCGGGACATGGATTTCATGCAGGGCACAGAGCAGGCATTGCTCAGAGCAGCCATGGCTTCTATACCCTGACTCCAAAGAAGCTGGACACTTTCACTGAGAGTAACAAACCTCAGGTCAGATGGCTGCCACAGCAAACAGACGTGGCATTAGCAACAACAACGACCATTTTATCCTTTACCCAGTCAGGGTTTCGATCTTTATTCTCACTGCTGTGTGGGACATCACTGCAGTTATTTGTAAGGGAGCCACTGTGAGGAGATTGCCAAGATCAACTATGCAGACAAAAGTGCCAGAAATATTTCTTTGAACCCTGTTCAGGACCTTGTTGTTTGTTGTTAAATCACAGTTCAGAATGCAAGTGAGTTCAATTTTACACCATAATCGTAGCTCAACATGTATGCATGTATTGTGAATTGATGACAAAAGGTGGAGGAAAAATGTTCCTATAGCATTAGCAAAGACTGTCCTTTACTGAATATCAACAGTAAGAGGACAGCATCAGGGTTGTGTTCAATCAGATGCTTTTGGAGACAGAAGTAGGATGTCCGCCCAATACTTGTGTTTCTGCACTACAGCTCGGCTCGAGTCACACTTATCCTAAAAATCAAAGATTAGCATTATTGAAGAGGTTTGCTTTAGCTTCAAAGACTGCTGACTCAGATGTTCCCAGCACTCCAGAGACGAATCTGCCTGGCACATTTCATATTCCACACTGCAAAGAACTTATATCATTTTTCAGGAAATGTAGGGTGCTGCTGTTATGGCAAAATTCAAATTGATGGGGACATCATGTATTTGATAAGAGGGGCATGACTTATGAGACAGATGACTGTGTTTTAAAAACTTCAATGTAATGAAATCTTGACAAGATACATTTTAGCATTACTTCATGTGGAACAAATTGCCCAGTTTTCTATTCCGTTGGGAAAATAACATTAATCTCTTCTGTTCTGTGTATGCAAAATTCGTAAAGAATTAGGAGTGAAGAGAACTTACCAGCTTGGCCTTGATAGGTTGAACACACAGCTCTCTTTTGTTTTCCTACCGAGATCAAGTTGACCTAGATTCCATTATTTTAAATTCTGCTGATTTTCCAACAGCAGGTAATTAAGTATGATTCCTTCACCTTGTTCAACAGAGCCCTAGATGATTTTAGATTTTGGCTGCTGAGTCAGATAGGTTGGCGGGATGCGGCTAACGGAGAAACTAGGTGCACATCTCAGTGCTGCTGCCTTTAGTGTGTGTGCCAGCTGCCTGCAAGAGGCCTGGCCTCATTAGCTGAATTACAGAGATCAAACAGAGAGGCCGAGGAGCAGAAGAAAGAGAATCAGCTGTCCCTCTCCAAGAAGATGGGATGAAAGGCACACAGATAGGGAAGTAGGGAAAGCTGAAGACATTGTGTTCCGAGTTTAAAAGGGTGGGTTCTTTGATTCTCTAGCTATTATAAATGAAAAATGTGTAGCACTTTGATGGGCCTGCAAAGGTCTGTTGACATTCTAGTCTGCTTGCTGAGGTAGTGTGGCGAAGGAATACGGTACTGTGACCACTAGAAAAAATAAAATGTCTTCCTAAGCTTTTAAAGAAGATGTGATTTCCTCTCAAAATCCGAACATGATGTTCTTAATTGTATTTTGTTACGGATAGTGTTTTTTCATGAATCAATATCACGGTGTGTGTGTGTGTGTGTGTGTGTGTGTGTTTGTGTGTTTGTGTGAGAGAGAGAGAGGTTGTTCTAGTATTTATTTAGGAAAGTACACAAAAGTGGAAAAAAATATTTTAAATGTAAATACCTTGAAAGAATTAAACTGCCTATTATTCAGGTGTGCTATGAGGCAACAAACATTGTAAAACATACAAGGTTCATGTTAGGTCATCAGTTTGTCAAAATTCCTTTACTGGCTAGGAAGCTTTCCTCTTTTGTAATTGCTAACAACTTAACTGCAGCGAACTGAAAGGTCAACAGGGCAGGTAAGAGGTTAAGTTGATTTTGTGTTTTTAGAACAACCTCTTTCAAGCAGTCTTTTATGCTTGTAGATTGTCTTTTTTATATTTGAAAAGGTCAGTTTGGAAAATCTTTCTCCCAATGTTCAAAGAGTGCAGGAATATTCAGTAAAAAGTGACAAACCTATTTTTGACCAATCGATGCATCACATTAGACTTTCTAAAACACAAATACTCCATTCTTAGAATAAAATGGTCAAGTGAAACAAGCATACAATTCTCTTAGGATCTTTCATCAAACAGAGTTCTTTCCTTTTGATCTAATGGTCAAAATGTGTAGAAAATTGTCTGACTTAAATACATCCACATAAACATTTTGATTCATAGCATAGCTGGTCATTGACCAGTCCCAAACATTAAAGAGCACATTTAAAAATTATTGAAGTCTTGAATCCTTTTATGCGAGCTCAATTAAATTTGATTATTCCGGACTGATTGATCCAACCTTGGACTCACCAATTAAATTCTGACATGTCAAAGATAACGGAAGCATTAAGTATCAGCTGAGATTTGAGGTAGGTGAAGCTCACTTATTAAAGGTCAATAGGAACGCAATATGGGAATCAATAAATATGGCTATGCAGTCTGACTTTAAATACACCACAGCAGCACTTCGTTCAGGAGAAATGCAATTTACATTTAAACTGAATCGATTTGTATACATATTAAATAAAGTAACTTAAGTACAGCATGTGAGTAAATGTTACTGCCTATCAGGCGAGTTTGCTTTCAGTCCAACCTAGTTTCTTTAGATTTGTTTCAGGGCTTAACCTGATTCTACATGTTACAGTGCAGGACAAGATAGAGACTTCTTGGACCCTTGAGATTCAGCAACAAAAGCCCTGTTGAAATTGAAGAGATTTTCAGTGCATCACTAGTGTTGGGAGTGAGGTAGCGAGGCTTACTTGAGCAGCAGAGGGGACAGCAGTGGATTTGAAAAGGGATTTCATTAGGTTGAGACAGACAAGATGGTGGTCCAGACCTCAGGGGATGGGGGGGGAAGCCCACTTGGCTGCATCACTACTTGTTAGGTTGACAGCTTTGGGTTAAAGCATCTTAACATTATAGACACTTCCCTAATTAAGTCCTCACTTGCTTTTAGAAACTTAATTGATGAGATAATTGGGTGGTGGTGGGGGTCTCTGGCTAATTACTCCTTTGGAGGGTTTTAGACAAGGGGGGTGAAATTGCTTTTATAATCGCAGTCATAGAGGCACTGATGCGAAGAAACCATAAAATCAATTGATGGATTTTTTTAAAGGAAAAAGTGCAAGCACATCAGAATTTTAAGTATCAAAGTGATCCCAAGTCACTTAAAAGAAAGTTATCTCAGAACTGAATATTTTTCATTATTAATTTAACATGTTTTACAAAACTGTTGTTTTTAATCATGTTAGTGTTATGGTTCCATGAACAGCAATGTCGGAAAGGTGGTTGAAATATATAATGACTTATAGTACAGATGGCCCAGAGAACACTAAACACAAATCTCACTGTTCTGATCAGGTTGACATGCGGGAAAGGAGCTGCAGGTCAGATTTGAGACCAACACCTGACACCCAGCCACCACTAAACGACTGCGTCGTCCCCACAACCACCGCTGTCCTCATTCATGCACGGCCTGCTCCGACCTCCACCTCAGTGGGAAGGGAAACAACAGGAAGGCGAGGAATAAAAAGGAGAAATCCTTCCTGCTTATTAACCCATATACTCTTTTGTAAAGCGTCTCGAGGTACACTTCTTATGCATTGGCACTACACAAATAATAATTGATTGATTGATTGATTGATTTGAGAACTACAGCCTCTGTACATGGGGTGCGACCTAACTGCTAGGCCAAAGCATTGTTTAAAGAAAATACAAGCAAAACAAAGGAATCGAACTTGTTAGCACACGAAGGATGGCTCAGTGGTAGAGTCATGTCTTCTCTGAACTGTAAGGTTGGGGGTTCAATCCCCAGCTTCTGCAGCTCCTGACGTGTCCTTGGGCAAGACACTTAACCCCAAGTTGCTCCTACTGCTTTGTAAGCGGTGTGTGGATGTGTATAAATGGGATTAGTACTGGTTGACACTTTATATAGCAGCCTCTACCATCAGTGTGTAAATGCATGTAAATGGGTGAGTGTGACCTGCGGTGTAGAAGGGCTTTGAGTTGTAAGAAGACTGAAGAGCGCTATGCAAGCTCAAGTCCATTTACCATTACTTTAGCATGTTACAAGAGTAAGATATAATTGTATGTTTGGGGAACATATAGCTCAATTCACTTGTGCTTCTTTGATTCTAAGGGGCAATGTACAAACAAATTGAATTCTCAGAGGACCTGCAAATGGTGAAATGTATCCCTAACTGCCCTTGAGGCATAAAGTCACAGGTGCTTTTATCAATGTGTCTAGATAAGATAATAGGTATACACTTGGTCAAAACTTGAAACATTCTATGTAAATAATTGCCCAAAAAGTCCAACACAAAGACTAACACTGATTGCTGCACAAATAAGGATTAAAATTGTAACGTTTTTAGACGTTCGTTAGCAACAAAAGCACTTCTTTAAGGGGAAATCCTGCCTAAACCTTTGCAATGAATGTGGCAGCAGCAACTGTAGCCAGGGATTGGTAAAGTCATAGCATGTATTCTAATGAGCAGATCATTTGAAGAAGAATATCACATTTGGATTAAACTGCCATTATCCTACCAACTTTAATTCCAAAGCAAACATTTTTATTGTGTCAGACGAATAATTACAATCAGACACAAAAAGACCCAAACAGCACTCAGTTGAAACACTGGTTTGATTGTATGTATACAGTAATGTAAGTCAAGCAACATGTTTTTTTGAGCAGTTGCAAGTGATGCACAATTCATGGTAATGTTTGCAGTCCCAATATATTCTTCCTGGCATGTGGGGAAAACACAAGCAAAACACTGTAACACACAGATACCATTCACCTTGACAGTGTGCGCAATGTGTGAGAGATGAAAGAAGCTTTGGCTCATGTAATTCTAAAACAACAATACATTAGGGTTGGCTGCTTTGAAATTACATTTTAATTGTGTTCAGACCTTGAAAACAAAATGTTAATGGTTTACCTTTCCATCCACCTCTCAGGCACAAACCAACCATTTCATTACAAGTAGTCCACATTTTAATGAAGTGGAGAATATCTAAAGTATCACAGATTCAGGAGAGGAGTAAAGATGAAGCTATTCAGAACACATCAATTGTATTCAAAGGGAGTTGCAGACAAGTACGCTCTGCATGGATTTACTGTCCCTGGGGAAAGGGACAGGCTCCATTGCAATCTCCTTTCTCATTTTACCCCCCTGAAAGGTGTTGGCAGCGCTTTGCATTTAAAGTGCCTTAGAAATTATCAGTGTTACAAGACCTGACATTAAGAGACACAACTTGAAGGCTTCTTTAAGACCGCTAAAGGAAAGGAAAAATTAAGAAAGAGGTTTCATGTGATAAAAACTGTTGTAAAAACAAATTCATTTAAATTGCAATAACTGCAGATATTCTTAAAATGGGTATCTCAGAGTGTGGTAAATAGTCAACACCATACTGTGCTTGCTTTGTGATGCAAACAAACCCACATAAAATGAAGAATTTCATCATAACTGGGTCATGCATGGAGATGTGCAACATAAGCATATTTCTTCTGAGGCCTTTAAAAATGCTTAAGACTCCTAAACCAATCACCCTGTTTGCTGTGCATGCTTATCTTTGCTAATTTATAGTTCATATAATATATGGAGAAGGATTAGATCTTCAGTCATCTGAAAGCCTTTTTAGCCAATGATCCATCATGTAAGAAGTCTATTAGTACAGTGGGTTGATAAGAGAAATAGGTCACAATGTTGTGACAACACACGTGCAACAACCTTGATCAAAAAATGAATGCTGCACCCAATTTGAAAATCCTTTCTAGACAAAGATTAAGGGTTTATCTGAGGTTTAAGATGTCAGAAAAGTCATTCAAACAGTTATTCTGCACCTTTCATAAATCTCTGCATAGTTATGCCAATTAGGATATTGAGGAAATGCTAATGCACCTCCGTGCTTCCTTACCTGAGGCATTGCAGCATGCTCTGTTTCAACACACCAACCAAAGCAGAATTGCTTTCTCTCCCTGGTGTATAACAGCAGCCTGTGGCAGCAAGGAGAATGTACAGCAGCAGTGAACCAAAAACTACCAAAATATGGCAATAACACCCCCTACCAATACTTGTTGTGGCAAATGAATTAGATTCTTTCTGGTTAAAAATAAAAAAGCTCCAATACAAACTATGTGTGCTCGCTTATTTTTCCCAGTGTTATAAATAAAAGATCAATATTCCCCTTGAAAAACATTAGTCATGTTTTCAAGGGGAATACATCACCATATTACCCTTTCCAGTAGATTTTTTTAACTCCCATTTCATTAATGCTTTATTTCTGCAGAGGCAGACTCAGTGTCCTCACATCTGTGTTTTCTACCAAGTAATTCAGCTTCATCAACTTACCAAAGTCCTTCATCTCTATCATCTGACAGTCACAGCAGTGTTTAAAATTACATTTCATTCATTAAATAGTTGGCTAGGGGGGTGTTAATGACCTAGCGGTTAGGTTGAGCCCCATGTAAGGAGGTTATAGTCCTCAAAGCGGGTGCCCAGGTTTGAATCTGACCTGTGGCTCCTTTTCCCGCATGCCATTCTCCAATCTCTCTCCCTAGTTTCCTGCTCTATCCACTGTCCTATATTCATAAAGGCTAAAGTCCTAAAATAAATCTAAAAAAGTTCTTGAGATATTTAAGTCTGGTGAAACGTGGTGGATTGATAGAAATGCAGACAGAGAGACTAACACTGCCATTCAAAGTACGCCTACCATGGCCATCACATGTCCCTATCACTGCATGGTGCCACATTTTTTTACAAATCATTCATCCATCCATGTGCATAGACTCCTTATTTGGCATGAGAAACTTATATAAAAGGTTTCTGAGGTTTCAACACATCTGTGACTATGGGAGCAAGAGGGAACAAAAGTAAAAAGGACAATGTGTGCAGACCCATTTTTCTTTATAAGGTAGCACATCAGTATTCTTTTTAAAATGATAGCTGCAGTATATTTACGATGGATAAGTTACACTGACTCAACATCCACAACTGGATCTGAAATCAGACAGAAGTAGTGTGTGTTTACTTGATTATCGATGTCCCTTGCATAATGATATCAGATTAAAAAAACAAAGTTTCATGATGGGTAATTCATTTTTATTTTATGACAGAGCAGCTGACCAACCAACAACATGGATCTCAGTTCTGAGAGATTTTACAACTGTTTATGACATTAAGAAGTTTACTTTTAACAAATATTCCTCATGCAAACAAACTAAAGATTTGCTTCATGGCCAAAAATGTAAAATATATTTTACATTTGCTCCCATGTTGGCTATAATCTTGGTTTGTTAAGAAGCAGTAAAAAACATACTCAACCATGTCACAGAATGCTAAGAAGACACAAGCCGGAGGCCTACTTTATAAAGCAGCAATTAAATACAGTATGTGTGTCAAATATAACTATGGTAGGAAAGTAAAATGGCTGAAGATACAAAACCTTCCCCACAAGACAGATTTACGATCTGCATGTTCATGTGCCAACCAGCAAACTGTAGTGGAAAAACCTAAAGGACCTGACACATCAAAACAAACCCTTTTCTCAGGTTACTGGACGAGCAAAATCCAATGTCCCCATCAATCTAAATATAAGTGACCGTAGCAAAGTTGGATTTTTGCAATGACTTTTTGATTGATAATCATTAAAGAAGATAATAAACATTACTTTTAGAAATGGTAAGGCTCACTTTACAATTCAAGATTGATTTTTATCTTGTATCATAAGTTGACAAACAGTCCAAAACATAAGTATTGTTGCTTAAAACTCCCTCCCTGACAGAAGTTTTCATTGTTTTGGCAGACACAAGCACTTGAAAATCTGTACAAGTTTTTTAAAAGCTTTGGTATGTACAGGATTAAAAGTATTAAAGGTGAAAATAGACATCCAATTGAATTTCTTTAAGATGTAATTTGAGTTAAAGTCCTTGTTTAATAACAAACATTATGCTTGTTAAAACTAAGATTTTGGATACCTGCAGTCAGCACTTTGTGTAGCTTACAATCAGAAAAAAATCAATTACAAGTGAGAATTGAGATGTATGAAAGCAACATTTAAAAACTTTAACAAAAGGATTTTGTTGGAAAAATTCTGCACTTCATGTTGAAAAGGTGAACTAATGTAGATGTTGTGTTTTAATACAGCAACAGCTAAATAGGACTTGAGTAGGCAAAAATATGAGTTTTAAAATACTTGTGAGCTATGCCGTCAAGGCCTCCTCTTACTTGTGGACCAATCATAATGAATCACTGTAGGAGTTATCACCATTTCTAACAAACAGAATCTTTGCAATCCAGTAACAAGACATAGCTCTCCATTCATACCTATATTACTTAATGTACTGTACTGAACACACTCAGCTGAAAGAGAAACTATGTAACATGTATGTCACATTAAATGACCCAATGCATACAGATACATACAGACAGACACAATGTAATATGTCAATAAAGGGGCATCACTGACAGGACCATTTCAGAAGTACTTTCTAGTCAGGTAACACATTGTAATTGTATAAACTATTCTGATGACATTAATTCACTACACTTTTTGTTGTAGCTGATTTTTCACTGGAGAATGATGGGAACAATACATTTGATAACAATGTCTTAGGTTTGAAGTCTCAGCTCCTGGGTCTTTTGCCAAAATCATGCAAACAAATAAAGCAACATTTAACCAAAAGGCCAGCCAAGGTCAAACATGAATACGCAACAGAATATTTGCTTTTGTTTCACAGAGACCCCCTGACCTCAAAAAATACATTTCAACATTACAACTAGATTGCAGCTGAACATCCTGACATCATAGCCATGCTTAAAAAAAACACAATAAAATAGCTTTTCTGTGTGTCCTTTCCACAGCTCGAATGAGGCCAGAATATTAAACAAAGTGTGTCTTTTCTCTTCTAAAAACTGTAAGTAACTAGACTACAAACAGTACTGTTATTGACAGGAGAGGTTGAACAGCTTCATAGAAGAACTCTGTTGTTCTTTGTATGTCTAAATCTCGGTACATGATCATGTTCCCAGTGCTACGTTTTCATGTGGTTGAGAACATGCTGAGCCTCAGATCCTCTGAAAACCTGAGAAACAAAGATGTTGAAGATCAAGAGCCATGGATTTACAGCATTTGACAACATCATTCAGTGATATGCAAATATCACTGCCTGCTTGGTGTAGATTTTTTTTTCCACGTGAGCTCATGAAAATGAAAAAAAAATGAACGCATGTTGAAATATATGCATAATTCTGCAGTAGGGGAAAACATGTTTATGGTGTTCATGAAAAAACCCCCAGATAGGACTGGTAGGACGGAGCCATTGTTGGATCCAGGCCAGAATCCTTTTTCAAAACAAAGTGGCTGTCAAACTGTATAAAACATAATGCATATATACTCTTAAATATGTGGCCCTTGATTTCTCTTGAGTGGTTAAAAATTTAAATACATATCTTTGTATTATCTTGGAAGTCCTGTCTGCTTTATAGATGTCTTAGTGCAGGATATTCAATGTACACTGAGGTCACATTATAGCAAGTGTACTAATCATTTCATGGGTCAAAGGTTCACTAATATGCTGGATCAAAAGACTGTTTTTGGAGCAGGACTGTTTAACTGATAATGAATTTCAAAGCCATACACCATAGAGTTACATTTCTTAACAATGCAAATGATTGGATGGTCTCAGCACCTAAATAAGTGATGTGTGTGTGTTTCTGACTTATTCTAAATAATTGGATACATCCACACTTCATAGGATGCTACAGTCTATTATTACATGATGTTACAGCTACTGTATGTGTTCCCAAGCAACTGTGAATACATACACACGGGTTCCAATAGAAACAATTCATCATGACAAATTTACCAATAGAATACCACCACCACCAATCAGTCTAAAAAAAATGGTTGGAGGTTAATTACCATGTTACCATAACAAACAAAAACAGTGCGGTGCTGCACAAACTGTTTTGTTAATCAACGCTGAGGCAGTGTGTTTCCAACAACATCACGTCTATATTTCCATCAAACTATTAGAGGTAGCACCCTATGAGGATACCATGAAGGAAAAATGGTATCGGAAAATCTCTACATGTAACATAATTTAATATCCAGTTGTGAATTTTACCTTTTTTCAGCCTTAGCGAGCTAATCAATGTAAGCAGATGTTTTGAGTAGCCATGGTTTCTTTGTCATAACACCTAAAGCACTTGTACATTTATTGAAGCATTCATAACTCAGTCTTTATGAGGCTTCTTGCAAATGTCACAGAGCAGTACTAAGCCCTCAATGACATAGCTCTAAAATGTCTATAAATACCTCCGAGTACACTCTGGACATTCAAATTCCTCCGTCATAATTCCTGCATATTTTCTGAAAAGATATCTGCTTATTATAATCATCCCCATTCAGCATTGGAAGTATCAGCTTTGTGATTTATGTTTTGGTAATTTGCTGCCTTAACCCCCAGGTAAAGCAGAGCAATTGCTGTCCTCCCAGGCTTAATCCTTTGATTCAGGGAGAGAGACTTGATTGGATGTCAGTGGGATGAACGGAGCAGTGACAGGTGAGAGAGGAAAGAGGGAGGCAGACAAGAGCGGTTCTGTCAATCAAGTTAGTTGGAGAAAACCGCAGGCTTCGCGCCTTAATGAATGAGCCAATGTCTTCTTAAAGAGTACAAGCATGTGAACCACATTTGCACCCTGTTTGACTTAATGAATACGAGTGATACATGGACAAGGATAAACAATCCTGTCCTTTACCAATGGAGGGGGCAAGAAAAGAAAAGTCAAGCCAGGGCTAAGGACTTGATGGAAAACAAGGTCAAAAGGTGATACAAATATTTAGTTCAACATCCTAAACTGAGCAAGCTGCTTTTGTAAAAAAGTATAGAAATAATCCAAAACGACATTCAAGTAGTATGACATCTTTACTTTCTTTTACTCACTTTCCACCATTGATTCTTAATTTTAAATTGCATGTATATTGGAACTGTAACTCACAACCATTTTTGTACACTAAGCAGAAAAAATAGTTCCTGCTAGACTTGTTATTGATCTAACTTTTTTACACTTTATCTTGGGTTGATCAATCTCTAATGGTTGCTGTTCACTTTAGATGCACTGATGCGAAGTCATTGACTCTGTTTGGGGTCCATTGATGAACCAGTTCATCCTGCTCTGTCAGGGAATGCTAGACTAAAGAATCATTAATAATACAAGAGGAAGACAGTACATCTTGGAAAACCAATGTACAAATCCAGATACCTGAATAGTTGTACAAGGAAATACTGGACTCTCCGGGTGCAGATGATTCATGTCGAGATTTTCATTAAAATAAACATGTTTTAATTTTTATGTATATACATTGTGAGTGAGTTTTTAAACTTCATTACGAAGTGTAGCTTTAGGGGGAGGAATGTAAATTGCTTGGAGTTAGTATGTCAAATGTTTACTTTATGAGTAGCACAGCCTCTAAACAAAAAAGCCCCTTTCTCACCATCTGTGGTTAGATTATCCCTCACATTGAAGAGCAATGGCCAATCTCTTTTTCGATTCTATAAAGGCTACAATGTGCAATGGAGATTTAATATTATTTAAGTCTCTTTGTCATCTGACAGTCAGTGCATAATGTGGTAAGATTATATTGTGGTGCATAGCAATGATATGTGATGCCAGTTTGGGGTTTTAAATAATAGTAAATAATTTTAAGTTTATAATTCAAGTCAATTCAAGCACAAAAAAAAGTTATTTCAAGGAGGGAGTCGTTTTCCAGTGCCTCAATCAGTAGCTTCATTGTAGCTGCTACACACTCATACTTAGATTATTACTGTATTATTCAATCACTGCAAATGATACACTGCAAAATGTATAAACTAACTGCATGAGAAGGCAGCATACACAGCTGGTGAACCACATCTTCAG
This sequence comes from Labrus mixtus, assembly GCF_963584025.1. Taxonomy (NCBI): domain Eukaryota; kingdom Metazoa; phylum Chordata; class Actinopteri; order Labriformes; family Labridae; genus Labrus; species Labrus mixtus. The sequence goes on along the minus strand of NC_083612.1, from coordinate 25,383,177 downwards.
GCATTTCTCCTTTGATCTTTGCTCATGCCTTGCAGTAAGTAGAATTTGCCAGAGCAAAATAAAGAAACAAGAGAAGTCAATATGTGTCAAATGAAATCAATTGTCTCATTAGGGGAACAACAAGGAAGATTTTTCACAGACAAATACAACGTGTTAGACTGCATTTCAATCTATGGCTTTTGAGTTTTCTTAGTGCTGAACTCACATTGTGATTGAGTGATGGTTTAAAATAGAAAAAGAGTAAACAAAAAGGAACATTTCCAATTACAGACAGGTAGATATGCAGTTTCAAATACATATTGACTAAAAATCTGCATTTTCAAATGAGATACACCTCTACATATGACTTATTGAGCTCAAAATGGTGCATATTTCAAAATCATTCATGTAAATTTATCATTGTAAATTCCAGATTATTCTCTGTACATAGTGTCAACATGGATTTAACATACTGGTATCATGCTGTGTCTCAATTTGGATTCTTCTCGCAAGCACTACACTGAGTGAATTATGTATCTAGTTGCAGAGCAAGTGAATTTCAACACAATAGTGGTATTTGCCATTGAAGATAGTCCAAGCTCATGAAACATTTTTCTATTTCCTCTCCTTTATAAAATGCTATCAGGTGAAGCTTCACCAACCAATACCATGTTTCATGTGAAAAGTCATTTTTCTGCCATCAACTTAAACTAGGCCTCTCCTTCTGCTATAGCAAAGATTTGCCATCTTTGCAATATAACTATTGATGTCAGAAGTGTTAAGTGTTCCACAAACGTTGATGATAGTGAATAAGACATCTGTGTACTTACAGTGCTCTGCATTTTGAGCGTAGAATGAGTGAGTTATGTCATACAGTAGTAGAAAGTACAGTTTAGTGCAGCACATAAAGGTTCAAAAGTGTTGCAGACATCACTGTAAGTACAGAAAGCAGTGATTTCCAATGGCTGTTGATACTTTATGGCATCTCATTCTCACTGCAACTGCAAGAAGTGACGACAAATCGTCGACATCAAGACGTTCAGACAAGTTGGAACAGCTCCTTCTATATGATAGAAAGTTTAATCTTGCACTTCAGTTTTAAAATATTTAATTTGAAAACCTTACAGTTGTTGCTGCTACCTATATGAAGCCAGCACAAAGTTCAAATAAATGTAAATAATGTATTCAATAAGAAATGCAATGCAAGGTTTACTACAGCTGTGTGTAACCTTACACATAAAAGCAACAACAGAAACAAAACTATTAATAATTATGATTTAAAAAATATTGGAATGTTGTTATTGTTACAAATGGGTCAGAATCGGATCGTAACTGATAAAAAGTGGATCTATGCATCTCTTATGTCAGGACTTAATTTAACAAAATGCAATGTTGCCTGTGGTTATCAATCATGGCTCCAACTTTAGTGAGTCTACTCTCACTCAGCGATAATGAACAGAGGTCAATGCCTGATGGTTCAGGCTGACCTCACTTACTCACCTTTCCCCTCCAGCCGGAGAAGTCACTTCCTGTGGGCTTTTGTTACTCACTTGCTGCCAGAGAAAAGTAGTGCTACATCCACTTTTGATTTCAAGCGGCAACTTTCCCTCTTCTCCAGAATGAGCAGTTTTGTTTATTTGCCCTCAGAGTAAATATTATACAAGAATATACAAGCAGCCAAGGTTTAGTGTACTCTAAATTCAAAACACATTGGACTGTATATCAGTCAAGACATTTTGTATTAAACACAATTTGTCATGGGGCCAAGGGAAAATAAAGGTCGGACAGAATAATAAACAAATACTGTATGAATAGGGTATGGCAGTTTGGGCCATAAGCCTGACACACGTCACATTTTCAATCTCCACCAGTGGGAGGACAAATCGCCTGAGAGGAGGGATTAGGGTGGTGAATCACTGATGGAATAAAAGCCTCTTGTTGTTGCTTTGTAATTGTCTCTGCCATATTTACATGTTAAAAAATGGAAATCTTTTGTTAGGTGCTGGCATGAAAAGTGTTCTCCTATGAGTCAGCAGCGGTGTTAAATATTCATGACTCTATGTGGAAAGCGGCATTTAGGTCCTGGATGCCAATGAGAGGTAAGCAAAGGCGCAGATTAACAGAGGTGACAGGGTTGATGAATACAAACATTTAGGAGATTATGTTTTTGATTGGAATAATGCTTTGCAGGCAGATTTATTCGGAGCATTGGGGAAATGATTAGATTTCCAGCCCCCCCCCCCCCCCCAAAACACCCCCAATCATCCATATGGAATTTTGACAAGCTGTGTATGCAGCCTCCCCAGAGGTGAGGTGGCATTCAGTTTTCTACTGTGGAGAGGGAATTGATCCACAAGGTGACACCCAGTATAAGAACTGTCAATAGAAGGTCAGAAGCTCTCCACAGCCAAGCATACAGAGTGAGCACTAAGCCTCCTGTGCAGCCATGCAGTGCCGATCAATGTTATATGAGAAGGTTGTAAACATCCAACTGATTCACTCTGCAGTTTTGCATTAGATTGCAAGAGACGCTATGCCGCATGAGTTTGGGATGAAAGGGAAGTGGCTCCGAGAGTGAATATCACATTTTTTGACAATTTACAAAACAGCATGTACAAGAACAAGCTGTCTGATAACTTGTTAAAAAAAGAGATACATTGGAATACAATGAATTCTTATGGATAATAGATATGAACACTTTCATGTGACAGACAAAGCATCTTCAAATAACATCATGTTCCTGTTTGATGTTCCTTGTCAGTGTTACTGAGATGACAAGCCAAACACTAACAGACACATAAACAGGCTGACTCAAATGTACACATTTATTGTGGGGAAAAAAAAACTTTCTTTATTTCTTTCCTTAATGTTTTGATGTGTTTAATGTGTTTTCAAAAGGAATTGAGTCGCCTGATTTATATCTCTTTGACCTGTTCATAATCAGTCTCCTTTTAAATACATTGTGGAAAATTAGCTGTATTATCCTGAAGATGAAATCAGACTCCTTTTCTAATGACTACAAGATATCATTAGCCCGAGGTTTCAATTATTCTAAATACTTCAATGTCTTTTTGGAGAAAGAATGAAAGTGTAAGCACGATCTTGTTATGTGTTCATATATTTCTGTATCTTATTATTTCACAGGACACGATTACTTTGAAAAAACTTGTATTATGCAAGAAAAAGCAAGACGTTACTCATGGCTCTTTGAGGCTGCAGATTTTGGCATTGAGCTAAATTCTGTCAACATGCGAGCATGCTTACACTGACAACGCTATTATACTGAGGTTTGCCAGGAGTATAGTTTGCCATGTGAATGTCAATTAAGATAATATTCATGCTAACTCTAATTTAAACAAAAAATGAGTAAAGTTGTGACAATATGTGCTATTAGTTTTACAAGGTCGGCATATTGAAATTTTGAGTGGCTCATGCAAATATATATTATAATGGTGTATCAATCAAGCTCCAACATTTGTCTTTGTAATAATGGTAGAGGAAAAGTCAGAAGCCTTCCTCTTCAAGATATTTATTTATTGATCAAACAATGTGACCATGGAGCAACATTGCCTTACACATTCACTAACATGACTAACAAAAATTGTCGATTGGTGACATAACCAAAAAATAAATCTGGGTTGAAAAAAATGTGTAACACTTGCTAACAGTTAGCAAAGTTTCATCAGCCAATGGTCTACTCTTTCTACTTTTTGGAGAATGGAACACAAATAAATTCACCAAGATACATTTGTTGAATAACCCTAAAAAGAATACAGACAAAGAATATTCAGCTTTTCAATGAAGAAGCTAACTTCTTTTGAATGTACAGTAGGCTGTAATTGAACATAAGACAACCTCAATGTTAGTTTGTTTGCTACAGTAGTTACATGGGAACATGAGAGGACAGGCAGTGTATCCTGTTTTGTTGTAGGCATAAGGTTTGGGTTGTTATGTCATTATTAAGTCCTAGATTGGACAGCAGTGTACCATTCAGTTCTATTTTGTTTTTCCTCCATTGAGTCCGTTCATCTATCTAGTTAAGTTTGACTTGTGGGCTAATGCAGCAGACATCTAACAGTTAAACTTCTGTTCTAAGCAACATTTATGCTGCTGCAATAAAGTCCAATTATGTTTCATAACTGTAGGTTAGACATTCTGCCAATCATTCAATTAGATTCATGTTTTTAAGCAGAAGTACAATAACCTTCAAGGGAAGCTCGGTCACTTCACATCACTGCTACCGCTTCTGTCATGTCTCATTCCCTTGTCAAGTTGTTTATTCACTGTGTAGCGTCACAATTATGGCATTGTTTTATTTTTTATTGATTTAGTTGTACACATATTTAGTTTAGTTTGCTTAAACATTTCGATTTTTGCACAAGTAAACATAGAATATTGTGTCACTTTTTCCCAAAGGTCTGTCTTGAAGGTAATCTGAGCTGGAACATTTCGTTTTACTCATCCGTATTTCCCGTCATTAATTTTCATGACCTTTGCTATAACCTGACAGGAAGTCACAATAGGCGATCTGGCCAGCTTGGGGACCATTTTGAGAAGAATCTGTATAAAATACATGCCAAGTTTCATTAGCAGATCCACTTGATCAGCAAAGATACCCTTTATTTCCCACTGAAGTTCTACCACAGTATGTGATGTAGACCTGTTTTTATCTAAAGGTAACGGTTTGCTAGTTGTACCGTGAAGGCCTACCTCTGCTGCTGAAATTCTCATTACTGTCCCGTTTAATTAGGTCAATCCCTCTGCCTAAATTGCTTGGCTGACAGGTGACTTGTCTCATATACACGTTTTCTAAATTTTATTCTAGCCAGTTTATTTTTTGTTCGTGTACCCCTTGCTGATTGAGAAAGTGTTCACTGTTTTTCTGTTTGTGGTGAGGCATAGAAACAGGATTAGTGAAATGGTGTATTATTGTTATCCACCTTAAAAATAAGGACAAATGTGCTTGTCTGAGCTTTGATTAGACATGCCAATTGGTTTGTAAAAATAATTTTGCTGATTTGGAGTAAACAGAGATATAGATGAATACAAACTACTGCTGCCTTTGGTATAAATAACTTAGCCTTATATTTTGTCAGAATGTTTGGGACTGAACTAAAACACAAATAAATGATTGTGTTATTTTTAAAAAATATTACATAAGTAAGCAGGTGAATTAAAAAGATCCAATTCCTGTGGATTATTCACAGTCCACCACTAAAAGTCAGCTTATCATGACAAGAAAGGGAACAAATAAACTCATGCATAAATGCAAATGCATGTAAATATGCACACACACATAAACTAGGCCATTCTAGCCTGATGAAAAGAGGTTGTTGGATGCAGAGCTTTGCCACATTGCTGATGTGCTGTTAAACAGGCCACCCCTGCTGGCCTTCAAAAAGACTATTACAACCCAGTGCCACATTTGCAATCAAAATGCACTTAAGGCACAGTTCCATGTTCTTTCCTGTGTTTGCACTGCACTGGAATAGGCGCCTCTGTATTCTATCAGTTGGAGGGCGCTGGGTTGAACTGTACAACGTGTCTTTTGGACTGACAGGTTTGTTTGTATGCAGAACACACAAAGCCGTCACCTGGGGAGCAGCTAAGCCTGGCAGCAGAAGGAAAGTTCAAACTCGCTCAACTATACCTTGCAGAACCAACAAGGCTATATAGAAGAAGACACAAAAAGGGAAACAATCGTGTCCATGCACATGTAGAACTGGTCGTACTTACAAGGGTGGTCGCATACAGGGTAATGGATGTCCATCTCCAGTCTCCTCTAACTATTCAAGAGCCATTAAAGAAGGGGATCTAGATTAGGAAACAGAGGAGGGAGCCTTTTAAAACACCTCAGGAGTAATGGCATTAAAAAAACAGATGAATATGTGAGGATGGACTGACACGCATGAAGGACACAAGAGCTTGGCCTCAAAGACAAGGGAGACTGTCACAGCAGTGAAAATGGGAACTAACAGTATTATTTTTGAGAGTGGCTGCTAGGCTCTCAGCCAGCACTTCAACCACAAAGAGAGAGGGCAAATGGTGGAATCTGCTGCTTACAACACTGTTATTACACCACTGCCGTCACATATTCCAAAAAGGTAAAACTGCCAATAGCTGCATGGATTCCACCAGGGAGACAGACATTACGTTTAGAGGACACTGCACTTTAGCTGCATTGTGAGCAGGCAACCTTTTGTGATGTGCTCTGGGTACAACATCTCTAAAATGGGATCGAATATTTATTTTAGATGAACAAATAATTACCTTCAGGTTATTTGAAGGCTAAATGTTTATATACAAATAACACAAAGCCCTCCTGACAGACTGGAGCCCTACTTTTTAAAGTTGGCCCCTGCAGGACAATAACAAGCTGGTCTCATATAATGCCTTTAAGAGGAAGATAAATGAGTGGTAGGCAGACATCTGGCTGTAGATATTTTCCCTGATATATTTATGAGGAATCTTGCTAAATATTTGCTGTGTCCATTTAAAAAAATGTTGTGTCTTTTAATGTTTTATAATTATGTTTTTTTATTATATGTGTATGTTTGGCCGCTCGTTGTTTGTCAGAAACTCTGTTAATTGTGCTGCTGCCTGTCAGCAGCAGGACAATCTTGAAAAAGAGATTTCCAAACAAGTTTTTCCTTTCCTGGTTAAATACAAAACATATATAACTCCTATTACATTGTCGGAATCTGACCCAAGTACTAAAGTTGACTTCAGCCTGTGTTCAGTATTTTATGCTACATTTGAAGCTTCTTTAAACTGAATTAGCATGGTACCCACTTTCCTAAATCATCTTATTCAGGTATATGAGCCCTCTTAAATAGAACTTCTGTCAACTGTCTGTGTGCATCTGTGTGCTTTGGCATGTGTTTACTGTATATCCTCAAACTATCAAGTCACCAGGGTCCCTCAGTGACTTTAAAATATGCTGGAAGATCCGCCAATTACCACAACCATTTGCTATGCTTGTATGTGTGACTTCAGGTTTTCAACCATGTTGCATTTATGGGTGAAACATGGAGCATTTTCTCTAAGGCTTATCCTTGAATTACTGAGGCTTAGATTTTACTCTCACTATCGGAAAAAAAAAAACTAACAACTTCAAATTATTATGTATTCTTTTGATGACAATCCTGAGTTTGACAGTGGTTGAAAGTTAATTTTGTGAATGTTCAAATCGTTTTTGGATTACAGTCAGACTTCTACCAGTAAATAGTTATGGGCAAAGACTAGCAATAATGGTTACACTGCTGCTACATGATCCCTATGTTGGGTTTATGTCATTAACTCAAAGCTTTATAATTTCGTTGTACAATTGTATAATGACAATAAATATAACTTTGAACAAAGTGTGTTCACTTAAAGGCTTTATATGCAATTTTTCACACTTAAATATAATAGAAATCAAGTATATATATAGAAAATAACTCTGTGAGTCATGACTGTCTACAATGGGTGTAACACCCGAGTCCTGCTGTCTGTGATGTTTTCCGAGTTTTCCCGAGTCCTATCTTCAGTTTGTTTATATCGCCCGGACTGCCGGCCGACTCATCCCCTCGCGTATAAAAGTTCTTTTGAAGGGACTAGAGAAAAGAAGAATAACATACTGTACTCACTGCTTAACTGCGTTTCTAGATCACGCTCATTTCGGGTAAATTTACATGCAGTGTGAAGATACGAGCATAATAAAGATCACTAGCATTAGCATGCTAACACAAAAATGCATCACAAGTTTTGGTTTCATGCTGGTGCTCAAGGGCGACATCTGCTGGATCAAACAATTGCATATAAAGCCTTTAAACAGCATAACCGAAGTTTTTATATATTTTTTTAGTTACTTTGTAATATTTGTATTGTTCTCTTAAAGGTGCTCTCTGTGCCCAGATCCTTTATTGTCATTTCTATCTTAATATTTCAAAGCCCAGGAGAACCGTTGCTCTTTTATACATGGCTCACCTAATCAGATTACTTAGGCACTGTTTGCCCTGTGAACAGGTTTTCGACACAGTGCAAGTGATTTTAATTTCAACAGGCCAGTCTGTGAGACATCTCTAGCACTGCCTTGCTTATTGGTGAAGTGCTCTTTAATTGGTTTAAACTTTGCTCTCTTTGCTCAGGGATCTGCACGCTTAATTTCAGCAAAAGGTCAATATCAATAAATCTGATGCTCGAGAGGGGAGAAAGGCGTAGGCATGGAAATAAAATGCCCCGCACTCTTTCGGCTGCAACTGACCACTGGGAGGGGGAAGCGAGCTGACCCTGGTAACACCACGAACCAACAGGGTGCTAAGAGAAGATTAGAATTTGAAGCTCCGTCGGTCCACCCTCTTGTCAGGTGTTTATTGCCCATGACCTCAGCGAGATGAGGTCAGATTTTCATATTATAGCAAACCAACTCCTTTGGCACAATTGGTTGCAGTATATTCAGCAACAGCATAATGAAATGGCGGGACAGGAAGAGGAGGGGCTGTATCAGTAAGTGGGGAGAGACAAGCAGGGATAGGTAGTGAGTCTTAAGGGGCAAAGTAGAAGAGATTGTGCAAGATTGTTTGCAGGGCAAAGCAGATTCAAAAGGAAAGAGAGTGATGTGAACAAAAATTTACTTTGTGAGATCCTTTCTTGTTGTATCAGCTCCTCTCTTTTGTGAGCTTTACAAGGCTCCTCCAAGACAGGCATAAGGGGCTGCGGTTCTCCAAGCCGGGTATCTACATTTTCCCCTGAGGATTTTACCCACCCAAATGGAAGGATGAACAGCCACACTGATTGCATGTCTAATACTTTCTATGGCTCATCACTCTATGATGCCCAATGGGAACATGTTATAACACATAGGTGAATACTCACACACAGGCAAAACCTGACTCAGAACTAGCCCATTGATCAAGAGAATGTCACATTTCAATCAAATTAATGTTAACAATGTACTTTTATATTTTTCAGTTGAAACACACACAACAAGTCTCCTGAGACTGTCCATGAATGATTAAAATAAAGTACTACAAATCATGCAAGTGCTTTTTCCAAGCCTATTTGTCAGCTGATTAGTCTAGTATCTTTAGGTGGTCATGGCTCCAGCAAAGCAATGTGCACTCCTGCACGATGGAGCTCAAAAATTGTAATAATTCCCTCTGGTCACCATGCATCACTGCTCACATGAACTCAGAGAAATGCAACACCAGCCAGAGGGGAAGTACCATAAAACAAAAACAAAAAAACGAAATGAATGCCAGAACTACGCAACATCAGGAGAATGAGTTTGGATATGCTTGTCGAAGCTATATTTTCCTAGAAGCAGAATAATGCTCAGCCCTTAGTATATCCAAATCGCAATTACCAATGTGCAATTAAAATATAGAAAGAATGATGTGATTATACAATGACTATTACAAGTAGCTTAAGAACATTCATATTGCTTTAAACTCATTGAACTCTGTGGCTCTTTAATATAAAAATAGGTGATACTATTGCATCTGTAATCTGCATTGTGTAATGTACTGCTTAATTACAGATCCTATTTATGATTAATGGCTGCTGAAAGAATGTCATTATTGGTCTTAAAAAGTTCTCCAAGCTACATAGGAGTATCAAAATATCAAATATGTGATGGCTGACATGGCCAACGATGCAAAAGGGCCTAAAAAACCTTTACTAGGAGAAACATGTTGTAAAATCAAATACAAGCCAATTCCAATAAACATACAACAAAAGCATGGCAATGAAAAACACAGTCCCCACAGAGCAAGAGGCGGTCAATTTGACAACAGTTAACCAGAAACAAGATGTCTAGGATGTGTGCGATAACCTCAACCTCCTGGTGATCCTAAGCTTCTGTGTTGGTGAGGTATTAACACTGACATCCCTCGTTGTTTAGAGCTCCCAGAGCGGGCAGAGTCAGCTAAAAAAAGTACCACTAGCTGAACAGCTAAATGATTACACTTAAGGGATAACTTTTGCATAGATCTATCAAAAAAAGTAATATTTACTGACACGTTTTTGGATGTGAAGGCCTCCATGTGAACACTGCAATGTGACCAGAGAATGGATGGACAGACTATCTTGATGTCAGCTATAAGCCTTGCATGCATCACTCTCTTTTCCCTGTCAGTGCACATTCCCCTGAAGTATGTCCTGTGGATGCCACTGGTCCCCACGGAGCAGTCAATTAAACTGAATTTTTCTCCTCCTGTCATTCAGGCGGCAATAGGCTGACACAATAAATAATTCTTCCAATGTGTCTTTGATAGATCGACCTTAATTGTCCTTGCGGTGCACAAGTACAGTACAAGTAAATTGGAAAATTTACTTTTAGCAGTCTGTTTGCTCACAAGCAGCCCTACGTAGCCATACATCTAACTGCAGTTTGTTTCAGCTGTTTTGTAATTCTTTTGAAATTGTTCTAAGATAAGGAAGGCCTAAAAGACATACTTTTGACATCTACTGACAGCTGATTGTCTGAAGTTACAATGCATGTATATATGGGCATCACCAATGAAGCATAGTTTGCTGGTATCTAACTTTTACACAAGTTCTCAGTCAAATGTTTTAACTTATTCCTGTGAATCCTGCACATTGTTCAGCCCTTGAAGACTTACATTTAACACAATTCTCATGATGGACATTGGTGATGGAATACTTTCATCATGAGCAGGCAGATACATGATCAGCTTAATAATCAGATGAAAGATCACTACTCATTATCCAAGCAGTTGTGGATGATATTATTAGCAAGACCCCATCTAAAGATCAATTATCAAGGCCAAACTCTCATAACAAAACATTTTATTTTGACAGGGCATTTACTTCAAGTGTGTACGAGTTATGGTAAAAAATACACACCAGATGCCACAAAATGTATTAAAGCTGCACAAGCTGACTTACACTATACATCCACTGATAACCAAATTAAGTTGATTGATTAAAATCAAGAAAATATCAATACAGATACAAGAACACAAAAATAACATGACCAACATAATGACATTGCCTTTATGCCTTGCTTGCTTTTTATCTGTGATTCTGAACACTTAATGCAGAGTTCAGCCAAGTAGAACAAAGAAACAGCTGTGTTACATGCTTTCTGCAGCTGACTGGACATGGCCTTCA